>NC_065451.1:146639203-146959607 GCF_917563875.1 Diabrotica virgifera virgifera | reverse complement strand
GGTTTGGATTTATTCAGTGGTATGTGTTTTCCACGTAAATCCTCTTTTGCGCAACCCCAAGTAGAGTTCTTAACCGTGTGGTAGATAGATTTTGACGATATATTTTGCGTGGCCGATAAGAATTGGAAACAAACAACTCTCCTTCATTCTCCTTCATTTTTATGATATTTATAGGTTGCCTCTCGTTTACCTGTACCGGTCCGTTTACACTTTATATCTTCTTCTTGACTTACGCTAACTAACCAATCTCTTCGACGATTAGCAGAGAGTCCCCAAAAATGATCAAATACTTTTTGGACTTTTTTCAGTACCTATATTTTGTACCTATATTCACAGTTGTTTCCGCATCTTTTCCCATTGCAAGGTTTTGGTTAAACAGATTTGGATTCAATAATATTGCCATCTTTCCGTTCATATTGTTGTCCGGATGCTCTTTTCTGTGAAATCTCTTTCCTTAAATTTTTTTCTTCAATGCCAGTAAAACTTTTTTTGTACATTGTACACTTTTGGTTTAGATTTAGACTTAGTTTTCTTTGTTTTTCGTGTCTTTGGCGATACCTCATCATCAGAAAAAAAAAATGACCTCCGACCATTCATCTGATATTGAACTTTCACCACAATCAACAAATTTAGAAAAATCCTCATCCGATTGATAATCAATAATACATTTTATCAGATTTGAACTCACGTTTACGACCGATTTTAGACTTAATACATTCAGAACCACCATACTAAAAATCTCCCATTGTGGTAGAGTTAGTAGATTCAGCAGTTATATGAACATTAGGAAAAGTACTCATGACTGACATACCTAATATACCTTCTAGGTTATTGTCTGTTGGCTCCTTTCCTGTAATTCCAATTTGAACTAGTGAATAATGATCTGATGGAGCTACCCTCTGATCTTCGTGTTTCATAAAACATTATAAAAGTCATTAAATTTAAGTAAATTTACTTCATAGGCCCCTTTTTTATTTTTATGTCCCTTTGGACTTATAGCCCTTTTAAAAATGTCGACACAGTCATTCATTGTAAATGCTGATTTGTACTTTTTGGCCGATTCTATGGCAGAATGCATCGATTCCACATGCGAGTGACCAGACTTTAAGAACTTAAGTTCTCTTTTTGAAGATATACTTTTTTGGACGCGATTGGGAGTGAATTTTTATTATTCTGTGCGCATGCGCACACAGACAGTATGGCGTTTGTTGCTAAATCTTATAAGTTATGTATATTATGTCAGTGCAAAAAAAGATGTGAAAAGAATATATTAGTGTTTTTAGTAAATATATAATAATTTATTATAATGTTTGTGTCTTTGGATTTGGCTTCCTCGGGAGTAAGATAAGTATTATTAAAACATTTTTATATTTATTATACTTCAATTCTTCTGTTTGTTACCGTGAATTGTCATTATGTCCGAGAAACTATAATAAACAGGGAGCTCGTAGCGTTATTGGTAGAGCATTCGGCTACAGATCGAGAGGTCTTGGGTTCAAATCCGGACCATCCCTATTTTTTTTTATTTTTGTTAAGTGGTAAGTGGTAAGCATTAAAATTAGTTTAATATTTAAATAAAATAAAAATAAACTGTTTAAAGTATATTTATTTCGTTGAATTCATATAATAGAAATATAACTTCTTACGTGCGTACAAAGTACACACACATTCTTTTTTTTTAATTTACTATATTTGTTACGGAATATAATATATTCCGTATGTAGTAATATTGCTGCGACATTCTGGTTTCGGTTTTAGCCGCCACAGGTATCACACAACAAAGAAATGTCAGTGACTGTAGTAGGAAGTGATTTTAAAAACCGATATAAAATAGACCCTATTTCACTGACTAATAAATTCCTGATTATATTTAGAACAAAGTCGCACACATATTTTTAGGTTTAAAAAAGAGTAATTATAATGATTGCAAAAATGCGGCGGTATGTTTTTTCACTTACTCCATCTATATTGTTGTCCTTGCATAAATCGTCTTTATAAAGATTTCGTTTTCGAAATTGATAATGTACTGTCTAAATATAATTTTTTAGAAGATTTGCGTACGTAATAGGATTCCATTACAGGAAAACTATCAATGTGTTTCTTCACCATGCATTAAGTCTTTTTCACTAGTTTTGTTACCTAGTCTCTTTTTCCTCTCTTATCCTCTCCAGAAAAGCAGCCAACAGAACTGCCATTTTTTATCGCTGTGTTGACAGGAGCATTCGAAATACACAAGGTTTTCTGAAAAAAATTGAGCCCAATCCCTATGCCTACCATTATCATTTTTCAAATAATATGTCTTTGATAAGCTGCGAGCACTGTGATTACTTTCACTCACTGTTCGGCGTTTCGGTTGATTTACTTGAAAAAAATTTAAAATATAATCTTTTTGTCCCTATAATTTAAAATATAATCCTATATAATTGTATAATTTTGAAAGCCCAAATATGCTTTACATATTTTAAGTCTATCTTCTTCAGTAGACAAAGTAGTACATTTAAATTTACAATGTGTACAGTCTATGTATATCTTTTGGAATTTTGGCTGAAAATATTTTCTTTTTGTTTCTATAAGGTAGACATTGAGACTTTGTTATATTAGATTTCCATCCACTAGTATTACTTTTTCATTTTCTAGTTAATTGTTCTTCTTTATTTTCATTTTCATAATCAGAAAAATCGCTGGTATCTAAATCTTGTGTAGGTGAAACAGTATATGTGGGATCATCGTCAGAATTTACTGAAAAATTATCATATGTGTCAAAGCTATAATCTACAAGTAAACGATTATTCGCCTTGTCCTAAAAATAAATAAGAACCAAAGAGGAATAATGATTTCAAAATAAAAAATTACACTGCTGTCGTTTGTGTGCTCTGTTCATGATTTCTCAGAACCAACTGAACAAACCTTCCTTCTTTTAAATACTACAGATTTGGCATTCTAAAAATTAAATTTGAACTTAAGAACATCATAGCAACACTAATAATACATAATAAAATTTACAGTTTTACTTACATTATTTTGAACCACCGGGTTTTTTTGTCTTGACGCACAAGATTCAACATTTTCATACCTCTTGAAGACATTGTGAAAGATTTTAAACAGATTATTACATTACATTCATTTATTACAGTAATTATTATAATTTTAGAACAGTAAACAGCAATAAATTACTAACCACGTTGTCTAACTGAACTAAGATAACCTACAAAATTGCGTGCGTCGACAAGAAAACTCACTAAGTGCAATCATTACATTTACCTGCCGGGAGTTTGTAAAATTTTGAAAATAATGAAATATTTCGAATTAAATGTCGGTGTAGAAACGATGTTGTAGATCAGGGATCCTCACTAGGATTTCTTTGAGAGCCTAATATTTTGAATGAAATTTTCCTCAGGGCCGCAAGTACAAATGGTGGTATGAAATAACTTTGAAACTATATGACTATAACATAAGTTTATTACAAGTTACGTAAAAACAATATAATTATAAATTATATGGACTGTTTTGCATGTAAAAAGTAGGAAAATGTCCAGGAATGTCAAACCCTGAATTTGTTAATTCTTTGAAATCGAGGGGCGAAATCTTTCACAGCTGTCTAGAATGGCATCATGTTAGCAGGTTGGGAAGAAACTGAAATTCTCAAAATGTTTTCAACGTTCTTACTAGTTAACCTAGATCTGTACTGGTTTTTTATGAACTTCAGCTTACTGAATGTAGATTCACAGACATATGTAGATGCAAAAATACACAAAATTTTCTGAGCACAGTCAATTAAGTTAGGAAATGTGTCATTTTCATCTGCATCCCAAAACTTATAGTGAGCTTTTTCCTTCTTTTTTTTTTCTTCAAAAATAGTTTTGAGCTCTGTATGATTCTGAAGATCAATTAACTCATTTTTCAAATCCCTAGCTTCGTATCCAAAAATAGAAAGATGGGCTACATTTGCTGTTGTTATTGCCCATGGATTTTCCACCAAGCGAAATGGTTATTGGAACTTCCAGAAGTTACTGAACCTCACAGACATTTCATCTGAATTTGCATCAAACAGTGCTTTAACGAAGGAATGCTGGAATAATCTTCATTGACAATTCTTCAATATAGATATTCACTTCTGCTCCAGTGAAAACACAATACTCATCATTTTAGTTACAATGTTATTGTAGTCTACTTGCAATTTGGTCAATGTTTCATTCATAATGCTCATTGTATCAATAAGAAACGCTACTTTAAGCCACCAACTAAAATTATGAACATTAGGAAACTCTTTATTCTTTGTAGCCAAAAACAGAGTAATCTCATGTCGAATGCTGAAGAAACTTTCCAAGCCATCTCACTTCTGTGTGGTAAAGAATGTCTCCATATTGCGACATAAGTTCTGTCAAAAATTCTTGAAACTCTCTGTGGTTTAGTTCATTTGATCTTATGACATTCACAATCTTTATAACACAGCTGAAATTTTCACCAAATTTAGCAGCTAAGCTTTCTTGATGAATGATACAATGGAAACTCAATAAATTATCATTTCCCAAGTGTTTTTTCAACAGCTGAACAAACCCAAACAATAGCAGTTAAGAAATTGCCGTTATGTCAGTGGACGAGTCGAGCGCAAAACTAAAATATTTACTTTTCTGCAGTTCATCGGTAAGATTAAGGCCAATATTTGCTGCTAAGTTCTGTGACCGTCTCATGCACGTTGAATCAGACAGCTGAAGTTTTGAAACTTCATCTAATATTTGTTCATTATTAGCAAATTGTGAGAACAAAGTTTTGCAAACTGTGACAACACATTCTTTTACAATTTCTGCATCAGAAAACGGCTTCATCTTTTTGCTAAAATTTCTGTAACTTAATCAAGTATATTCAAATGGGAAATAAGCCACAATTTTACCTAAAAATGATTTTATTAACGTTTCGACGCCCAAGTCGGGTGTCGTAACTTGGTAGGATGCTTTTGTAGTAAGCTCATTCTTTTTCATTGCGTTAAAAAGACGAGCAAGAGACTTTTTCCAAGAATTCAATTTTTCCTCCCGGATCTTGGAATTTTTCTTCAAATTGTGAATTGATTGAAGTGTAGTGTCTGTTCAGATTATAACGTTTGTTTCCATTCACCGTTTCACGACACATCAAACATATGGCCGTGCCTTCTTTCCTTGCCTTTTGTAAAAAAGAATTGTTCCTCCCACTTGGCTTGAAATTCACGGTTTTTATCTTCCAGTTTTCGTTTCCGACTATTTGAGTTCACAAAATTCAACAACAAGAGTTTAATAAACACAAAACTAAATAAATAATTTATCACAACGGTCAAAACCGCACCTAAAAGTTTTAAAAATTCACACCACAAATTATCAGTTATATACGCAAATTTTCAAACAGAATCAACGAACAACCTAACACCTGACACAGTGTCGCAAGTACGATCAAGTACGATTGCGCGAAGCCGTGGTATTTACGAAGCCCGCTCGGTCTGTAGATCTAAGTTGCACTGACGACTGACGACAAGACAAGCAGTTACTGGCCGGTCAGTGCCACTGTGGTGGGGGTAAAGATGACTAATGCGAAATGCGGTACAATGCATGGCGCCGCTCTACACTACTGTAATCTGATTAAATACGTAAATAGAAACATAATTATATTATAACTGGCAAATTTTATTTTACTGCCTAGCAGTCTGAGGGCCTCATGCGGCCCACGGGCCGCGTAGTGAGTATGGCTGTTGTAGATCGTGACTTTTTCAGGTAAAGATATTAAACCCTTAATGCATTTGGTGATAAAATCTCAATTTAGATCGTTTTAGACCAAGAGGCAGCGCTGAAAAATCTATTTGAATTTACTAAAGCTAGATTTTTCGCAGTTGATTACTGTGAGTGTATAGAGAAACATACTGCGGTCGGTCAAGCGAAACGTAGAACAGGGGTTACTGAGAGGGTATCAAAGTTGCTTTCCTACGAAGGTAATTATTTCCATTTACTAAGGCTGAAAATCAGACAGAGGACAGAGGACAGAGCTGGTCGGTCGGCCCCAATAGTCGATTGAGGAAATGAAGCATTTTGGCTCGCAATTTTTTCGTCCAGCATGGATTTACTTGATATTTTCACAGAAGGTAGGGAATAGTCCAAGGATCATTTTATATATCATGCCTCTATCATACGCTAAAACCTTGGGGTGGTTGCCACCCCATCTCGGAGGTGGGAATTTTTTATTACATTTTAACCATGTAATTCGATGAAAAAAGTGATTCTAAGAAAAAAATATTTTTTACATTTTCTTCGTAAAACTAATTTTTTCGAGTTATCCGCGCTTGAAAATAACAGTTTTTCGACGAAAATAAAAAAACTGTAGATATCGAAATCGTATCTTTTAGTAACACAAATCAAATTCTTTTCCTATAATATCTTTAAGACCATTAGGAACCGAGATACGGCATGTTAAAGGTTAGCTTTTTTCTCCAAATGCATAATTTGAAATATTCAAAGCCAAATAATGGGAAAAATTTGCATTTTTCGAGGAAAACTTAAATAATCTTTTTTCAAGTACACAATTAGACCTTTCAAAAAAAATAATAAAAAGTTTCTAGCATGAAAATTAAGCGACTTTCTAGCATGAAAATTAAGCGAATAATCAAAAAAATGTCGGTACCTGCTTTTCTCTACGAAAAAATCAGTGAAAACAACCCCCTAACTACCTTCCTAATTCAAAATTGGTCTTCACCTTTCTGTAGTTCCTTTTATATTTATATTATCAATACACTCAAGGAGTTTGACCTATTTACAATGCCTAATTTTGGAAAAATGGAGTTTAAACAAAAATTGATTTTTTGCAATTTGGTATTTTTCACATTTTACTTCAAAATATCTCCGAAAATACTGAAGATACGAAAAAAATAAAAAATCACTAAATTGTAGCTTTTTTAATGACTAAAATTACCCTTTGCATAGATTTTCATTGCAGTAAACAGTTAGCCAGTTATACTGCCGTGTTAACTCAAAAGGGCGTAACTGCAATTTTTATTAAAAACGAGTTTGATGTCCCACGCGTTAGTTAGTAATCTTTTCTACAAATCTACCTGAGTTTCGTAGCCATATCTGCAATAAAACCGGATATATACTGCTTAAATTAATAGCCGTATCTGAATTTTCTACTAAAATGTTAGCTTTAAAAGCCGCAACTGTAAATGTTAACACAAAAAGCCGTAACCAAAAAGTTTTCGGCAGATACGGCCTATTCACTTAACATTTCAAGATATTATTATGTTGGTACGAAAAGTAGTAAACTGTCAATTTACTTTATTTCTAACCTTACTTTTTCGTGTTTTCATAGAATGTGTTTAGTTTGTTGTTCATAATAAATATGGATAATAATTTTGCAGAAACAACTAGTAAGTATATTTTCTACTAATTTATATAAAAAGTTAAACAAATACAAATTGTTACCTTGTACCTATGTGTCAAAGTATATATTTTTGGTTCTGAAGTTATTGTAAATTGATTATCTTGAAAATAAGGTTATGTCACTTTGGTTTTCACACCAAATAGGTATTTATATTATGTATGTTCTATTAAAAACTATAAAAATAATTATTGCTTTGTCAAATTACTTGATGAAAAAATTTGTTTCAGCAGAATTTAGAGGACGAGGTAAAATGTTGGTGGACCTGGCTTTAAATTCCGCAGAAACAAATAACGAGCTGTCGAATATAGCTCAGTCAGATGTTGAATCTGACGTGTCTGATGACAGAGATAGAGACTACCTTCCTTCAACATCTTCCTCAAGTGAAGAATTTTGGGACACAGATAATAACGTTAGCGACCAAAATATACATATTATTAGCAATATCCTATTACAACCTGCTTCAACAACGAGCTCATCAGCTATTTCGGAATTAAATTTAAACAACTTATTGACAGATACGGAAGAACATCGTACTACCAATAATTATAACTATTTTAATAATTTAATTCACAGTATTATACAAAGCGCAATAGACAAATCAGAGAGCAAAAAATACACTAAAAAGGGACAGTTAAGAAAACGGAAAAAAATAGAAGCAAGTTTAAGTGAACGACGTTCAATAAAAATGCAAAAGTTAGTCAATAAACACAAAATATCTGGAAGCTGTTTGGCTACTTGCAAGAAAAATTGCAGTAATAAAGTTTCAACTCTTCGACGGCAAGATATAAATAGGCAGTTTTGGAATCTTTCCTCCGAGGAACAGAAAGCTTTTTATTCAAGTTCCATTTTAAAGATTCCCAAAAAAAGATGCGCAACTAGAAATTCAGATAGTTCTCGGCGCTCTTTTACATTTATCTACCAGTTAAAAGATGAAGAAGGAATACCTCAAAATATTTGTAAAGTATTTTATCTGACAACTTTAGGACATCATGAAAAAAATGATAAGCCAGTTAGAACAGCTTTAAAGAGTTCCCAATTATCGCTTAAACCTAACAAAGATAAACGAGGAGGCAGCTTAAAAAAATTTGACAGAGATTTAATCATTAGTCATATACAGTCCTTTAATCCTACGACATCGCATTATAGACGAGCACATGCTCCGAACCGTTTATACTTGCCTAGCGACATAACTATAAAACTAATGTATGAATCATTTAAAGCAAAGTACAATATTCAATGTTCGTATTATTTATATCGTCAAATCGTTAGTGAGCTTAATATTTCATTTGCAAAGCTTGGAAACGAAGAGTGTTTTACTTGTGAAAAATACGAGATTCATAAAAAAGAAAGCTCACACGTGTTAGATGACGGTCTAGTTTGTCCTGAATGCGAAACATATAAAAATCATCGAGAAAAATTTATAAAGGCCCGAGAGATGTACTACGCTGATTCCAGATCGTCGGGCGATTCTAGAGTTTATACAGCTGATCTGCAGAAGGTATGAATTTTATTTTGAATAATATCTGTTATATTTGACCTTACACAATTTTTTGTAGGTGATTATGCTCCCAAGATGCGATACTTTCAAAGAAATTATATTTACTCCTAGACTGATAGCCTTTAATGAGAGCTTTGTTCCAGTTGGTACTTCTAAAACTTCTACAGTTGCTGTTCTATGGCATGAAGCTATTTCTGGAAGAAAAAAGGCTGATATTGTTAGCACATTTTATGCATTTTTAAACAAAATTAGGGATTCCGAAGAAGTTGTTATTTGGCTGGATAATTGTTCCGGTCAGAACAAAAATTGGTGCTTGTACACATTTTTTGTGTATGCTGTAAGCTCATTAGAATTGAACATTAGGAAAATAACCCTAAGATATTTTGAGTCAGGTCATACATTTATGGCAGCTGACTCATTTCACCATAGAGTCGAGCAATCATTAAATCGAAAAGGTAAAGTTTATGACTTCGTTGATTTTGTAGATGCGGTTAAAACGTCAACACGTAATGTCGAAGTTATCGACATGGCTTTTAATGATTTTTACAACTGGAAAGACGAATCATCTCAATATAAAATAACAAGGTTGGTCCCTCGTCCGTACCTTCAACAAATGGTAGAAGTTCAGTTCATCAGAGGTTTCCATACATTTGGTTATAAAACTAGTTTTGAAGGAGAAATCATAAGTGCCAATTTTTTAAAGGCTAATATCCAAAAAAATGGCATTGCAAAACCACTCTCTATCTCTCAACCACGAGGTATTACCATGGAAAGAAAACAGAATATAATCACTAAAATTGGTCAAATAATGCCCCCAAATCGCATTGCATTTTGGAAAAATATTTTTGTCAGCGAAAATGTGGACACAATTGATGATTAATATAATATAATAACTAGTTCGGAGTAGAAAATTAAGTATTAATCATTAATATTTGTTTGACTAAGTATGATATTTTAGTTAGTCTGTATTATTGTTGTTTACTTTTTTAACTTTTCCTAATTATTAAGAATAACTTACGAAATTAATACATTAATATTGTAACGTTCATTTGTTTAATGCAATAAATATTTTCAAAAAATCATGTAGTTACGTTCTTAATTATATACCTCATGTTAAGTGAAAAAGGCGTATCTGTCAAAATCTGTCAAAAGTGTTGTTTTCCCAAGTTAATACTCTACCAAAATTTGTCACATGATAGTATAGACCTATTTGTTAACTTCTATATGGTACAAGTCACAACTTTTTAAAAAATCACGATTGCCTAATCAAAACCACTAAAACTGATTTTTCTCGCAAACTAGTTTAAAGCAGATACGCCCTTTTGAGTTAACACGGCAGTATAGCTGTTTAAACCTCTATTCACCAGCAAACACCCGCTTATTCGAGCCCTTTAAACCCGCCCCAATTAATACCTAAGAGACCTTACGGAATTTAATTTACAGTCTTATAGCCCTTTAAAAATCCTACAAAATCATTTCTGAAGAAACTTTTTGTCGCCAATAATGTATAGAATATTTTTCGAGGTATTCTCAAAAAACCCTCTAAAAAAGTCGATTTTTTCGTCGAAAAACTGTTATTTTCAAGCGCGAATAACTCGAAAAATATTAGTTTTACGAAGAAAATGTATCACAAGAAAATCACATTTTCCATCGAATTACATGGTTAAAATGTAATAAAAAAATTCCCACCCCCGAGATGGTGTGGCAACCACCCCCAAGATTTTAGCGTATGATAGCAGCATGATATATAAAATGATCCTTGGACTATTCCCTACCTTCTGTGAAAATTTCAAGTAAATCCATGCTGGACGAAAAAATTGCGAGCCAAAATGCTTCATTTCCTCAATCGACTATTGGGGCCGACCGACCGGCTCTGTCCCGTCATACAGCTGACCGACTATAATAACTTTTATTTATATTTAATTTAGAATATGTGTACTGATTTTCAGCCTTAGTAAATGGAAATAATTACCTTCGTAGGAAAGCAACTTTGATACCCTCTCAGTAACCCCTGTTCTACGTTTCGCTTGACCGACCGCAGTATGTTTCTCTATACACTCACAGTAATCAACTGCGAAAAATCTAGCTTTAGTAAATTCAAATAGATTTTTCAGCCCTGCCTCTCCGTCTATTTTTGTAGTTGGTGAGTTTTACTTATCAACTGACGATTTGTTTGTTGACATACCTGTTTTTGGATTTTTCATTATAAATTGCATTTTCATTAGGAACAAAACATTGGATAGAATTTTGCCGGTCTTTCGTAAGCGAATTTTGTACAATTATAATTGATATATTATATCAATTAATCTATTCGAGATTTTTTAGAAGGTACACTATATTCATTAATGTTAAAATCCCATTATAAATTTTGATCAGTTGGATCAACTGTTTCCAGATTTTCTACTTTTTTCAGTTTTGACATGTGTCTAGTGTACATTCGACACACAAACTCATGCAAAACAGTCCAAGTGTTTTATATCCACAAGTTAACCTTGAACAGCCTGTTTTGCACGAGCAAGGTATTTTTTAGTAGAAAATCTGGAACCAGAGGGTCCAACGATCTCACCGGAACTTACTCTGCCCTGGATAATTTACAACCACAATCAGCTGGATTCAATTCATCGCAATTGCCATATCCGGTGAAAATGTCTCAACCACGACTGAACTTGCAAATAAGTTCGATAAGTATGTTGTTTAAGTGCTCTTTCAGTCGGGGGTAAATTTTCTAATTTGCTTTTATTGAATACCTAGTGAACTGAACATATCTTAAATCATGCAATTTTATTTTCTTATTTCCCATTTTTTTGATCTGTTTTTGTCCGTTATGGTGCTGTACACGTTTGCTACAATTTTAATGGAATTATTACTTAAAATATTTTGATCTATATTGTAGCCATAGACAGGATCTTCACAGTTTTTGAGTTCGTCTATTTCAGAATGCAAATTCAAAATTTCACCAGAAAAAGCATTTTGCCGAAAATTCAAAGTATACCACTGAATTTAGTTTTTATCCTCTTTTCAACTGAAAAATCCATTTTAAAAAAAATTTGATGTACAGGGTGTTGTTTTGGGGTCGGAATATTTTTCCAATATTTTTTAATCCGGACCTGGATTTTTTACAATTGTAAATAAATTAATTTATTATACGCCTTAAGTGATATTTGTGTGCCAAATATAAAATACATATACAGTGTGGTTAAAAAGTTATGAACCAATTAAGAAAATGGCAAAATAAATAAAACACCCAGTATCTTTGTTATTAATGGAGTAAGACCCATTAAGTATGGTATTTTTGACACCGCCTAAGTGTCCCCTTTCTACAGTTAACGTATGTTACTTTCCCAATGAAACACCCTGTATTAGTCCTGTCGCCAGTGGGGGTACAACGGCCTCCTTAATTCAGATGGACTAACCCAAGTTTTTTTATGTATTTTGACCCGTAGAACACGAATTTTTTGGGTAACTGTGGATCCGGATGTCGATAAGGTTGTTATCAACAAAGAACTTGAGGAATCACATAACAGCGATTTTTCGCAAAACAAAACATTTTTTTTGTATTATTTGGGTCCTTTTGAGCAAAAAATGTTTTCACAAGTTTTTTCGTAGGATGCATAGTTTTCGACATAAACGCGGTTCAACTTTCAAAAAATCGAAAAATTGCAATTTTTGAACCCGAATAACTTTTGACTGAAAAATAAAATAGCAATTCTGCTTACCGCATTTGAAAGTTCAAGTCAAATTCTATCGGTTTTGATTACTTTCATCGCTAAAAATTAATTTTTTTATTGTTGAACAAAGCTATAAACACATAGTGATTGAATGATGTTTTCAATGCATTTCTCATTTGAAATCGAACGAGTAGGCGCGCATACTACAATTTCTACGTAGATTACGTACATTAAAACGCATGCATTGGGCACGGGAAACACTATGTGTTTATAGCTTTGTTTAACAAATAAAAACTTAATTTTTAGCAATGAAAATAATCAAAACCGATAGAATTTGACTTGAATTTTCAAATGCAGTAAGCCAAATTGCTATTTTATTTTTTAATCAAAAGTTAGTCGGGTTCAAAAATTGCATTTTTTCGATTTTTTGAAAGTTCAACCGCGTTTATCTCGGAAACTGTGCATCCTACGAAAAAACTTGTAAGACCATTTTTTGCTGAGAATCATCCAAAAAATACAAAAAAATGTTTCGTTTTTCGAAAAATCGCTGTTATGTAGTTCCTCAAGTTCTATGTTTATAACAATCTTATCGACATCCGGATCAACTGTTACCCAGAAAATTCGTGCTCTACGGGTCAAAATACATAAAAAAACTTGGGTAGGTCCATCTGAATTAAGGAGGCCGTTGTACCCCCTGGCGACAGGACTAATATTGTTGGCGGACGAATATGCTTTTTATCTTGGTCTCTAGTGTATTATTCGCCGTCTCCATCTGTTATTTGACATTCTAGCTATGCGCCCCGCCCAGTTCCATTTAAGGCTCATATGTCTTTCTACGGCATTTGTCACTCCTGTTCTCCGTCTTATTTCCTTGTTCGTAATCCGATCCGTACGAGAAATGCCTAATATCGAGCGTTTCATGGCTAGTTGGGTAACATATATTTTATTTCTTATTTTCTTGGTTACTGTTAAAGTTTTTCTGCACCATGTGTAAGTACTGCTAACACGCACTGATCGAAGACTTTCCTTTTGAGACACATAGGCAGTTCTGACTTAAGGACATAGAAAAGTGATACTGAAACATTGAAATAAAAGTTACATTTTGAACACATTGTCCGAACTTATATATACTGAGTGTTCGTTACATAGTGGACGATTATAAACATTACATGATTTTTGTAAAATTTAGCTAAGTATATGAAAATGTAGCAATTTCCACTAATTTTGAAGCGTCCAGTAGAATCTAACGTTAGAATTTCTAACACTACGTTAGGCGCGCGGTATTTTGTAGCGGCCTTGGTCGCGCGGTCTACATATGAGACCATTTTCTTTTATTATTAAGTGACATCTGATGTGACAAATTTTTCAAAGGATATTAAAAAAGATTTTTTATATATCGCACCTCCGCTAAAAAAGTGACAACTCAAAAATAGCCATTATTGAGATGAAAATGCTACAAGTATTAAAATTGGTCGTACTTTCTTCCATAAAAGCGTCACTCTTATATTTGAACTATATACCGGGAGATGGCGATGTGACACTTTTGTTTTTTACAGGTTAGCTCAGCATGCATTCCTGTACAGTGTCACCTTTGACTTAATAACAGTCGACACGTAGTGCTTAATCCTGAAAAGAGTCACATTTAGAATTGTGACAGTTTTTTTGTGAATTATTAGTTATATCTGATTATTGCAATAAGCAAAGTAATATAAATGAGTAAATATAATAATAAATAAAAACACGTTGGTCTGAAATGAATATTTTTTACTGGTAAAACAAAAGGTATTGGTTCTATATATTAATGTTTTGATGTTGGTATGACATTTGACAGATGTCAAATTTTAAAATTTGACAGATGTCAAATGTCACGTCAAATGATAAGTTAAATATACACAATTGACACAATAACACAATTGACAAATTAATAACACAAACACAATAAATAATTAAAAGAACAAAAAGTATTTAAGTAATTAAGTATCTGTAGGTAAAGTACCAGTACCATGTAAATATCAATATATCATTAGAGACCAAATGTGGATAAAACATTGTGCCAAACATGCTGAACAAAGACAAACCGCTACAAAAAAGACTCGTAAGGGAATCAAAGGGAATAAGGGATCAAATTAAAAGCTCTAAACAACATATTAAGCTTTTAAGTCAAGAAGTAGAAAAAGTTGATAAGAGTCAGCTTTTTAAACAGGTGTGCAAGATGTGATGAGTGACATCCCATAAGACAGTGCCCAGGCAGCCTATAGAAAAATATAATCTATGTAAAAAAGAAAACACCATTACACAAAGATGTTTTTTATAAAAAAAAACAGTGCAAGTGTAATAAATTATAGACATATTATACACTCACTCACACAAAATTCCCCACTAAAAATTTTTATTATGCTTGACAATTTATAACTTTATTATTTGTACCTCGATTTTCAAGATTTTTGCATCAGTTTGTATGTATATGTATTGATATCGTTTGTTATTATTCCGGTAACAAAAATCTTTTTAAATGGCATTACAAGGAGCTGAATGGAAGCGAGGTATTTTCTCCCAACTTTAAAAAAGTCTGTGGATTGAAGAACTGATTTTGTTTCAGAGTCCATTTGTATTATCCCAGAGGTATCACTACGATTTTGTTTGTGGAATTATCCAAATATCTCTTTTCTTGTAAGAGCTCTACAATTTTTTGTAAATAAAAACACTGATTGACTCATAAACATATATATATATATATATATATATATATATATATATATATATATATATATATATATATATATATTGATGCACGTTAAGTTGTGACTTCCGGTATACAGAAGAGGCTGTCCGACTTCCACCTTTTCTACTAGGAATTATTTTTTAAAAATTGTGTATTTGGTAAAAGGGGGGCTTATAAAATGGGTCTACCTATTGAGGGGAAAGGATTTACCAAAATAAATTTTGTATATATATATACGTATATACCGAAGCGTACAGCATACGTTATTGCTTCCATATATAGGGTAGTTCAAGGGGCGTTGTCACTTCCAGCGGTGTTGTCATATTTTGGAAGTCACAACGACTCGTCTGCTAGATTTACCTCCTATTTTGAGCGTAATGTGTGATCTTTTGAAACTTTTACTGTGAATACAGTTGTCTGTGTTTTAAAGTTGTCTATTTAAATTAAAAGATTGATATTCTTTTGATTATACAGGTTTACAAAAAAATACATTTCGGACTATTTGACGAAACCATATGACTAGGGGGGTTTTTGGGGTCGCTGGTTACGAATCCGGGGTCCGCTAACCTCTATCACGTCAGGTAAAGGTCATTTCAAGGACAAATCAAGATAAATCGACAGTCGCTCTGAAAAAGTATATTAGGAGGTTTTTGGGGTCGCTTATAACGAATCCAGGATCCGCTGACCTCTATCACGTCTAGCTGAAGGTCATTTCGAGGTTAAATCAAGATAAATCAACACAATCGCTGTGAAAAAGTATATTAGAGTGTTTTTGGGGTCCCTGATCACAAAACTGGGGCCCGTTGAGCTCAACCACGTCAGGTAAAGGCCATTTCAAGGTCAAGTCAATTTTGTTAACTCCTCCTGATTTGAACTTGAAATGACCTTTACATGACGTGGTAGAGCTCAACGGACCGCAGTTTTCATGATCAGCGACCCCAAAACTCCCTATACTTTCAGAGCGATTGTGTCGATTTATGTTGATTTGACCTTAAAATGACGTTGAACTAGACGTGATAGAGGTCAGCGGACACCGGATTCGTCTTCAGCGACCCCAAGAACCCCTAATATACTTTTCAGAGCGATTGTCGATTTATCTTGATTTGACCTTGAAATGACCTTTACCTGACGCGATAGAGGTGAGCAGATCCCGGATTTGTGATCAGCCACTCCAAAAACCCCCTTGTCATATGGTTTCGTCAAATTGTCCGAAATTAGGTTTTTTTTGTAAGCCTGTGTTATTTATAATATGATTGATATTTATTTTACAAAAATACTAATATTATTGCTGTAAAATGGATTTATTGGAATTAATTAAAAAAGTGTTAATAGTAAGTCATTTATTTATGAAAATTATATCAAAAATGTTAATAAATAAATTTGAACTTATAGAAAATTTTAATATTTTAGATTTTATTACAGGCACCGTCTTTTTAATTTTTGATGTACCAATAATAAATAATATGTAATAAAAAAATTAAATGGCTAAACACTCCAGGTGGGGATTAGCCGCTAAAAAGCTATCTAGATCCATCTTTTTCGAGCAGATTTTTTCCAGTCTGCTACTCGATACTATTGACTATGCTTCTCCATTTCTTTCTATCCTCTTTCTTTTTCTGCTAGTCTCTAATTCCCGCCCTATATAAATCTTCCTTTAATTCCTGTAACCATTTATTCTAGTTCCTCCGCGTCTTCTTCTAACTCCGGGTTTCCATTGTAAAATTGAGCTTATAGTTGTTGCGCTACCTGCTCTCCATATATGCCCCAACAATCCAACTCTGTGCCAATTCTGAAAATCTGGAATAATATCTACCCGGGTCGAAACATTTTTTTTAATATATGAAAATAGTTATTTATGAAACGGAGCGAGTGCTATACATCGCGTAAGTTCGCAAAAAGTACTTCACGCACAATTTCATACAATATTTTATCTACGATAAACAAATAAAAATACTGTAACTCTTCGTCACTGGAATTCATTTCTATTCTACAATTTTTAGAACTTTGACATATAAAAATTCTAATTTCTTTCAAACCACAAAACTGTCAAATTTTTTTTTGTAATTTATTGCTCATTATGTCATCACCATGACAAAGCGAAAGTTAAGACAGAATATTTGATTATATGAAAGTGTGTCAAAAACAGTGAGAAAAAGTAAATCCCATTTAAAATACATTGTTACTTCATGCTTACTTTAAAGCACTGCTATCTATAATGACAGTTTTCACAAACTAAAAATTTATACATAATATGACATAGATCGAGTAGATAAAAGTCATTTATTAATTATTAATTGATTATAGTCAGAAGAAAATTAGATCATGCACCCCTTGTTTTTTTATAATTGTTAACATACTAAATTACATATCCAATAATTATTGTTATCCATTAAATAGATCGATGCAGATCGGCCTTATATCGGATCCTCTTCTATTAGTCCGTTCGCTGACGGTAAAATATTGCAAAACCCATAAATTTTAAAAAACCACTTAAGATTGACATGAAATTTGGCATACACATAGGTATCAAAGAAGAAAATTGATATTGTGGCGATGTTTTCTTTTGCCATGGGGGTGACTTTCACCTCGTCTAGGGATGAAAAAATCAAAATAAGTCCGGAAATGGATTAACTGACTAATTCTAAGGAACTATTGTTTTTTTTTGTTCATTTTTCAACAAAAAAAAACACATTTTAACGGTTTTTTTTTGCAATTAACTCAAAAAGTAAGTATTTTATCGAAAAAAACATTCTTAAGAAAAATATAGCCCATAAAAAAGTGAAAAAATGGTGTACTTATGTATGAGATCCCTAGACCCAGTAAAAGAACAGTTGTAACTAATGACAAATAGGTTCATACACGTCAAATTTCAAATTGAATATTCCAACGTGAAGTGTCAAAAACTAAAGCACTTTTTGGGGAACACTCATTACAACTTTTTTGTAGTGTTTAAAAAAAGGTTAAAAAGATTTTAGCATTAAATTAAGGAAGTTAGCAAATAAAATTTATCGTAACCACTTCACAAGTTGATTTACTCGTGTATGTATTGTTTATAAATATGATATGTAAGCTTCATTGGTTGAAAGTGCTTATTTTTGAAGGGGATGTAATTGAAAAGGATTGAACTAGTCACTAACCAACTGTGTATGCCAATTTTGAACAGCTATATCTTAACCAATATTTGTCTCAAAGAAAAAAACATAATCCTAAATATTCAGAAAAGCAAAACCTACATTTTTTACTCTTCGTAATTTTTGGTAGCACTAATAAATTTTATGTCATTTAAAAAAAAAGCATCTCTTTCAAAAGATAACAAATTTACTTTAAAACCCAATTTTTTCAAAAATTAGCCCTTTACTTAGCCCGAATTAAGGGGTGATTTTCGGAGTTTTTTAAGAAAAATAGGACCTACTTTATTTTGAAAGTATCTTTCTTAATTTTAACGCTAGAAACTTTTTAGAAAACATAAAAAAGATTTTTTTAAAACTTGTAATAAAAAGTTGTAATAAGTTTTCTCAGAACAGTGCATCATTTTTTAGTTGCTATCATTTTTTGGTTATTTCACGTGAAATTATTCATTTTTAAATTTGACGAATATGAACCTGTTTCCTGTTTTACATTAGCTACAACTTTGCTTCTACTGATTCTAAAAAGTTATACGTACATCAATTTTGATACTTTATAAGCTATATTTTTAATGTTTTTCCCGATAACATACCTACTTACTTTTTGAGTTATTGGCAAAAAACCGTATAAAAGTGTTTTTTGTTGAAAAATTGACATATTGACTAGCAAATAACTCAAAAAGTATTAACTTAGTGAAAAATTCTACATAACAGAAGTTGCTTAGAATTAATGTGTTTATCCATTTCCGATGAACGTATATTCTTCCCCTCCGAGAAGAGGAGAAACTCAACCCCCAGGGCAAAGTTTTCTTTTCACTTTTTTTCTTTTACATGTTACCTATGTGTAAGCTAAATTTCACGTCAATCCATTCTTTAAAATTTTGAGCAAAAACCGTTAATGAACTATACTATCTCCGTAAGATCGTAAAAAACGAATCACAATATTTTTCCTATCGACTAAGATACAACCTGGAATACCTACTTTCAATACACCAATAATAATTATTATTGCGTTTTTTATAAATGCATAAAAGCATAATATTTTAGTGCATATTTCAATTCAACTGTTTTTTGCATAATTTAAGTTTTTTTAAGTGCATATTTCCCGATCCCTATTAATTTAATGTTTTTCGCCATGAGTTTACAGCATAAATCTTGATAATTATAACTGTTTTGTTTGTATAATTATTGTTTTATCATACAGTCAAAGTCACCCTTCAATCCCAAACATTTTTAAAAGAAAATAAAATTTTTATTGGATATGTTATATTATGTTCAATCAAGCAGACATTCCGTTAACATTTTTAGTCACAACATATCAATGTTAAAGTATTATTAGAGCAACGCGTTACCGTATCCCATTTCTTTTAATGACCGACACACAAAATATTTTAATGACCACACTAAGAACCAGATTTTTATTACCTACTGCTGATAAGGTAAAGAGTTATCAAATATCACTCGTTGTCATCTCTGTGTTAATTTGAAATAAAAAAATATAAATATTGTAGTTTTGTATTCTAAAATATTTGGAAAAAATACCTATGTATTTTTTTTTCATTTAGGTACACATCATTTTAAAGGATTGTCCGGAAGAGTACAGGCTCAATATATCGGCAAATGAATTTTGTTTTAAATACCGTCCGTATAGAAGTGTTCGTTGGGGATAGGCGCAAAATCTTGGTCCAGTGCTAATTAAATGCATTAATTTTTTTCGAATTCTGAGAAAACTAATAAGTATTTTTGAAAAATTTAAACGCAGAATGGAAGCTTACATTATTAACGAGGGCAGAAAGTCCCTGAAAACTTATATAATGTTTATTTTAGTAACTTATATACCTAATATATGTTCATTTTAATAAAGGTAATGGAATGAAAAAACAAGAGAAAAGTTAGTGTGATTTTTAATTTCGAATATTTCATTCAAAAGAAACTTTTTGTTTATTCTAAGGGACTTTCGGTCCTCCGTAATAATGTTATCTTTCATTCTGGGTGTATGTTTTAATAGTACATTGTTTACCGGGTAGGAAAAGCTTAACATTCCTGGACGACTGTGAAGATTGCTAAGTCGAGGCGCAAGCCGAGACTTAGCAACACAGAGTCCAGGAATGTGGCTTTTCCTACGAGGTAAACATACTATTTTTCCGGAAATCGTTTAAAATTCGACAGATATTGATTGATTTAAAAAAAACGCGATAATTTTATTCCCAAATAAATGGTGCTTTGAAATTCCTAATAAAATTACTTGGGTTACTATGGAAACGTATTGAGGTTGAATTGTCAAACTTGACGCTTATAAATAGAACACTAACAACTGTACGGAAATATCATTTCCTTACAGTAAGGAAATGACATTTCCTTACAGTAAGGAAGTCCTGACTTTTTCTTCAAGAAATTTTGACAGGAATGTCAAAATTTCCTGGCGATTTGCGGAAAAAAATATTTATTAGTTTTCTCAGGATTCGAAAAAAATAAATGTATTTAAATAGAATTGGACAGAGATTTTGCGCCTACCCCCTTAAGGGAGAGTTTACTGTATTTTATATTATTACTAGAATTTATTACTTTAAACTTTTTATCGCTCGTGATTCATTTTATCGTGTATTTAATTACATTCAACTGTAATTGTACATTCAATTTTTTTGTATATTTTTACACGTTTTATTACTTTCGAAATAACAATAACTATAAAATCTATTTTTCAGCCTACTTGGGTCAAAAAAAATACACAATTTTCGGAAATTTCGTTAAATGAGAACATTTACCTACATTTCTTTTATTTATGAGGAAACAGTAGCGATTAACAGGTAGCGAAAACGCGTTCCAAGATTGCGGCTGTAATCTTGAATATTTTTTCGAGATATTTGGCACACGTATTCGTAATATAATAAAGAATGGCGGTACAGACCCCAATTTGAAAAATATGTTAATATGTGGAAATTACTCTGTAATTAAACACAATATTAAAAAAACGAGCCTGTACCGCAATTAAGAAGAACAAGAAAATAAAATTTTTTATCCGATGCCTAGATTTTGTGTCATTTTGGAACTACTAAATATTTTTATTCCATTAGTAGTTCCAAAATGACACAAGATCTAGGCATCGGATAAAAAAGTTTATTTAAAGAAAGTGTATTTTTTTCTTCTTAATGGCGGACGGGCTCGTTTTTTTTTAATATTGTATTTAATTATAGAGTAATTTTCAAATACTAACATATTCCCCAAATTGGGCTCTGTACCGCCATTCTTTATTATATTACGAATACGTGTGCCAAATACGTCGAAAAAATATTCAAAATTACAGCCGCAATTTTGGAACGCGTTTTGGCTACCTGTTGATCGCTACTGTATCACCTTAAGCTTTTAATAAGATTTTTAAAATTAATTTAGATTATTTAATAGATATACTCACCGGCACGAAAAACGGGCACCCCAAAAAATGGGTCATTTTGATGGCTCGTATCTTCTAAACCTATTGTCCGATTTAAGTATTTTTTTAATATATTATAGCCTTATTCTTTAACAATATCGCTGTAATAATATTATTTCTAGACATGTAAGTTATCATTATATACCGAATACCAGGCGTACCAATCAAACTGGGTTTTTTTCTCAATTTCCACAACAGCCTGTGGAATATTCTAGCCTTTATACAATATTGAAATTAAAACCTAGCTATAGCCCCAGGTTTTCTTAACATTCTGTTTTTTTATTCATTCGCTTATGTTGGATAATAAATAAGTTAGTTACTTTAACAACTAGCCATGTTCTTTATCGATACATGGTGTTTCTAAATAAATGCGACAAACTTTAAGGGGTAATTCTGCATGAAAAAATAATGACTGTAAAAATAAAATTCTTTTGTCAAACAATCATCATTTTTTCATGCAGAATTACCTCTTAAAGTCAGTCGCACTTATTTAGAAACACCCTGTATTGATAAAGAACATGGCCAGTTGTTGAAGTCCATAACTTTTTTATTATCCAACGTAAGCGAATAAATAAAAAAAACAGAATGTTAAGAAAACCTGGGGCTATAGTTGGGTTTTAATTTCAATATTTTATAAAGGCTAGAATATTCCACAGGATGTTGTGAAAATTGAAAAAAAAACCCAGTTTGATGGGTACACTTGGCATAAAATAAAATTTACATGCCTATCAACAATATTATTATAGCGATATTGTTAAAGAATAAGGCTATAACATATTAAAAAATTACTTAAATCGGACAACAGGTCTAGGAGATACGAGACATCAAAAATTACCAATTTTTTGGTTGCCCATTTTTCGTGCCGGTGAGTGTAGATTGAATTAGAAGTTCATTGTAAAAAAGGAAGTAAACAAAAACACGAGAAAAATGAATTTCTATAAATAAATAGGTAAGTAAATATTATAGACTAAAATAAGTACAGATAATATATATTTATAGAGATATAATTAGCTTCATTTAAGGCTAACTTTCAAAGTAAAGCAGATTTAAAAGAAAGCTATTATTAATGTTAAAACAAAAGTAGTTATTCATGTTTCATACACAAAATACTAAGTACGATTAGGACCGCGAATCCACAACAAATGAATGTCTGGAAACCGTTACACAGGGTTGCCAAAAAACGGAAGTCGCATCGAGCGGTGTGGTATACGGAAGACGCTACGCGTTGTGTATATAACCTGTATAATAGTACGGGAGCGACACTAGCGCTGGTGATATACCGTCGAACTAAAATCTGATCTTATGAGTATGTTAGATACGATATGACTTCCAGCGAAATTTTTAATATAAGCCTTCTAATACCATCTAGTAGCCAAATTCGTAAAAATATAGGCAAAACGTTGTGACTTCCGAAATCGGAAGTCATACCTGCACCTTCGTTTCCCATATCTTTTTAACTGGTACTTCTTTCTGTAGTCGTTGTAGATGACCCCACCAACTTAATTGTCTTTTTTCAACATACTCCATCATTGTCTCGATTTTCAGTTCTTCTCTTATGTAGTTATTTCTTACCCTATCCCTTCTAGTGACTCCTTGTACTCTGCGTAGATACCTCATTTCTGCTGCCTGTATCTTACTTTTCTGTTGTCTATTTAGTACCCAGGATTCACATCCGTATGTAAGTACTGGTCTGTATATAGCCTTAAATACCTTGATTTTCGTATGTTTCGATACTTCTTTCTTGTTAATAATTGTTTTTCCTATTGCGTGGTACAGTCTATTCACTTTATCAATTCTTTTGTTGATCTCAGCTCCCTGTCTGCCTGTTTCTTCAATGGTTACTCCCAAGTACTCGAATGATTGTACCTGTCTAATCTCTGTATCATCTACCTGGACATGCACATCCTCTCTTTCTTTAGCTATTACCATTACCTTCGATTTCTCTTTGTTCATAGTCATACCATACTTTTTTAAAACTGTGTTCCATGTTTTTACGCTTCTTTGTAGCTCGTCTTCAGTCGCTGCTAAAATTACTACATCGTCGGCAAATGTACAATCTGCTATCTCCGTGCTTTTCAGATTTCTATACCCTATGTGTAATGGTCTGACTTTTGTTTTTGTTTCTTTTATTATTTCGTCCATAAAAGTAATAAATAGTAACGGGCTCAAGCTTCCCTCTTGTCTTACACCTTCAGTTGTTCTGAACTGGTCAGATATCATATTTTTACTTATCACACGGTTTCTAGTGTCTCTGAATATTGATTTAGTTACCTGTATAAGCTTCCCTGGTATGTTTCTGTTCTTCAGACTTTTCCATACTTTTGATCTAGGGACTTTGTCGAATGCTTTTTCCATATCAAGGAAACTGAGGTACGTTTTTTTCTTCCTAGATAATCTTTTATTTATTATATCGTTTAACGTAAAAATGTGATCTTGTGTACATCTACCAGGTCTAAAACCACTTTGCGATTCTTCTAAAGTTGGTTCTATTATTTTTCTCAGTCTACTCTCTACTATTAGCTCATAAACTTTCATCACTGTACTTAACAGAGTTATTCCTCTATAGTTATTGCAATTCTTGTCACCCTTTTTATGTATAGGTACAATCAGACCAATCTCCCAGTCTGTAGGTATTTGTTCGTCTCTCCAAATCATTTGAAATAGTTCTAATAACTTTTGTAGTCCCATATCACCCATGTTTTTGATCATTTCCGCCGTAATTTGATCATGACCTGGTGCCTTTCCATTTTTTAGCTTCCTAATCGCGTCAGTTAGTTCATCCATTGTAATGTTTGGTATAAATTCAACTTCTTGTTCGCCAGTTCTTTCTTCATCTTCTTCACTTGTGCTGTGTGGTTCGTGTTGTAGTAGTTTCTGGAAATATTCTTTCCATCTTTTCATAATGCTCACTTCATCAGTCAGTAGATCTCCGTTCTGATCTTTCAGTGATGTTACTTCTTTATGTTTATTGCCTCTTATTCCTTTTATGACCTTATAAAATAATTTCTGATTTCTTCTGCTATCGTGTTCTAATTTGTCTCCAAAATCTTTCCAGGACTTTTGTTTTGCTGCTACTACTATATTTTTAACTCTTTTCCGCTGCTCTCTATATTGTTTATAATTTTCTTCTGTTCGGTTACCTAGATATTTTCTCCCAACTTTAAAAAAGTCTGTGGATTGAAGAACTGATTTTGTTTCAGAGTCCATTTGTATTATCCCAGAGGCATCACTACGATTTTGTTTGTGGAATTATCCAAATATCTCTTTTCTTGTAAGAGCTCTACAATTTTTTGTAAATAAAAACACTGATTGACTCATAAACATAAATATCTTAAATATAGGTTGGATTAATAAAATTAGAATAGTCTGCATGCAGTCCAGATCTCATTCCTATTGTAAGCATTTATGAGATGAATTGAAAATAGCTATTCGCCGTCATCTTAGGCCTCCAGAAAGTTTGGTACAGTTATGGTCCTGGTAGAGAAATATCGGACTATTCCCCAGGCGAGGATAACGCATCTTATTTATTCGATGCCAAACAGATTGCGATAGATCATCAATAGCTGTTGAATTTTTTGTTTTGTTATTTTTACTGCGTTTGATATTTTTAATTGAATAAACCTTCAATGCAGAGTGTACAGCTTTTAAAAGAAAAGAGATATTTGGATAATTCAAGAAACAAATTCTTAGGGATGTCTCAGAGATAATACGAAAGGAGTATGAAACAAAATCAGCCCTTCAATTTTTCCACGGAATTTTTAAAGTAAGGAGAAAATACAACGTTTCCATTCACCCCTGTATATTGCCATCTAAGCAAAAAAAATTTCTTACCGAATTTTCTTAATAATAACAAACGATATCAATACATGTAGGTATCTACAAACTGATGCAAGAATCTTGAAAATCGGAGTACAAATAATAAAGTTATAAATTGTCAAACTTAATAAAAAATTTTTAGTGGCGAAATTTTGTGCTGGTGAGTGTATTATGGCATATATTAATATACACTAGGGTGTATCATAATAAATACTCAAATAATGAATTTTCGAAATTCAAACTTTCAAGTTGATAAAAAGTTGCCTCTTACATTACTCTTTCAGGGAAAAAAAGTTTTGTTTTAATTAAAACATATTTAGGTCTCCCGGAATCGACTTAAACTTTAGAATTTTTTCTCAAAAACACGATTTTTCATCTTTTTTTAAATTATATATTTTTATTGTCAACTTAAAAAAAATTCAAACTTTCAAGTTGATAAAAAGTTGCCTCTTACATTACTCTTTCAGGGAAAAAAAGTTTTGTTTTAATTAAAACATATTAAGGTCTCCCGGAATCGACTTAAACTTTAGAATTTTTTCTCAAAAACACGATTTTTCATCTTTTTTTTTATTGAAAATTAAATTTTATATTTTTATTGTCAACTTAAAAAATATTAAGTACGTGATAACAGTGAACAATAAAAATTAGGATAATATCTGTAACTAAGCATAAAGTCACCCGGAATCTTTATGAAAATCTCAATTGTAACAACGAAAAATCGAGGTACGAAATTTATTAAAGAAATACAAAAGTCTACTTAAAGATTACAGATAAAAAGTTGACAAAGGAAAATCTTTAAAATGGTTCTTTATTTCATCTTGAAGGATGTTGGCTAAACAAATCCAGTTAGCCTTCAAAGCCACTGGTATTGTAATGCTTCTTCGATCTGGAACCAAGGGAATTTGTTAGGGCGAGTGTCAGATTGTAATTATAGTACTAATACTAAGTTACTATTCAAAATAGAATGCTGTGATGTAATCCTAAATAAGTATGAAATAAATCTTACCTGTAATTTATTTTTGCAATACAGCTGTAGCAGATGTGTACTGTCGCTTAGTTTCAAACTTAGGAAGATACTTTCTGTCCAATAATCTTGATCTTATAAAGCCTTCTCGTTCTTGAACGCCACAAACGTGCGTAGAAGCTGCAGTAACTTCCTTTACAACTCGTTCTACCGTTTGAGTGTGAAGTGGTATTTTGAACTCTTTTCTATCACTGCTTCCTGAATTAACAATCATCTTGAAGACTCGATGTGTCCTTGTTTCTGTCTGTCGAGCTTTTTCTATCCGTTTGCCTGCCAAAGCTCTTATATGTTTTCGAGAGTCAAACAACATCCCTAAAAGGATGTGTTCAGGATGAGCCATAAAGGCGTTTCTTTGCAAGGAAGACTGAGCCACAGCCTTCAGCTCACTGTCTAAAAACTTGGTGCACTGTACGATGAAGAAAAAGTGTTGTGATGCGTGGATTTTAGGACGACATTTTATGGTAAACCATGAGGTAGCATAGACTTTCATGACGAACTCAGCAAGCTTTCTAAGTTGTGGGGTTGGTTCAATAGTTGAAATATACAGACGTAAGATTCTATTTGCTAATGTCAGCAACCGGGCGTGGGACAAGTTTCCGGGGTTTCTACTGGCCAACTCAGAGGGGCATTCACCTTTGACTATAGCCTGACATATATCCCAAAGGTATTTCTGGTCCGTACTTAAGTCTTTACTATCGACTTCTGGGAAGGTGCTATCTATTTTGTCATAATTAACAACCGGGAAGTCTTGGCAGTTGGTCAAACCTTTGCCTATTGGCCCACTGAATGATGTTGGTCCTGTGGTTGTACCGTCAAGAGCAACAAAAACTTTCCTCAGAGGCAATTCGTTTAAGTGCAACATACACATTACTACTTAGACCGGATGTTTCAATGCGCGTTCAAACAACAAAACTGCTCCTTGCGATGTTCCAGTATTCGTTGCCGTACCATCACATCCAAGCTCTTTGATATTTGAGTTATCAATGGAGTTATCACTCATGTAACTTAATATTCTCATGTAACTCATGTAACAGTATAGTTCACTGCACGACACTTCACTTCACTGCTGCTTAGAACCTATGTGGTAGCTCCAGTGGTTTGTGCCTCCTCAGTCTCCGAGTTTGCTCACTATTATCCAGCAGGTTTAGTGCAAGATTATTAGGGTGGTTTTTTAATTTTACCAAATAGCGACTGCTGTATTCACTCACTGTCTCCTTTACTGTGGCTACTTGAAGATCGTCTCTGATTTCTCTGTTAGGTATAAACCAAGGTGCATTTGTTATGGTCCGTAGTACCTTCGACTGGAAGCGTTCCAATATCTCTATGTTTGAGTTTGCAGCCGTACCCCATAGTTGTACACCATATGTCCATATTGGTTTTAAGTCTACTTTATACACCAATAATTTGTTTTTTAAACTAAGCTTTGACTGTCTTCCCAATAGCCAGTAGTATTTGCTGAGTTTTAAGCCAAATTGTTTTCGTTTGTTAAAAATATGCTTTCTCCAGGTCAGTCCTTTATCCAAGTGCATCCCTAAATACTTAACTCTGTCAGATTGAGGCAGATCTTGTCCATTTAGTGTAACAGGTGGCACTGTACCTCTGCATTTGGTAAATGTAACCTGCACTGATTTTACTTCATTGACTTTGATTCTCCAGTTTCTTGTCCAGTCCTGAATTTTCACTAGATGTTGTTGGAGAATTCTTGCGGCTATGACTGGGTCTTTGTGTTTGACCATTATCGCTTTATCATCTGCAAAGGAAGCTGTGATTGTTTGGTTGCGTACTGGAAGATCAGCTGTGTACATAAGATAGAGAAGTGGACCAAGAACACTGCCCTGTGGTACCCCTGCCTTTATCAATGTGATTTCTGATGTTGTCTGTCCGTACCTTACAGTAAAATATCTTTCTTTTAGGTAGGATTCCATAATAATGTACAGTGTGTGGGGGAGTGATTTTTTTAATTTAAATAGTAGTCCATAATGCCAAACCTTATCAAAAGCTTGACTCACATCTAAGAAAGCAGTCGTGCAGCAACTTTTTTGCTCAAATGCTTCATTTATTTCGTCCACTACTCTGTGAATCTGTTCAATTGTGCTATGATCCTTTCTGAATCCGAATTGGTGTTCAGGAATCAATTTAGATTGCAGGGACTTTTCCTTCCGTTTGTTTCGTTTTTCAATTTTTTTAGTCTCTGCTTGGTCAATACCTCCGATAATCATCATCCTCAAGTTCCGTTGGTCTGTCAAGAATGCATGTTCTAATTTTGGTACTTTTCTTGGAGCTGGGCACAAACATTTGTCTAGTTCACTACATTTGCATGAACAAATATCAAAAAGACTATTATCAATGTCAGATCTAAACTTTTCAACTGCAACTTCAAAACTCTTGGAATTTTTTGTATTACAACCTGAAGATTTTTTAATCTTTTCACACCTCTCATGCAATTGTAGAATCATAAAAACAATATTGTTAGTAGATGAGACAGGTATTGATGATTTTTTCCAAATTTGCTCTAACTTATGTGTCACTCGCATTGCAATTAACTTTTTCTGTGGTTGGTAGCATCCTTCAGATTTCAACTGATTTTTCACCCATTCAAAATACCTCAGCACGTCACTTTTAGTAGGTAAAACATTAATATCACTAATGTCAAGAGGCTGTCCGACTATAGGAGCATTTCCTCGTTGTTATAGTGTTTGTCTTTTTACTCATGATAGAAAAACAACAAAACCACACGGAATTTACAAGTCATAAACCACACACACTAAACAAAACACACTGAAATGCATGTAATAACGCGCAAACCACGTGCTGTCAGATTGAACGGTGGAGTCAGACTAACAGAAACAAAGGATGTGAGTGAGTGGTGGAGGGGAGCCAGACGCCAGACATCCGGTGACTCACAAGTCAGTGCCAGCTGCCCGTCTCATTGACCCATTGCATTAAAATACAGCACTGTAATGATTGTATTAGAATTTTTTTTACTGTTTCTGATTCATGTCAAACTTGAATTAAATATGAAAATTGTGATATATTTAGGGTAATTCCGGGTTACCTAAATAATTTAACTCAGAACCAAAATGTTTACTATGGATAAATTAAATGTAAAAATACACATTTTTTAACTTGATTACATCATTTGTAATTTATAAACTGTGTAAATTATTTTTTCAAAAACGTATTTTTTACAAAAAATTATAAACTTTTTGTACATTCCGGGAGACTTAAAAATTGTTGGAATTCAAAAAGATTTTTTTTGGTAGATCTATGATGGTAGTAACAACTTTTTGTCAACTTGAAAAATTAAATAATAAAAAAAAATTTGTGATACACCCTAATATACACCATTAGAGTCAAAACAAAAACAACATAATACCATAAATAAAAATATAACAAAAAAAAAAGAAAAAAAATACATCTGCCTAATTATATGTAATATTTTTAGTCAGAAGTGTACTTGTTGGTTCCCATTGATAACAGTTATTTTTGGCCAATAAAGTTTTTGCCATTAAAAGTTAGTTACATGTCTCCGGAGTTAATCTATTGCGTGTTTTGCTTTTTATTAGGTTAAGCTGTGAAAATATCCGTTCTGCAGCTGCACTACTGTGAGGTAAAGATAAAATATTGAATACAAATGAACAAATATTTTGGAAAATTGGCTCATCAGCTGAATTTTTTAAATTACTAAGTTTAAACCAAAATTCTGAAAACTCGAGGTTTCTTAATTTGTCTTTTAAATGAACAGGCAGGCTAGATATCTCTCTGGCTTCAATAGAAATGTCCTCTATATTACCATTTACCAATTGGGGAAATTCATTGATTATGCTTATTAGAGATATTGGCTTTTCTAATAGCTCAGTGGGACTTAATAATCTAAGGTTCTCAAATTTGGAGAGGTTTTTAAATCTTTTACGAATTTTCAAAGCTGAGTATAAAAGCTTAAGCAATTATTGTAAAAAGGTAACAAATTTGTGTTATTTAATTGGTTGTTCTTAATAATAATTTCAACTTTTGTTCCTAAGTAAATTTCCTCATTTGGTAAATACTCATCCACGTTAACAGGATTAATCATTAGTACATTACGTGAGTCAACATATCTACTTTTTAAATAAAATTTTAGTATGGTTTTATATACAGTTGTAATCCTTTCAAACAGCAGATGAAGCTTAGGCTTCTCTGATTGAAATTCGATTTTTAGTTTGTTTATCAAAGGCAAAATGTGTGCTAGAAATGTAAGATAAAGTTCATATACAGGGTCGTTAAGCTTCTCCAATATGTTACTTGGTCTTGCAAAATCTTTCTCCTCAAATGCTTCTGCAGAAAAAAATAGTTTCAGTGCTTGCCACTGTCCTAAAATTCGGGTTACCACAGCCTAAAATATTTAAAAAAGTGTTTTAATTTATGGTATTTACATATTTGAAAACCAACACTTACCTCTAGTGAAAGCCATCTCGTTTGACTTAACTTTAATATCTTGCGAGGCTTTATGTCTAAAAATTCTTGAAACTTAGAATATACTTTTAGTCTTTTCGGGCTTCTGGAAATATAATTATAAACATCCTGTACGAACTCTTCAATAGAGGATTGTATAAATTGTTGATTGAATTGTTGTTAGGTCGCTGGTTTAATTGTGGATATCGTAGTGGTAAATATTAGATCGATAGAATGGAACAAAAAATTGGTAGACGTTCACACTTGTTTATTGATGAAACACATTTAGTCGCATGGTACATTCTCGGTTTTAAAAGATTTCAACGCCTGTTTGGAGTAAAGCTTACAGAGTTGTCGTATAGGCGAAATAGTATTTAAAGCTAAGAATTAAAATAATAATATGTAAACATAATTAACACAATAAAAATAGTTTAAGATGAAGTATGAGATAATGAACTAAAAATAGGTAAATATGACCTAATTTTAAACAAGGATGGAATTTTTTTACAAGCCTCAGATGCACACAAATGCAATGAGTGCATATGCATCCAACAACGAATATGTTTGTATTGATTTTTTCTTTCAGTTTGGCTTGGACGCCTCCAAACTCCCCCATCATTACAAAGGCATTGTCTGCAGCAAAACCTATTACATTGTCCAGGTTAATAAAACCTATTACATTGTCCAGGTTAATATTAAATGTATTTAAAACATTTAATATGGCAGAAGTAAGGCCATCAGCAGTACATTCTTCCACTTCTACTAGAGTTAATAATGAGTCCATTACACTATGAGATGTTCTATCTAAATATCGTACCAAAATTGCCAGACATTTTCTTGTGGATATGTCTGTCGTTTCATCTATTACTATTGAAAATTTAGTGAATTGAAGCTTTGCTATTAGTACTGATTCCGCTTCCCTTTTCAACATATGAATCATGCTTGTAGTGTTTGTTCTACCACAAGCCAATGATTTAATTACTTTAGAATCCTGCACTGATGACGCTAACAATTTTGGTACGTGATCCATAAGTAACATTGGACTATTATGCTCCACGACAAGGCCCATAACTAATTTATACTCTGCTTTTTTAACGGAAGTTAAAAAAGCATGTTGTTCGTTGTTCTGTAATAGGTTTTCTATCTTGCTAGTACTTGTGACTTGCCTTGATAATTGCTTGTGTCGGGAATTTTGTTGATGTCTCTCCAAATGTGTTTTGCCTCCTTCGATTGACTTATTGCAGACCTTGCAAATTTTCTGGCCAGCGGGTTCTAATTTAAGCCAAGAAAATTGTGCCAACCATAAATCCCTAAACTTCCTTTTATATGTTTTTGTTTTATTTTTCTAAAATGAATAAAGATTTTTTAAACATAAATATAAAAATTGAAACGCCTAAAATTACCTTTATCTCATGAGTAATAGGAGATTCATTTTCTCTCAACGAATCATCTAATCCAGGGGTGGCCAACCTTTTCGGCAGCCAGGCTAAAATTCGGAAACACAATTTTGCACCGGGCCGCACTACTAAATAATCTTATGTAGCTAACTAATGAACAAAGAAAAACATCATTTTTGAAGATATTTTTAAAAATAAAACAAATTTCTTAGTAAGACAATTTAATGAAAAAATAAAGGCACAATTTTTTTGTTTCATGTATCATTCTGCTCACTGAACAAATTTGTAAATTAATGAGATATCTGACTTTGTTTAGCAGAACTAAACTCATCAATCTCGACTGAAGTCGTTGCTACACGGAGATAGTTTTCTAGATGAACATCGGTAATCCGTGTTCTGATGTGGGATTTAATATGCTTCATCCTACTAAAAAGTTGTTCACAGATGTAAGTGTTTCCAAGTAATGAAATCATGAAAAGAGCATGTTTGTGAAATGTAGGATATTTCTCCTTGTCAAAATAGTTTTTATAGAATTCTTCCACGCCAACCTGATTAAATTTTTCTTTCAGCTGTGCATCACATTTCATCAATTTCCCGGCAAGGAATTTATGTCTGTTGAAAATGGTGTTGCATAATATGCAGAAAAAAATAGACGATGCTTTTTGAAATCTTGGAATTTGTTTTCGGATTCGATTTTTAAACCAGATATCAAAGATGCATATTTAGTCGCTGTCTCCGATGTGATATCTGGTCGTTCTGAAAGTGTAGTAAAATGAATGAAGTTTTTAGTTTGGAGCTACTGTTCTGTACTAGCTGCTACGAGCTACTATAAGATCATACATGCCATTAATAAATTGATCCTTGCCTTGCAGACGAGTATTGAGTTCATTTAAGTGGCTAGTTATATCTACCAGAATTGCAAAATCGGAAACCCACTCGTCGTCTTGAAACTCTGAAATGCTCTTTGATTTGCTTTCAAAAAATGATTGTATTTCTTGCCTCAAATCAAAAACTCTTTTCAACATTTTTGCACGGGTCAGCCATCTTACTTCTGCATAAAATATAACATCACCATATTCTGATTTGAAGGACTTGAGAAATTCTTGAAATTGACGGTGATTCAAACCTTGTGACTTAATAAAGTTCACTATTTTGATAACTACCTTCATAATATGGTCCATTTTGAGAGATTTGGCACAAAAATTCTCTTAATGAATAATGCAATGAAAATTCAGCATCGACGTATTGCCTACTTTACAAGCCTCGTTTTCAATCAGTTTTACCAAACCTTCGTGTGTCCCAACCATTGCTGGAGCACCATCAGTTGTTAAGCCCGACAAGTTGTTTAGTTGTAATGAAAAGCGATTGAGTGTTGTTTGACTGGCCTCTAATAAATCTCGTGAGTTAGTGGTATCCTTAAGTGGAAATAATGCTGCTAGTTCTTCAGTTTTACTAAAATAGGCATCAACACCTCTGATAAAGATCACCACGTGTGCGGTATCCGTCATATCGGTGCTTTCGTCCAATGCCAGAGAAGAGAATAATATATGAACTCAGATGCGATAAGATTTTAACTTATCTTCGACATGTTTTCCAATATCATCCACACGCCTTGTAAAGTTGTGCTCATGACGAGGTGCCGACCCCCGCTCCCTGGTATCCCTCGTACTGCTCGTACCATATTATCGATCGCCAGATGCATTATTTTTAAATGCGAGCGTTCACCAAAATGAAGAGTACGATACTAAGCTCTAGGCTAGGATACGATGCGATGGTCTCCGTAGTGAACGGACCCTAAGTTGTGCTCACGACGAGGCGCCGACCCTCGCTCCCTGGTATCCCTCGTACTGCTCGTACCATATTATCGATCGCCAGATGCATTATTTTAAATGCGCGCGTTCACCAAAATTAAGAGTAGGATACTAAGCGATACCATCCTTTGCTCTCCGTGGTGAGCAAACCCTAATAGTTTGATGAGATAGGCTTATTTTTGAGAATTCCTGTTTCTTTTCTGGACATAAAATTTCAGCGACACTGTCCTTAACAATTTCACCGTCTGAAAAAGGCTTTCATTTTTTGCTAGGATTGCAGCTACTGCATAACTCTTTATGCATGTTTGGTATTTGTTGACATTAAACATAAGAGAGGAAATTAAAAATATTTTTGGTAAATATTGTGATCTCAATATCGTAATTATTTTTTTAATCTTAGCTTAAATTGACTTAGTGTTGAAATTGACTTAGCTTCGCGGGCCACAAGCTGCATGCGGCCCGCGGGCCGCTGGTTGGCCACCCTTGATCTAATCTATTTGGTGTGGATGTACTTGTAGAACCTTCTGCTTGGTTAAAAGTAGATGTAGAGGCAAGAAGAAAACTAATATGCATAAACTAAAATATATTTATCCTTAACACATTGACGGACAACAACGTCTATATATGTCTAATTTCAATTAATGTAGCTTATACATTTGACACAGTGTCCGTCAACGTGTTAAACACATTTAAAAAAATATAAAGACCAGAACTTTAACATTTTTTTACCATTTTATAAAAATAAGGCACTGATTTGCTAAAAAGTTTTTTAACTTTTTGCAAGCTCTACACATGGTGTAACAAAATGGCATGTCATACATTAAATCACATTATGGGTCCAAAAATAGTTCGATTGAACGTAACTTACCTTAGTACAAGTGTACACATAAAAAAAGTTACAGCCCTTTGAAGTTACAAAATGAATATCAGTTGTTTCCAATAAGTATATCGAAAACTATTGACATTTTTTATTGAAAATGGGCATGTGGCATTCTTATGGTAGAAACAGCGTGTGTAAAACTATTTGCACACACTGATAGGTCTATTTTTGGTCCCAGATAAATGTTTAATTAAGCTATGGCAATTAATAGGCTATTGATTATGTACTATAGAAAGGAACTACAACGTTAACGGGGTTTTATTATTTGATATGGTCAATGAATCTCTATATATGAAAAAACCGCGGAGTGCTACCATTTAAAGGGATGCGTTTTTGAGAAATGGGTGAATTAGTCCCTGGGCACAGGTTACATTAGGGTGAGTTCTATGCACTTTTGGTACAAATACGTCTACATAAAAATTGTTCCTGGTTAAATTTCCTATCTAAATATATTTTTTTAAAGTCAAAGATACTTTTTTTTACAAAAATATATTCAAAAGAAAAAGCACAAAGAAACCCAAAAGAAAGAAATTTTGTTTTTTGTCCTATGACTTTTGTCCACGGGGATATAGGTATAGACATTGCTTCACAGAAAAAAAAAACTTACATATTTTCACTTTAAAATGATGTTTGGTAGAGGTCATTAGGATTTACAGTTTTCGAAATATGATTTTTCAAAGTTCGATACTCACAGCAATTTTGGGCAATTTTCCTTGTTATTTCGCAAATATTGTTCTGTAACTTTTTTTACGCAACTTTAGGCATATGCAATGGTACATGTAAGAGGAATAGCAATCAAAAACCTTTAAAATTTTCTACTGTATAATGTTGTACGACTTCTTTTAAAGAGGTTATCATTTTCAAGATTTTATACTTTTAACGAGTTTTTATATTTTTTACGATTATTTTTTAACTTTCCCATTATAACTTTTTTTTTTCTACAAATAGGTATATATTATATGTATAATAAAATAGAAAGCCTATTCTGTTTTATAAGTATTTTAAAAAATTCTAGGATTATTTTTGAATAAGATATGCTTTTTCAAAATGTAATAAGTACTTGCAACGATTTTTGATTTTTGGATTGTTTTTTAAATTTCTCATTATAACTTTTTTATGTGATTGTGTGTTATGATTGAATCTTATTTTTTATAGGTAATACTTTCGATCCACTTGACTCGGCCAGGTAAACTTCATAATATGGATTAATTCCAATATACACTGTCAAAGCTCCTGCACCACAAGCTTTGCTTTAAAAAATAGCATGTAAATGTACCAAAGGATGTACAAAAAACTGCGGTTGTAGGAAGATAGAAATTAGTTGTTCAATATTCTGCAAAGGGTGCATGTGCATGGGTACTAATTGTGGGAACTCTAAGATAACTGAGGTGTCAGAGGAAGATATGAAGCTAATGCTAACGAAGAGATGGATTTTGATTTTGAAAAATTTTTTAAAGTCAACGTTTAAATAATTTTAACTAAAGTGATGTTTTCTAAGACTAATGTTTATGTAATTTTTGTAAAAGAAATTATTTTAAATAATACAGGTAAAAAAATATCAAAGAATCACTCAGTTTCCATTATTTAAATATAGATGATACACCATTTTAAAGAACAGAAAGTAAGCCCTCTTTATTGAGCAATATATAGTATATTTATGTACAAGAAAAAAAAAGTTATAATGAGAAATTTTGAAATAAATCGTAAAAATGTGAAAAATAATATTTTTTTTATATTCATCATCAGCCTCTCTCAATCCAGTGCTGGACATAGGCCTCAACTGTTTGTCTCCAAAGTGTTCTATCTTGTGCTTTTTGTATCCAGTTTTTTGTTGTCTTTCGTAAGTCGTCTTGCCATCGTATTGGTGGTCTTCCTCTGCTACGTTTATCGGCTCTTGGTCTCCATTCAACTAGTTTGCGAGTCCATCTTCAGTCCTTCATTCTGGCAACGTGTCTAGCCCATTTCCATTTTAAGTTACAGCTTCTTTCAATGTCGTCCATGACTTTGGTCTTAGCTCGTAGATCTTCGATTCTAATCCTGTCTCGCAGAGTGGCCCCTATCATTGATCGCTCCATTCTTCTCTGCGCTACTCTTTGTTTTTTTTATATTAGGTATCACATTATAATATATAATATAATATTATATTATATATAATATATATAATATATTATATAATAATATTATTTTATTTTTATATTATATTATAAAAATCGTTAAAAGTATAAAATTTTGAAAAACCATAATCTCTTAAAAAAAAGTCGTACAACGATACACAGTAGACCATTTTAAAGGTAATTGATTGCTATTTCTATTACGTGTACCGTTGCATATACCTAAAGTTACGTAGAAAAAAGTTACAGCACAATATTTGCGAAATAACAAGGAAAATTGCACAAAATTGCTGTGAGTGGCGAACTTTGAAAAATCATATTTCGAAAACTATAAATTCTAATTACCTCTACTAAACAACATTTAAAAGAAGAAATATGTAGGTTTTTTTTTAAAGCAATGTCTATACCTATATCCTCGTGGACAAAAGTTATGGGACAAAAAACAAAATTTCTTTCTTTTGGGTTTCTTTGTGCTTTTTCTTTTGAATATATTTTTGTAAAAAAAAGTATCGTTGACTTTAAAAAGTGATATTTAGATAAGAAATTTATCCAGGAACAATTTTTATTTAGGTATGTTTGTACCAAAAGTGCATGGAACTCACCCTAATGTAACCTGTGCCCAGGGACTAATTCACCCATTTCTCAAAAACGCACCCCTTCAAATGGTAGCACTCCGGTTTTTTCATACATAGATATCCATTGACCATATGAAATAATAAAACCCCGTTAACGTTGTAGTTCCTTTTAGCTATCTTATTTTGAATATAATCAATAGCCTATAATAATGGTCTTTAGCTTCTCCTGAAAAGTTGACTAAATTTACTTATACTTCTTGTACTGAGCACCCTAGAATTTATGACCTGCCTTTTCGCTACACCCAGTTAACCTAATATTTTAAGGTTTTTGTATTTTTCCAATTAATTAAATAAGTCATACTTTTTTAGCAAGCAAAAATGTTTTTTTATTTAGACTTAAATTATTATACAGGGTGTTTCATTGGGCAACGGAAATACTTTAATGGTGAATAGAGGTCACCGAGCCGGTTCTAGATATAGTACATTTTTTGCCCTACCGACTTTTATAACCGAGTTACAGGGTGTTTTATCGATTTTGCCCATTTCTTTCCTAAGCCATAACTTTAGAACCGCCCTGTATATTTTTTTGATATTTGGTACACATATGTCTCATTCAAAACCCAAACGACCGACATACTAACCATAAGAAAAATCCAGGTCCGGATTAAGAAAAAACTATAAAGTAATTGTGACCTTAAAACAACACCCTGTATATTGAAATTTTGAAAGTCTGTTTGCATATTTGAAAAGAGCACAAAAAAGTAAGTTTAATGGTTCGCTTCAATTTTTCGGCCAGACAATTTTATGACTTTAATTTTGAAATTACATTGAATTTTTTAAGAACTTTGACATTAAAAAGCCGATATTATTAACTTTTAGTTATACATTATTAAAGTTAATGAATAAATACTAATTTTAAAAATAATCAATACTTATTTACCACATTGGAACGACCCAATTACTAATGACAAGAAAAATCCAGGTCCGGATTAAGAAAAAAATATAAAGTAATTGTGACCTTGAAACAACACCCTGTATATTGAAATTTTGAAAATTTGTTTGTGTATTTTAAAAGACCATAAAAACTGCGTAAAAGGTGCATGTCAAATTTTTGCGCAGATAATTTAATTACGGCAATTTTGAAATAATATTGATTAATTCTGTCAAGGTCACAAGAAGCTACCAGAAACATAACGAACAATCCCAAAGTACTTAGAAAATCGATTCGAAATATTTTAAAACGAGCAAGGAAATGCATCGAACAAAAAGGCGGACATTTTGAGCAACTGTTATAGTTCAAATATTTTTAATTTATATTAAATTGTTGAATTGTAACGAATTTTTGTTTTATTAGATATAGCAGTTTTTTTAATTCTTTACTAAATCATTAAAATATCCCAATTCTCGCAATTCTAATTTTAATGATGTACATATAGCTACAAATCCAGAGAATCTATGAAGCCAGCGTAGTAAATAAGTATTAAGTATTTTTAAAATAAGTATTGATTCATTAACATTAAATTATTATTAAAAGTTAACAATACCTGGTTTTTAATCTCAGAGTTCTTTAAAATTTCACGGAATGGGACGTTTCGATGCCGCCGGTTCATCGCCGGCCGTTTCGATGCGTCCGGTTCATCGCCAGTCCATTTCATCTCCGTCATATCTCGCATTTCCTAGAATTCCTAATTAATACTAAAAATAACTAATAATTGTAACTGTCGAAAATTCGGAAATATATCAGATAGCGATTAATTGACTGGCGATGAATCGGCCGGCATCGGCATTGAACTGGCGGCATCGAAACGGCGGCGATGAAACGTCCTAGACCCAAAATTTCAATATAATTTCAAAATTGATGTAATTAAATCAACGGCGAAAAAATTAAAAAAAAGCCTTTAATCACAGTTTTTCATGTTCTTTTAAAATGCGCAGACAAATTTCTAAAATTTCAATATACAGGGTGTTGGTTTAAGGTCACAATTACTTTGTATATTTTTCTTAATCCGGACCTGGATTTTTCTTGTCATTAGTAATTGGGTCGTTCCAATGTGGTAAATAAATATTGATTATTTTTAAAATGAGTATTTATTCATTAACTTTAATAATTTATAACTAAAAGTTAATATCTGCTTTTCAATGTCAAAGTTCTTAAAAAATTCATATAATTTCAAAATTAAAGTCATAAAATTGTCTGGCCGAAAAATTGAAGCGAACCATTAAACTTACTTTTTTGTGCTCTTTTCAAATATGCAAACAGATTTTCAAAATTTCAATATACAGGGTGTTGTTTTAAGGTCACAATTACTTTATAATTTTTTGTTAATCCGGACCTGGATTTTTCTTATGGTTAGTATGTCGGTCGTTTGGGTTTTTAATGAGACATATGTGTACCAAATATCAAAAAAATATACAGGGTGGTTCTAATGTTATGGCTTAGGAAAGAAATGGGCAAAATCGATAAAACACCCTGTAACTCGGTTATAAAAGTCAGTAGGGCAAAAAATGTACTATATCTAGAACCGGCTCAGTGACCTCTATTCACCATTAAAGTATTTCCGTTTCCCAATGAAACACCCTGTATATAGGGTATTATGGAATAAAATTATTTTTCTGTTTTAAAAAATTTAAAAAAACGCTAGACCCGTCCATTTTTAAATATAAATATACGCATTTTAAACCTAAATTTGATTTTACAGGGTGATTCACGTAAGCCTAGCATAGTCCATAAGTTTTATTTTTAATGGAACACCCTATACAGGGTGAGGCAAATAAAGGGCCTATTAGAAATATCTCGAGAAATAAAGGCAACAGAATAATGAAAATTTGAATTAAGGGGTTTTGAAGAGTCATCTATTTAATGAAAATATTTTCATCTATTTGCTACTTCCGGTTATACCGGAAGTTGCTTATACCTTCGTTTTTTTAAATGGGACACCCTGTATATTTTTAGATTTTTGAATTCTCTTCGATGTCTTCTTTTTTAAAATATGAGGTTTTGTAATGTTATACAGGGTATTTTAAAAGATAATTACGTTTTTTTATCAATTTCCTAGCAAAATTCACACCCTGTAGAATTGTAGTATTTTGACATCTAAAACTCTACTTACGTTCAAATGATTTTTAATATAGTTTACTATTGTTAAGAATCATTAGTATAGCTAAATTTTTAATTTCAGTATACAGGGTTGGTCGAAACTCGGGATGAGTATTTTTTGAGTTTTCTTAAATGGAACACCCTGTATTTTAGTATTGTAATGAAATGATATTTTATGGTACTTTTTTATTTCTTAAGCATTCCCTATACCTAACTGCTTTAATTTGTGCTTAATTGTTAATCGCACCAACAATCTTAACTACGTAGGTATTTTGATTGGTAAACCATTATTGGTAATTTTAAGGATCAGTCTGGATTAATATGTATTTATTTCTGAAAAATTATTTGTGACTGAATTTTTTCACGGCCAACCTAATAAAATTTTTCGTATTTTTTGTTGCAATTAATGTTTAGCTTGAATCACCAATAACTCACAAATTAAAGCAATTAGGTATAGGGAATACTTATAAAATAAAAAAGTACCATAAAATATCATTTCATTACAATATTAAAATACAAGGTGTCCATTTAAGAAAACTCAGAAAATATTCATTCCGAGTTTCGACCAACTCTGTATACTAAAATTTCAAAATTAGCTATACTAATGATTCTTAACAATATTAGACTATATTAAAAATCACTTGAACGTAAGCAGAGTTTTTATTGTCAAACTATTACAATTCTACAGGGTGTGAATATTGCTACGAAATTAATAAAAAACGTAAATATCTTTTAAAATACCCTGTATAATATTACAAAACCTCATATTTTAAGAAAGAAGATATTAAGGAGAATCTAAAAATGTAAAAATATACAGGGTGTCCCATTAAAAAAAAACGAAGTTGTAAGGAACTTCCGGTATAACCGGAAGTTGAAAAGAGATGAAAATATTTTCTTTTAATAGATCATCCTTCAAAACCGCTTCAATCCAATTTTCATGATTCTGTTGCCTTTAGTTCTCGAGATATTTCTAATAGGCCAGTTATCTGCCTCACCCTATATATTTTTATATTTTTAAAAACTGCTTATTAACCTGATTTCAACGAACCATAATATCATGTATGGTGTATTATGAATAATACAGGGTGAAACTTTGAAATTGTAGTGTGTGGAACTCATGGAATAAAATTGTTTGTGTCCGTATTTTAAAAAATTATAAAAAACGCTAGAACATGTTGTTTTAAATTTAAATATGCACTATTTTAACATAAATCTAAATATACAGGATGATTCACACACGTCTAGCATAGTCCATTATCTTTAATTTTAATGAAACACCCTGTATATTTTTTTTAGAATCTGCTAAACAACATCACATCAAAAAAGTGTATGTAGAGCTCATTATTATAATACAAGGTGAAATTTTAAAATTATGTATAATTTTCTTCAAGATATTAAATACCTACATAAGATTTTGAAATTAATAATTTATCATACTTTAAATGATATGATTTTTTAAAATTAGCTGAATAAAGAAATACATTTTCTAATCTGAGTATAAATAATCTATTTGGTTTTGTATTTAATGTCTTGAAGAAATTTATAAATAATTTCAAAATTTCACCTTGTATTATTTATAATTGACCCTACATAATACACTTTTTTGAGATGAGGTTGTGAAGTAGCTTCTAAGAACATGAAAATATACAGGGTAATCCATTAAAACTAGAGATCATGGACTACATTGTACATGCGTGAATGAATAACCCTGTGTATTTAAATTTGTTTTTCTAAATCACCAATTTCGATTTAAAAGTTGATGTGTCCCAGTATTTTTTATAATTTTCTAGAATAACCCGTGTTGAGCTGCCCCCCCCCCCCACTTGCAAAAATTAAAAAACAAATAGCCCTGATTTATGAGCTATTTATGAGCTTTCATATTCCGCAAATTGAAAATTTTGAGCTCGTTCCACTGAGCAGGAATTTAATACTTTAGTGGGGGGGGGGGCTGAGTCAGCCCCCCCCCCCACTACTTAAAAATAGGAATATTGAATCGATTTTTGCGGCAGAATTACGAGCTATTTATGAGCTCTTGAAATTATATAGTTTCGATTTTTGAGCTCATCCCCTTCACCACCAAACAACCCTTTAATTGATTTAACTTAAGAAAAAACGCTGAAAAAAATTAAAATATATAGTACCGTGGATCTAATTCGTATAGATTATTCTAAGAATGAACTCTTAAATCACGCGAATTTCGATTATTGAGCTACAACCCCTTCGCAAGAAAACCACCCTATATTCCCGGCTTAAGAGAGAGTTGTACTTAAAATGAAGTAAAAGTGTTATTTGGCGACTACATATCGTTTAATAATTTACAATCTCCTAAAATACGCGCATTTAGATCATTAAATTGCAATTTATTTTGTATAGTGCAGTCACTGAAGGTAAAAATTAACTATTACCTTCAATTTCGGTAAACCTTCATCGATTTTCACGAAAGTTGGTGAGTGGTTAGAGGATACCTCAAGAAATAAATGTGATATGGTGCCATCTTGCGCCTTTACCCTGAGGGTAGATACCACCCCTTCTCGAGTGTAAAAACTTTTTTTTTTAATGATTTCACAAATCGATAGAAGGACAAATTATAAGAAAACATTGTTGTATAAAGTGATTAAAATAAATCAATACTTTTTGAGTTATTAAAGATTAAAGATTTTAGTTTTTCGTGAAAAAAATGCATGTTTCAAACCGGTTTTTCGGAGATCACTCAAAAACTGTAAGTTTTTTCAAAAAAGGTATCTTTAACAAAATTGTAGCTTCCAAAAACCTTTTATTATTAATTGAAAGTGAATTATAGGTAAGTAATTGCATGTAGGTTGACATACTTTTTTGTTGGTCCCGATAGACCACTGTGGTGTCGTGTGATTTTGTCATTATGTCATCGATAAGATTCTTAAAACCTAGTGTCTCCACCAAACGCCCACAAATAACGGATCAGGAGTTCCTTTGAAGTATGTACCGACAATCGACGGAACTGTGGCAAACAATTTGCAAACGTTGCAATTGTTTGGGAGCGTTCTGAAATCTGTCTGCATAAACCAAATGAATCAGTTGATATCATTTGCAAACATTTGCAAAAATTTTGCGGTACTTTTGTGGAGATCCGATATACCCATTACATGTACTCCGGATACACTTAAATTTTTGAAATTGGTTTGCGGCCTTTATTTCATCAAATAAAGCCGCACCGCTTCAAAACACGCGGTATCGTTAATGTCTTTTGATCTGTCCCTATATAAGAGAGATTTCCATAGTTTGGGCAGTCAGTAGTAAGTCTATAGATGTCGTTTAGTTTTTCCATAGTTTCGGTATCCATTAGTTTTTGTCCAACGATCAGTATCATTAGTCCAAGGTAAGTAGATACATTAACTGATGCTTAAAAACATTAACCAATAAAAAGTTTGTTAATATTACGAAATTGGATACATTAACACAAAGAATTAGTTTATCAACCATGTATAAAGGGTGTAAAAGTTTTTGGTCCATTACCCAGGGCTGCAATATTTGTTACGTTAACATATTCAAATTTTTAATTGTACTAATTCTGTTTAAATGACGTTCGAATTATTTAAGCATGTTGTTTCCCTCAAACATATATTATGTATATATACGTATTTATTTTTTTATTTTATCTATTAGGTCTGGATCCCGCGTATGAAAAAAAAGTTGATTAATAGCAAGCTGAAAATTTGTTAATAGCTTAAGGGTGTCTAGTCGAACAAACTTTGTTATATGGGAACACTGGAACAGGAGCAGTTTTTATTGTGGAACAGGTTAAAAATTTGGAACGGTTACACCACGAAAACGGCACATTTATTTTGTCCGACAGAACAGACTTAAACTCTCCGAACAGAGATTAAACTCTCATGCAAAAATCAGACTGCTATTTATCACCAAATGGGCGTTTTAATGAGTGGAACATGTAGAATATGTCAAATGACAGGAATTATGACAGGTTGTAAATAGCAGTTTGATTTTTGTATGAGAGTTTAATCTCTGTTCGAAGAGTTTAAGTCTGCTCTGTCGGACAAAATAAATGTGCCGTTCTCGTGGTGTGACCGTTCCAAATTTTTAACCTGTTCCTCAATTAAAACTTCCCCTGTTCCAGTGTTCCCATATATCAATGTTTATCCAACTAGACACCCTTAAGCTACTAACAAATTTTCAGCTTGCTATTAATCAACTTTTTTTTCATACGCGGGATCCAGACCTATATGAATCTATTTCTTTTTCCACTTTGCTATTTTACTTATAGCTTGTCTGCGTAACTTGGAACCATATGGGAAACTTTTTTAATATCAATTTTACGAAAAAAAGTCATTCTTTATAAAGTTCTCTGCATAGCCTAAAACCTAAGATGCAATCATCAGATATCCAATTTTGTCAACAGTATACGAGGTATGTCAAAAAATATGAATTTCGCTCAAGAGCAAACTACCTTTATATTTCAAAATATCAAAAAATGTTATTATGAAAAGTTATTTGTAATTAAAAACCATATTCAAATGTGCAATAACAGCCTTCTACTTGAAAAAAAAATTCTGAAATTTTCCTAAATTGCCCATTCCGAACATCATTTTTATTTATTAGACATGTAATAACTCTTTTATTAATAATTTTAACTTGGATAACTGATGGTGTAGTTAGACCATGCACAGATTTTTATGAAGAATAACTTTTTTTACTAAAATTATTAATAAAAGAGTTATTACAGACATGTCTAATAAATAAAAATGATGTTCGGAATCGGTAATTTAGGAAAATTTCAGATTTTTTTTTCAAGTAGAAAGCTGTTATTGCATATCTGAATATGGTTGTTAATTACAAATAACTTTTCATAATAACATTTTTTGATATTTTGAAATATAAAGGTAGTTTGCTCTTGAGCGAAATTCATATTTTTTGACATACCTCGTATACTGTTGACAAAATTGGATATCTGATGATTAAATCTTAGGTTTTAGACTATGCAGTGCACTTTATAAAGAATGACTTTTTTTCGTAAAATTGATATTAAAAAAGTTTTCCATATGGTTCCAAGTTACGCAGACACCCTGTATATTTAAAGGAAAATATTTCGTGCTTAAATATATGAAAATTTGAAACAAAAAGCTACCTTCATTGCATATAAAAATATTTATAAAACATATTTATTATTTGCAAACTTTAATAATATTTATTAAAATACGAAAAACGATTAATGGCATTTATGAATGTTGTTCTGAAGCTATTTCCTTGTGGCATTTTTATAATTAACTATTTAGATGGGAAATAAGCCACAATTAAATTGAAAAGAATTTTTTACTAAGCAACAACATTTTTGTTTAATCTAGTAGTATTTTGTATTTTGACAACGACACCCGATTTGGGCGTCGAAACGTTGTTAAAATTATTTTTTCAATTTAATTGTGGCTTATTTCCCATCTAAATAGTTAATTGGGCATTTATGAAGTTGCTTTATTTTTTTTTTCGGGATGAAATTTTGTGGTAATTATTATTCTAATTGCAGTTTCTAATAAGCCATCACCAATTATGGTTCTTAATGCATTTTTATTTATGTTCATTATTGAAAATATTTGTTCGCAAATGTAACTCGAAATAAAAATAACTAAAAACTTAGCTATGTACTTTTAAACATTTGCAAAAATTTTTCCGCATAAAGATTTATATTTTTATAATGCTAAAACACCCTCTTTTTTATATTTGTCTTACAATGTTGTATTGCATTTTAAATCTATCATTTATTTATAAATGTCGACTGGTACGGAATCAATTTCTTCTTCTTCTTCCTCCTCGGATTCATTGGTGGATTAATACCTCTAGGGAAGGTTGTCTCAATTTTTGCGCGGCTGCTGATATTTCTTCTACCGATTGGTGATTTATCTCTTACTATTTTGACCACACGTGCCTTACTATTTAGTGTCCATTCATTTATACACTGTACGTTACATTGTCTTCCAATGCCTTCACTCCTCTTTCGATCTCTCACAGCGTATTTCCTGTAATTTTTCTGTACCTACTCTGATCTCTGCCGTTTCCAGTAGTCTTTGTGTTGTGTCTGTATCGGGTCTTGTTTCTGATGCATATATTATCATTATTGGTCTTACACTGCACTGGTTTATAAATTCTTGACTTCATCTCAGTGTTAATATGTCGGTTTCGAAATATAGTGTTATTAAGGCATCCTACCAGTCTATTTGCCTTTTGTATTTGATTTCTCACTTCTTTTTCCAGGTCTCAGTAATTTTCTATTCCATTTTTTTTTTCAAATATTTCCATATATCTTCCATTCTTATTCTATTAAAAGCTTTTTTCAAATCAATACAGCATAATATATTGATGTTTTTGAATTTCATCAATATTTTTTCTCCTATTTGTCTCAATATAAAAATCAGATCTTGGGTATTCCTTCCTTTGCTAAAGTTGTGCTGAGATCCTTCTAATTTTATTTCTAATTTTTCCCTCAGCCTTTTTTCAATTATTCTATTAAAAATTTGGGCAGGAACGCTGGTCAATGTAATACCCCTATAATTTTCGTAATTTCTTGCGTCTCTTTTCTTAAACAGTGCAGTGGTACTACTCTATCTGTTTTCCAATCCGATGGTAATTTTTTATTATGATTATTTCACTTAGTAGTTCTCGGATTTTTTTTATTTCCCTCATATACTTTAACATTTCAGCTGTGATTTTGTCTTGGTAGGTTTTCCCAGTTTTAATTTGTCAATGGCTTCCGTAATTTCCTCGTTTGTTATTTGTTATTTTCCTCTCTATCTATTTTCGATCATGTCTTCCTACATTTCTTGATATTGTTTCCATTCTGTTAGCTCTTCAAATTACTGCTTCTGTCTTTGCATTCTTTCTGTAGTTAATATATTCCCTTCTTTATCTCTTATATTTCTTAATCTAGGTGCTTTCTTGTTTCAATGTTCGATAGAACAATTTCTGGTTATTATAATAATTTTCATTAATTGTGTGTCCAAAATCTTCCAAGGACTTCTTTCTTGCAGTTTTTATTTCTTGTTTAAAGGCGTTGCTAGCCATTTTGTATTTTTCATAATCGTCCTCCAATTTGGTTTTTAGATACTTTTTTCCAAACATTTTTCTGTTTTTTTTTCACTTTGCGTTGTATTTCTGATGTACACCATTTACTTTTCTTCGAATATATAATATGTTTGTGATTTTAGTTGTTGGGCATATTGCTCAGTCTAGTACGGATTTTTCTTTTCTCGAGAGTCTATTTCTCTAGTATATTTGTGTATGTCTTTGTGCATAACTTTTGAATTCGTTTTAATCATATCATTTGCTATACATAGGTCTATACTTCTGTCTCCGTCATCATTTTTTATTTCTTCTCTATGTTGCCCTAGGCATCGTTCAATCCCTTTTTTGTCTTTACCAATTAGGCCATCCATTAATAGAGAGATTTTGCACCTCTTATTTTGCAATTCCGTTATGGTTATCGTTATACGACGTTTGCGCAGTAGCGAATATATGATCCGTTATCGTTATTAAACATAAGGGGTTTCGTAATTTACGGAGGTTTAAAGTAGTGCTTATCGTTATCGTTATAGTAATGGTTAAATTGCTTTTTTGCCAGAATGTAAAAAAATCAGTAAAATTACATTTACATACATTCTAATTTTGATGACCTATAAATTAAAATATCAAAAACTGTTCAAGTACATGCTTAAAATTACAATAACGTTGTGAAGTGAGGTTATGTTTAAATAACGATAACGATGACACGAAAAACCTACTTGACAGGCTGCAAAAACTCTGCTTTTTAACGTTGCCGTAATCGTTATGTTAAATAAAGTTAACCATAGCAAAGCCAAAATCAGCGGTTATTTTAAGAGGTGCAAAATCTCTCTAATATAACGTTTTTTCCTTCGTTATCCATCTCTCCTGGTAATATTTCGAAGAATTCATCTTTTTCTTCATTTTTGCGTTATAATTTGGCCCTAAATGCTACGATTTTTCTTCTTCTTCTGCTTCGTCTAGCCATTCACGTCCACATCTGAACATAAGCCTCTTCAAGTCTTCCTTTTCATTTTTTTTTTGTTGTACGCTACTTGTAGCCAATTTTTCCCGGAAGTTCGTTTCAGATCATCTGTCCATCTGCTACGATTATACTGGTTATATGTTATATTTGTATAATCTTTCGTTTACATATCTTTCACCTATTATGTCTTTTGTCTTTTCTGTTCTTACTATTAGGCCTACACCTCCTATACCCCTTTGTTTGAGTCTACTCCTGAGCAATATAAGCGGTAATCATCATTTAGATCTACTGTTCCTTTACCCTTCTTTTTTATTTCAGTTACTCCCAGATAGTGTGTATGTTACAGGCCAAACCCAATTTCAGGACAAACTGGTTTGGCCTAGACCAGACTAGTTTGTCCTGAACGCGTTAGGATAAACTAGTTTGTCCTAGGCCAAACTTGTTTGTCCTGAAATAGGGTTTGGTCGGCAGGTAACATATTATATTTTGTAATTTCATATCTTCAATTCTTACTTCTTCCTTATTGTTTACGCCTCGCATGTTCCATGTAGCCATTTTTATGATTTCCTTATCAATTTTCTTATGTTCCGTATTTATACTATACACAGTGTTCCAACGAAAATTCACAAATTAAAAAACACGTCAATTTGTATTGGAAGGGGGACGAATTTTCATGCAAAGTTCATGCCCTCGAATGTAACCCCCTACTGCCCCGCATCAACCCCCAGTTTTTTAAATAGAAAATGTAGTCGAGTGGCACATCACTTGAAAGGTAATTTTTTTCCCCTACACGTCCCTGTATTTTTTTAATTTGCATGGTACCTTTAAAGATAATTTTGTAATTTAATTAATTTATAATAAATTTTGTTAAGTCCAAAATTATCTTCAAACTTATTACGAAAATTAAAAAAAAAATAGAGTGTCGTGTAGAAAAAAATATTACCTTCCAAATGATGTACCACTCGACCACACTTGCTATTTAAAAAAAAGTGTTGGTTGATGCGGGGCAGTAGGAGGTTACATTTTAGGGCATGAATTTTGCATGAAAATTCGTCGCTCTCCCAATATAAATTGACGTGTTTTTTAATTTTGAAGAAGCTCTCGGTTTCTGAGTTTCTGGGGGGTCAAATTTTCATTGGAACAGACTGTACAGAATGGGCCAAAGAAAAGAGTCCACCTCGATATTTGGCAGTAGTTATTAGATTTTAAGGAAATGCCGAAACAGGTCGATTTTTATTTTTATACTGCAATATTTTGGCATATATTTCATACTAGTCACGTCATCCATCATAGCGTGATGATGTAATCGATGATTTTTTTAAAATGGGAATAGGGGCTGTGTGGTAGCTCATTTGACACGGTGTTAATTATCTATTCAGTAATATAAACATTAATACCATTGTTGAATTAATGAACTAATATCATTATTTATACAGGGTGACCAAAAACATATTTTTTGAATTAAATTAATTGACATAAAAAGAAGGATGTATGTAATCTATTTAACTCAAAATACATTCTATTGCTGGCAGAAAATAGAAAAAAAAATTGTTAATTTCACAAATAAACATTCTTTTTCTCTTAAATATTGAATCACAAACAGCCTCCTACCTACCTGTTGACAGTTTGAACATTCAATTTAAGCGAAAAGCAATGTTTATTTGTCAAATAAACATTTTTTTTTCTATTTTCTGACAGCAATATAATGTATTTTGAGTTAGATAAATTACATAAATATATTCATTTTTTTGGGTCAATTATTTTAATTCAAAAATTATTTTTTTCTACGGTCGTGCTAAAAGAGCCACTTACACGCACGCATTTCGTTTCCGAAAGTTGCACTTTACCCGTACGTAAATTTTCCCGTACGACGTGCGGGAAAGTAAAATATCTTGCAATATGGCATTATATTATATTATAATACATGCAATAAACTAATATTTAGATATTATTTACTAATTTATTTCAAATTTATCTTATTGTGTTCATGTTTTAATGAAATTAGCGCGATAATTCGATGAAATAAAATCATTTTAACATAATATTTAAAAGTCAGATCAGTTAATTACAATGGTTTTGAATCGTCGTCATGAAAACCGATATCGTCGTCGTGGTAACCCATTATATTGAAAGTTTGGTTTTGACAATCTTGTCAAAGAATTAATTTGTGTATTTTCACTCCTAAATAAAAATTGATATAACTCTATTTTTTGTGGCTCATGCGGAAAGTGTCTTCCCCGCACTCGACTGTTTGCCCGAACTCCGCTATCGCGTCGTTCGAGTCAACGGGAGTCTCGTGAGTGAAAGTATCACTTTCCGCACTAGTTAAGAAAATAACTATTTTGGTCACCCTATACTTTATATAAATAATGATATTATTGTTTTTAATAACTGAGTAGATAATTGAACTCCCTTTCAAATGAGCCACACGACCCCTATTCTCATTTAAAAAAATCATCGATTACGTCATCACGCCCAAATGGATGACGTCATTAGTATGAAACATGTATCAAAAATTTGTAATTTAAAATTAAAAATCGACCTATTTCGGCATTTCCTTAAAATCTAATAACTCTGCCAAATATCGAGGTGGACTCATTCTATTCATATACATTTTTATTTCTGTCCATTTTTTTTTGACCAGGTTCGCTGTGTTTGTTTTAATGTAGCCTTAAACTTCTGTTATTCGTTTTTTGGATTTATTTCTAGTTTTCTCATTGTACCCAATTTTCATCTTATTTCCTTTTGCCATTTTTCTTATTTGCTGGTTCGTCTCACGCTCCTTTGTTGTCAGTTGTCATGCCATGATTTATGTAAAACCTTTTCTTGCTGCTCATCTTCTTCAAGTGTCATCTCCACGACGGAGGTGGGCAATCATCATAGCTATTCGGCCTTTGGAGACGGCTGCGTCTACCTATGCTTCTTTTTCCTTGAATCTTTCCCTGCATAATGAATTAGAGCAAGTTGCATATCTCTCCACGTGTAATATGTCTGAAATATTCCAATTTCCTGGTTTTGTCTGTATTTAAAACTTCCATTTCTTTATTCATTTTTCTGAGAACCTCTTTGTTGGTGACGTGTTCTGTCCATAATATTTTCAGAATTCTTCTATACACCCACAACTCGAATGATTCCAGTTTTTTCATTGATGTCGAATTCAAGGTCCAAGCTTCCATTCCGTAAAACAAAGTCGAGAAAACGTAGCACCTATCCAACCTTACTCTTTGCTCTAACTTCAGATCTCTTGTGTAGAGCACTTTTCTCATTTTGTTAAAATTCGCTCTAGACTGTTCTATTCTACTTTTGATCACCTGGAAGTAATCATTTGTGGAGTTGATCATTGTTCCAAGATATGGATATTGGTCTACTCGTTCGACATTGGTTCTGACTATGAGGAGATTCTCGTTATTTCTTTGCGTCTTAGATATTCTCATAAATTTTGTCTTCTTGATGTTCATTGTTAGACCGTATTCTTGGCTATCCATCGCTATTCTATTTACCAGTTTTTGGACATCTTCAATATTTTCGGCTAAGATGACAGTCTCATCCGCATACAAACGCATTAACAACATACAAATGTTGTTAATAGGAACTCCGTTCACCTTTATTCCAGCTGTTTCACCCTCAAGAACTTTTTTAGGTCCTCTTCCGAGTAGCCATTAAAAAGGACTGGCGACAGTGCGCATCCCTGTCCCACCCCACGTCTAATTTCAATGTAATATCACAGCTGTTCGTTAACACGTACTTTTGCTCGATGCTTATAGTATAAATTAGATATGATCTTGAGGTCACTGTAGTCTATTTTCTTATTAAAACACTTATTAGTTTTCTCAAGATGCGAAAAAAATTAATGCATTTAAATAGCATAGGACCAAGATTTTGCGCCTACCCCCTTAATTATTTAATAAATAGAATTACATGGTAATAATGAATATATGATCAATAATCAATGACTACGTGTTTAAAATATTAACAAAATTTTCATTGAATCAATGTAAAAAAAATCAATTATTGGTGGTCATTGGTTTTATGTACAATATTTTTTTTCAGTGTTTCCGTTTTGACTTGCAAGTCTGTTTCTCAAAGGGAACAGTTTCCAGTTACATTGGATAGTAAAAGTAAAAGTAAAAATTTAGTAACGGTATGGCACTTCAGCGAGAAAGACCGCGTGCATTGAAAGCAGAAGTTATCAGTCGTACTATTCTTTGATATGCGCAAGAAATTATAACAAGCCAGGGTAAAATCGTGTCCAAAAATAACGAGATATGGGTAATATTTAGTCCTATTTCAAAAGAAATAGGACAAATACAACCTCATGCTGTATATACCCGTGTTGTAAATAACCGTGACAATATAAAAAACATCTTGTTTGATGTGACAATCGGATCAAAATCGGAAATAAATAAAGATCTTGCGGAAGCTAGTTCTTTGGATGCTAGTATTGCCAATTCATCAAGAACAAGTTTGTCTTCATCAAATGAAGAATCGGGACATAGCGAAATAAACGTTGTATTTAACAGAAATGAATTCGACAGTCTTATAGAGACGAAACAGTATTTAAGGAAAAAAGAAGAAAGACGCAAGTCTACTTTTAGACAATACCAAGTATTGAAAGCAGGAAAATGGCAAGATGTAATTATAACAAAGTTATGGGAAGCATGTAAATTGCAATGTGGATACCAATTTAAAAGAAATAAGATTTTCAATAATACTTTAACAATATGCGGAAAGTGCAATTGCGGTAGTATTATAAATGGAGTTGCGAAAGATATTACAGACAGTAAATCTATTGTAATTAAATGCACGGTAACAAGAGGATTAGGAAATTGTAATAAAAGATATTTACGAAACCCCACACGTCTTGAAATAGGTGAAAAATTATATAAAGAAAATGAATCCGCTATGATTTATAGATCTAAAACTTCTGCAAAAATAATGTCACCAGGCGATTGTGAACCTTCTCATCTGTACAATCAACAAGCTCTCCGTAGTGCGGTACACGAATATATAGAATCACAAATTTTTGATAACGATCCAATTATATCGTTGGCTATAGCAAAACGAACTGCATTAACAAATATTATTCACAACATAGGACTGGATCCATTTTTTACAATATATTGGTTAAAATATCAGCTTGATACTTACAGACAATATACATTTACGGAACCAGCCTCTATAGCTATTAATGCCACCGGTAGCATTATTAAGAAAATAATTCATCACAATAAATCGCGTTCGAAACATATATTCCTTTATACTTGCGTAGTTAATTCATCTGAAGCAAAATATCCAATTACGCAAATGTTAAGTGAATCGCATACCACAATATCGATTTGGATGTGGTTAATACAATGGATTCAAAGTGGTGCTCCTTTTCCGCGAGAGGTAACTTGTGATGGATCAACAGCCTTGCTTACTGCTGTAGTTCAAGCATTTACTAACTATAATAACATTGACGATTATGCCGACAACATATGGGAAGATAGAGAAATACCTTCTTGTTATATTCGCATAGATGTTGCCCACTTTGTTAAAAAATACGCCAATTTTTTAAAAATTACACGCTTACGCGTAAAAAAAATTTATCTGGCCAGAATTTGCCAATTAATATTAGCTCGTAATACTGAAGAAGCTGAAAATATATTATTTTCTATTTTAACTATTGCTCTTAATGAAACGGAAGGAAATGATCCCGATGGAATACCCACATGCTGCGAAATTCAAAAACAGAAACTAAAATGTTTATTGACGAGCGAAACATTGAAGAATGCAGAAGATTATGCCACAACTACAGATGAGCTTGAAGATGAAGAGCCAGACAATACAAATAGGTCAAATCGATGGCAAAAATGGGGAAATAATATTAGTAATCGTGTCCGTAAAAACTTGAATAGCAACGGAGACAGAGAAAATGCCCATTATCTTCCTTAATTAGAAATAAAGCTATTAAAGGACATGAAATGGTTTCCTCTTTGGTCAGCTGTGTATCGCGATAAATTCGGATATAGAAGAGTACCTGCATTAGGGTGGGCCGAAAATGGCAAATTTTTTAAAAGTCGCAAAAAATAAAGGGCGCTAGTTTGGAAAAGGTGCATATGGATATTACTCATGCAGGTAGAAAATTTGAATTTTTTAAAAAAATATTTAACCGAGCCCAGGGGCCACCTTAGGGGTCAAAATTTTTTTTCCAAAAAAATTAGGGGCGCTACCTTAAAATCTTTTTTATTTAATCAGTAATGTTACTAGAAAAAAATTAAAGAAAATAGAAAGCATTTTAACCGGCCCCATGAACCAAAACAAATTTTTAAAAATTCAATATATACCATAAATTAACATATTTGTATAAATGTGCTTTTTTTTCATCACTAGGTGGGGAATCTGCAAACAGACGTCGGAGGTAAACATTTCCAACAGTGCTGGGTTCCTGAGCTGAAACCTCATCAGTGTCACGTCGACCAGTTTGGCCCTAAATCGGACCTCCCTGCCCTCCGTAACTCCGATGTGGCCGGGACCAGCTAAACCCCACCCCTCTCATACTAGGGCATCAGGGTGGAATCGCCCGTTAGGGCATGACTTCTCCCCGATGTCCTTCTTTTGCCCGATTCTCAGTCGCTCGTCATCACGCATCAGCTTCCGTCTCTCGCAATCATCCGACCACCACGTCCCTTAATCCTATGCTATCTGCACCTGGAGTTCCTCCCAATTGGGGACCCTCCCACCCATATATTTTTAAATTTAGGTGACATTCCGTTTTTCAAAATATTGCGACTTGTTATCGAAAATGGGTAACATTTGTCGACCTTCTAACTTTAGTCGAACGTATCCGTCTCTGGACTCATCGCCACATACTTTAGTGGAGGCCTCAGTCACCAACTTCACACAGCGTTCCACTGCCTGAGTGTGACATGGGAATTTATCAAACACAAATGTGCCTTTTAAAAAATTATCTAAATCTTCATTTTTTAAAGAAACTGTCAAAGGTGGTTCTGAAATCACTGTTTTTTGCCAGTCTATTAAATCTATGTAATCCTCAGCGGCTAAGTTGATTAAAGGTACCCTAAAGACTCTCACTTCATTACTTGGGTGCATTCTGCATTTTTTTATCCTCCTTACAACCAATTCCTTTATATGAGGCCTTGGGTCGGTTAGCATAGCTAAGAGTAAGTTTTCAGGATGAGCAAAATATCCATTGTCGGCAAAGACTTTGTTCACTATTTTGGTAACTTTAGGTGGAAAAGTTCTGGAAAGACTAATGGCTTTCCATAAATGTCGTGCTCCATCATAGATCAGTGGTCGTGTTTTAACATTAAACCAAACAGGGGCATAAACTTTCATAATAAATTCAGATAAAATAACTAGGTTTGATATGGGTTTTTCGGTGGCTACATATAGTCGTAGTATCCTGTTGGCTGTAGTAAGCCAGCGAGCATGGGATAACTTTCCAGGATCTTTATTTGCCAAACTTTCAGAAAAATGTCCATTTTTAATAGCAGAACAAATGTTGTACAGATATTGTTGGTCAGTACTTAGAATATCTGCTGTTACTTCTGGAAGCTCCGTGTCTATAATTTTAAATTTTTTTACTGGCATTTGTTGGCAGTCTTTCAGTTGGGAACCCACTGGCCCTGAAAAACTATAAGGTCCCTTGGTTTCGCCATCTAAATTTTGAAGAAGATGACGTAAAGGCAATTCATTTGTATGGAGGAGACATATACTCCACTGAAGGGGTCTTCCGATATGAGTTTCCATAAGACGAATTATGCCTCCCTTCCATCCCGTATTTACATTTGTTCCATCGCAACCGATTAGAGACAAAAAACTTATATCCGTCTGATAATTATCTAAACATTTTAAAAGTTCATTTTTTATATTCACTGCAGTAGAAGCTCCTTTTGTAGATATATGTGCGAAATATATACGACCAGGTTCTTTTATAATTGAAATGTGTTCTTCTTGTTGAAGATTTTTTTTATTATTTACCATAGAAAGAGTTTGGTCCTTTCGCCCATCAAAATATAGACCTACAATAGTCTTGTTTTCCTGATTTTGTTGTAGTTTTTGTCGACTTTTACGTAATTCTCGTCTTATTTTATTTTTATCTATTACGTTCGTTTGTTCACTTGTTGAAATTAGATTAAAGTCTTCCAACACGGCATTAACAATTTTAGCTACAGCCCTGTTAGAAGTTCCAGTCTGACCTGCTATTCTGGCAGTGTTGGCTAAGCTAAGTCGCATCTGTTTGGATTTCGACACTGATACTTGAGGATGGGATTCTTGTTTTGCTGAAACTGGACATTGGTATTCCTCCTCGCTTGAACTTTCATTAGAACTTTGGTTTATATTCATGATGTATTGCCTAGTAGTATTTACATTTGTAAGGCCACTTGTACTTGGAATTGGCTCTTCGGTTTCTTTCTTTCTTTTCAAGATGTTGTATTTTCTTTCTTCTTTTTTTTGTATCTGTTTTGTCACAAGTTGGTCAATCCCTCCAAATTGCATTTTTCTCTCAGATCTTTGGTCTTGTAAGAAGGGCCATTCTATTTTCGGAATCTTCCTATTTTTTTCGCAACAGCAAGTTTCCAAAACGAGACACTTACAAGTTGATATATCAAAAAGCTTTTTCGACTCTCCTAGAAACGTATCTAACTTAGCTTGCAAAAACTTTGAAATTTTTCCTTTTATGGGTTTAATAATGTTTTGATATTTTTTATTATAATTCAAAATTAGTTTAATTATTCTTTCATGAGTTATTATAGGTAGAGAAGCACGTTTCCACACATGCTCTACTTTATTCGCAACAATCTTGGCAACTGTAGCACTTGGCGGTTGCTTACTACCGTCGCCTTTTAACTCTAATCGAACCTCCAAATAACATTTCATCACATCCTCGGACGTCGGAAGCTGAGATGCATTTGGCAGAATGTCTTTTGAATTGCCAAATATTGGGCACGTGGCACTAGCACGAGTTTTTACTAAAGTGTTTGGCATTATAACTTTATGTCACGTTCTAATCACAATTAGAATTTATATGTCCACAAAAACACTAAAAACGTACAAAAAACAACTAAAAGTCCACAAAAACAGTCAAAACAACTACTTTTAAACGATTTGTACTCCGCAACAACAGTCCGCATTAGACAAAGACTCGCAGGGAACTAAATTAAACTTAAACCAAAGGCGTTGGTCCGACTACGCATAGTTCAACGACCTTAAAATAATAGGCAGATCATATTAGAGGGCGGACTGATATTATCAGCTTAGAAAATTCGTCATGGGCCCGGCTTAAAATATTTTTTTTTGTATAATATTTTTTTTGGGTAATAAGGAGGTTAAAACAATGGTTTTTTTCAGTAGCGCCCCTAAAAAAAATAATATTAAAAAAATAGCCCCTTGAAGGGCCCCTGGGCCTGGCTAAAAAGTTTTTTTTTACGTAAATTTTTTGTTAATTATTTTTTTTACATAAAAACGCACCTTTTTTGCTATAGCGTCTTTTAAAATAAAAAAAAAGTTTTTTCGGCCCGCCCTAACCTGCATCCAGTGCAGCTGTTGAAGCTGAATTTGGTATCGTAAAAACGTTATTGCTTTCAAGTGTTAAATTACCAATGAGAGCAGATTTATTTGTTCTAAAACATGTTGAATATCTCAAAGGACGTCTTAATTTAAGAAATAGCGTTATGTCACAAACAAATACTGGGCCGCAAATCGAAATAGTAAATACATCGCAAAACACCGACAATAAGATTATAAATAGTAATGTTAATATACTATCTAATATAATAATCACATCTGACAATAATTTGCAAATTGAAGAAGAATGTCCCGCTTGCAAGAACAATGATCTTCCCTCTGGTGCTCACAAATGCAACATATGTAAAAAAAAATGTCCACGCGTTAAATTCATGTTCAAAATCTATTGAAGAAGAAGACGAAGGATTTGGTCAAAATCGCATTTGTAGATCTTGTCAACGTATTTCACCCAGAATTACAAGTGAGATGTTAAGTCTCAACAAAGAAGAAAATTGGCGTGGATTAACGATACCAAAATCAACATCGCGATACTTACACAAAAATTTCACAAAAAATGAGCTTATATTACATGATAAACTTTCGAAAGTTCCTATTTTATCTAATGGCAATGGTTTAAAATTAAGGGCTATAAATTTAAAAGGAATAAAACTAACGCTGGCGAATACTTGCGCTTTTGATAGCGTATTTCAATTATTTTTAGCAGCAGTTTATGACAGCACAGAATTTGCGAATAAATGCAGCTTAATGGCACAAAAAAATGTATTTTTCCAAATGATATTAGATACTTCAACTAAAGGAATTTCAAGAAATACATATTACAATCGTGCCAAAATTATGCAAGAGATTTTTCCGACTGAAATAGGGTCTCACAATTGTGGATTCATTAATTGTGAAGTTGCTGTTGCATATTTATGCGCAAAGTTATTTTTGACAACCCCAAGCCTAGAAGAAACATCTTCTTGCGATGAAAACTGTCCTATAATATATTCCAACATTACAAATTCAACATGCATTTTTTATAGAAGGACAATTTAGTAAAATGCTTGAAGAACATTTTCTTTTGGGCAGCGCAAGTAAGTGTTGCAGAACAAACTGTATTGGAGTTGAAACAACTACTCCACCCGAAGCAGGTATGATAAATATTTTCTTTTAACTTTTAAATACAGAGAGAGTCTGTAATTTGGAATAAATTCAATATCTCAAATGCTCAGACCCGTCGATTAGTATTTCAAATTGTCCTTTTTGGCATACAATAATAATGTATACAGGGTGTCCCAATTTAGAGATATGACGTCATCGTTGATTTTCTTAAATGGCAACACTGTCATTTTGATAGCTGTTTTGATAGGGTGTATAAAGTTATACATAACTGCAAAATATCATATTTTTTTCTCTACCATTTACAAGATAATAAAAATTAACAAAGTTATGTCTGTAATTTGGAATAAATTCAATAATTCAAATACTAATTGTATTTTTGAAAAATACTCAGACCCGTCGATTAGTATTTCAAATTGTCATTTATGAAATACAATAAAAATGTATACAGGGAGTCCCAATTTAGAGATATGACGTCATCATTGATTTTCTTAAATAGCAACACTGTCATTTTGATAGCTATTTTAATAGAGTGTGTAAAGTTATACATAACTGCAAAATTTCAAATTTTTATTCCCTACCATTTACAAGATAATAAAAAATAACAAAGTTATGAAAAACAAGTAATGGAATAGTAATTGAATTTAATTATTTCAATTAAGCAAATGCTCATAATGTTGCCCATTGACTATTTGACAATAATTAAGGGCAACATTATGAGCATTTGCTTAATTGAAATAATTAAGTAATTCAATTATTATTTGATTACTTGTTTTTCATAACTTTGTTATTTTTTATTATCTTGTAAATGGTAGAGAATAAAAATTTGAAATTTTGCAGATATGTATAACTTTACACACCCTATCAAAATAGCTATCAAAATGAGAGTGTTGCCATTTAAGAAAATCAATGATGACGTCATATCTCTAAATTGGGACACCCTGTATACATTATTATTGTATGTCAAAAGTGACAATTTGAAATAATAATCGACGGGACTGAGCATTTTTCAAAAAAACATCTAATATTTGAATTATTAAATTTATTACAAATTACAGACATTGTTATTTTTTTTTATTCTGTAAATGGTAGAAAATAAAAATTTAATATTTAGCAGTTATGTATAACTTTGCACACTCTATCAAAATAGCTGTCAAAATGACAGTATTGCCATTTAAGAAAATCAAGGATGACGTCATATCTCTAAATTGGAACACCCTGTATACATTATTATTGTATGTTAAAAAGGACAATTTGAAATACTAATCGATGGGTCTGAGCATTTTTCAAAAAAAAAAAACAATTAGTATTTGAGATATTGAATTTATTCCAAATTACAGACTCTCTCTGTATATATTCTTTTGTAGTATTGCAATCTTAGTAAACAGTTAATTGAACAGAAAAATGCAATGCAACAATATAAAAATTGTTTCATTAATGAATAATTAAAATGGATGTAGAGGGTGAGCCAAAGAAAAGAGTCCACCTCGATATTTGGCAGTATTTATTAAATTTAAGGAAATGCCAAAACAGGTCGATTTTTATTTACATATTGCAATTTTCTTGGCATATATTTCATACTACTGACGTCATCCATTATAGCGTGATGACGTAATTCCATGATTTTTTGTAAATGGGAATAGGGGTCATGTAGCTGCTCATTTGAAAGGGTGTTCAATTCTCTATTCAGTAATATAAACATTAATATTATTACGTAGATAAAGTGACCAAAAAAATAATTTTTGAATCAAACTAACTGACGTAACAAGAAGAATGTATGTAATTTATTTAACACAATATACATTGTACTGCTGTCAGAAAATAGAAAAATTTATTTATTTCACAAATAAACATTTCTTTTCGCTTAAATTAAATCACAAACAGCCTCCCATCTACCTCTTGACAGTTTGAACATTTCATTTAAGCGAAAAGCAATACTTATTTGCCAAATAAACATTATTTTTTTCTATTTTCTGACAGCAATACAATGTATTTTGTGTTAAATAAATTACATCCATTCTTCTATTTGTGTCAATTAATTTAATTCAAAAATTATTTTTTTGGCCATCCTGTATAAATAATGATATTAATGTTTATAATAATTAATAAAGAATTGAACACCCTTTCAAATGAGCTACCACGCGATCCCTATTCTCATTTAAAAAAAAATCATCGATTACTTCATCACGCCCAGATGCATGACGTCACTAGTATGAAGTATATATCAAAAAATTGCCGAAACTTAAAAATATATTTCGGCATTTCCTTAAAATCTAATAACTACTGCCAAATATCGAGGTGGACTCTGTTCTTTGGCCCACCCTGTATAAATATGTAGTAACAAGCATTTATAAGCATTTGAATGAATAACTTTTTTTTTTCTCTGCTAAATAATTTTAGCTACAGTTGGACGTTAAGGTTTGCATAAATTCAATATTTTTGTAACTAAAATTATTTTTACGAAATCCTCGGACAGGTTGATTTATACTTTTAAATGATTTTTTGGCATGTATATCATACTAGTTGCGTCATTAATTTGGGCGTGATGACGTGTCGAGGATTTTTTCAAATGTGAATAGGGGTCGTGTGCTAGCTCATTTGAAAGATTATTCTTAAGGTAATTATTTATACAAGGTGTTGAAAAACCCTTTTTGATTAAATTAATTGACACAAAAAGAAGAATACATGCAATTTATTTAATTCAAAGTAGGTATAGGTACGTTGACCGAAAGCGTTATTATCCATAATAATACCCGTGGTGCTTCAAAGTTTAATGTCTGACTAAATATTCTTTATATGCAAATTTGAACGAATTTTGAATTAATTAGTTTTCAAATAAGTACATTTACCAGCAATAGTCGTAACGTAATTATTGTGGTAACCATAGTTTTGCTTAGGTTGTTATTTGTCAACTTGACAGTATTTAAGTAGTTATTTAAATTTAATACCCAAGGGTGTTATTTTGAAAAATAACGCCCTAGGAAAATATATCATATTTAACTGGCTTCGAAACATAGACATATTAACAATACACTAGGCTAGGGATATCCCACTCAATGCATCGGGATGGAACGCCAATATTAAGTACGGTGGTCTAGCTATCTTTGTCTGTCGTACGAGTGTGAGCATATCTATCAAGAGGTGGGAGTAATGGAACGACACAAACACGGAGGCAGCGGCCATAATATGCTAGAGAGAGAAAGCTAAGCGCGGGTAGAGAGAGATAGATAGACCCGCGACCCGAACTGCTCTGAATTACGCTATTATTCGAACCTTGTCTAATCTATGTGTTATTATATCTATGCTTGGAAATCATGTCATTATTTGTCAAATAATATATCAGTCGGCCATTAAAATATAAATCGAGTTGTTCGAGAATGTAGTCAAAATATTTTTAGTTAAAAAATTATTGAATTTATGCAAACCTTTACGTCCTCGATGTATATGTATGTATTTGAATATAATATTTTATATTTTACTTATAATGGTAATTTTATCTTGCAGGTCATTTCATAATATGCGAATTATATGATATCGAAAATATTGATAAAACTATACGACTTTCTGATATACCAACAACTATAAAATGCAGTTTTATGTCCCACTTAAGAGGAGTGGTTAACCTAAGATCTTCTGGAGCAAGCAAATCCGATCCAAAAACAATAGGTCACTTTACTGCTATTTGTCGAAGGAGAGATAATTCCTGGATAAAATACGACGATTTAAAGATGACAGAAATTACCGTATCACCAAATTTCAATGGAAATGTACAGTTGTTATTATATTCAGTTTAATAATATATTATTGTTCTTATACACATACGTATTATATTACATGTATTGTTAACTATAACAGGAATTTTAATAAATAAAATGTTATTGAAATATATATTTTTCTAATTTACCATTTTCCTATAATACAGAGTGGGCCAAGTAAAAGTGTCCACCTCGATATTTAGCAGTATTTATTGGATTTTAAGAAAATGACAAAACAGGTCGATTTTTGATTAAAGGGGGACACATTTTTACGGTACATACATCTGTCATTTGTCAACCCCCTCCCTTCAACATCACACACCCCTTATTTTTAAATAGGGAATAGGGGTTGTGTGCTAGCTCATTTGAAAGTTTATTCAATTCTCTTTTCAGTAATATTAATATTGGCATAATTATTTGTACAGGGTGTCCAAGAAAAATTATTTTAAATTCAATTAATTGACACAAAAAGAAGAATGTATGTAATTTATTTAACTCAAAATACATTCTACTGCTGACAGAAAAGGAAAAAAATGTTTATTTGATAAATAAACATTGCTTGTTGCATAAATTCAATATTCAACCTACTAAGAGGCAGAGGGTTGGCAGCTTGAACATTGAAATTAAGCAAAAAGCAATGTTTATTTATCAAAAAACATTTTTTTCTGTTTTGTGACAGCAGTAGAATGTATTTTGAATTAAATAAATTACATACATTCTTCTTTTTTTGTGAATTAATTTAATGTAAACATGTTTTTCTTGGACACCCTGTATTAATAATTATGTTATTGCTTGTATTACTGAATGGAGAATTAAATAACCTTTCAAATGATTTCGAATTTAAAAATAAGGGGTGGGGGATGTGGAAGGGAGGGGGTTGACAAATGACAGATGTATGTACCGTAAAAATGTGCCCCCTTTTGATCAAAAATCGACCTGTTTCGTCATTTTCTTAAAATCTAATAAATACTGCCAAATATCGAGGTGGACATTTTTATTTGGCCCACTCTGTATAATAAAAGCAATTTTGTTTTTTACAGTGCTCTGGAATAAGTGTTATCCCCCCCCTTATTAACTTATTTATTTTCAGCACATAAGCAAAACGCTCGGACAGGTCGATTTTTAATAATCATAATATATTATACCATCAATGTTTCAAACTTTACGCAATCCCTCTTCAGGTGACAGGCTTAACTTTGATTTTTTTTAAATGGGAAAGTACATCATGTGACACCTCATTTAAAAGCTTTTAAAATATTGATTACAAAAATTTATAACACTTTAATCCTTTTTGAGAGTGTAGGCGCAAAATTTCGGTTGAACTCTTTTTAAACGCATTCATTTTTTTCGAATCCTGAGAAAACTAATAAGTATTTTTCAAAAATTTAAACGCAGAATTAAAGATTACATTATTACCAAGGGCTGACAGTACCTTAGAATAAACAAGAAGTTTCTTTTGAATGATGTATTCTAAATTAAAAATCAGTCTAAATTTTCTATTTTTTTCACCCGTGTGACTTATTAAAATAAACAATATTGGAGTTTTCAGGGACTTTTGACCATCGAGAATACTGTAATATTTCATTCTGCGTTTAAATTTTTTAAAAATATTTATGTGTTTTTTAAGGATTCGAAAAAATGATTGCATTTAGAAAGAATGCGACCGAAATTTTGCGCCTACGCTCTCAAACAGGATTAAAGTTGTTATTATACATTTTTGTAATCAGTATTTCAAAAGCTTTTAAATGAGGTGTTACATGATGTACTTTCCCATTTTAAAAAATCAAAGTTATGCCTTTCACCTGAAGAGGGATCGCGTAAACTTGATGCTATAATATACTAGGATTATTTTAAAAATCGACCAGTCCGAGCGTTTTGCTTATGTGTTAAAAATAAATAAGTTAATAATGGGGAGTAACACTTATTCCAGCGCACTGTATAATACAAAGATCTAAAAACACATGGAATAAGAATACTTACAGTTTTTTAGTGATTTACGAAAAACCGCTTTAAAACATGCATTTTTTCACGAAAAATTAAAATCTTTAATCATTAATAACTCGAAAAAGTATCGATTTATTTTGTTAATTTTATATAAAACTGTTTGCTTATAATTTGTCCTTCTATCGATTTGTGAAATTATTTTTAATAAAATAATTTTCACCCCCGAGAAGGGGTGGTATCCACCGTCAAGGTAAAGGCGCAAGGTGGCACCATATCACCTTTATTTCTTGTGGTATCCTCTAACCACTCACCAATTTTTGTGAAAATCGATGAAGGTTTACCGAAATTGAAGGTAATAGTTAATTTTTACCTTCAGTGACTGAAATATACAAAATAAATTGCAATTTAATGATCTAAATGCGCGTATTTTAGGAGCTTGTAAATTATTAAACGATATGTAGTCGCCAAATAATACTTTTAATTCATTCTAAGTACAACTCTCTCTTAAGCCGGGAATATAGGGTGGTTTTCTTGCGAAGGGGTTGTAGCTCAATAATCGAAATTCGCGTGATTTAATAGTTTATTTTTAGAATAAATAATCTATACGAATTAGATCCACGGTACGATATATTTTAATTTTTTTCAGCGTTTTTTCTTAAGTTAAATCAATTAAAGGGTTGTTTGGGGATGAAGGGGATGAGCTCAAAAATCGAAACTATATAATTCCAAGAGCTCATAAATAGCTCGTAATTCTACCGCAAAAATCGATTCAATATTCCTATTTTTAAGTAGTGGAGGGGGCTGACTCAGCCCCCCCCCCCCACTAAAGTATTAAATTCCTGCTCGTAGTAACTACGTAGGTATTTTTATTGCTAAACCATTATTAGTAATTTTAAGGATCAGTCTGGATTAATATGTATTTATTTTTGAAAAATTATTTGTGACTGAATTTTTTCACGGCCAACCTAATAAAATTTTTCGTATTTTTTGTTGCAATTAATGTTTAGCTTGAATCACCAATAACTCACAAATTAAAGCAATTAGGTATAGGGAATACTTATAAAATAAAAAAGTACCATAAAATATCATTTCATTACAATACTAAAATACAGGGTGTTCCATTTAAGAAAACTCAGAAAATATTCATTCCGAGTTTCGACCAACTCTGTATACTAAAATTTCAAAATTAGCTATACTAATGATTCTTAACAATATTAGACTATATTAAAAATCACTTGAACGTAAGCAGAGTTTTTATTGTCAAACTATTACAATTCTACAGGGTGTGAATATTGCTACGAAATTTATAAAAAACGTAAATATCTTTTAAAATACCCTGTATAATATTACAAAACCTCATATTTTAAGAAAGAAGATATTGAGGAGAATCTAAAAATGTAAAAATATACAGGGTGTCCCATTTAAAAAAACGAAGTTATAAGCAACTTCCGGTATAACCGGAAGTTGAAAAGAGATGAAAATATTTTCTTTTAATAGATCATCCTTCAAAACCGCTTCAATCCAATTTTCATGATTCTGTTGGCTTTAGTTCTCGAGATATTTCTAATAGGCCAGTTATCTGCCTCACCCTATATATTTTTATATTTTTAAAAACTGCTTATTAACCTAATTTCAACGAACCATAATATCATGTATGGTGTATTATGAATAATACAGGGTGAAACTTTGAAATTATAGTGTGTGGAACTCATGGAATAAAATTGTTTGTGTCCGTATTTTAAAAAATTATAAAAAACGCTAGAACATGTTGTTTTAAATTTAAATATGCACTATTTTAACATAAATCTAAATATACAGGATGATTCACACACGTCTAGCATAGTCCATTATCTTTAATTTTAATGAAACACCCTGTATATTTTTTTTAGAATCTGCTAAACAACATCACATCAAAAAAGTGTATGTAGAGCTCATTATTATAATACAAGGTGAAATTTTAAAATTATGTATAATTTTCGTCAAGATATTAAATACCTACATAAGATTTTGAAATTAATAATTTATCATACTTTAAATGATATGATTTTTTAAAATTAGCTGAATAAAGAAATACATTTTCTAATCTGAGTATAAATAATCTATTGGGTTTTGTATTTAATGTCTTGAAAAATTTATAAATAATTTCAAAATTTCACCTTGTATTATTTATAATTGACCCTACATAATACACTTTTTTGAGATGAGGTTGTGAAGTAGCTTCTAAGAACATGAAAATATACAGGGTGATTCATTAAAACTAGAGATCATGGACTACATTGTACATGCGTGAATGAATAACCCTGTATATTTAAATTTGTTTTTCTAAATCACCAATTTCGATTTAAAAGTTGATGTGTCCCAGTATTTTTTATAATTTTCTAAAATAAGGACATAAACAATTTTATTCGATAAAAGTGGTTTCCATACTTTATAATTGAAAAATTTTACCCTGTGTTATTCATAATACACGCTACAAGATATAATTCGTTGAAATCAGGTTATTAAGCAGCTTTTAAAAATATAAAAATGTGCAGGGTGTTCCATTAAAACTAAAGCTCATGGACTCTGCTAAACTTGCATGAATCACCCTATATATTTAAATTTATGTTTAAAAAGTGCACATTTTTATTTAAAAATTGGCGGGTTTCGGCGTTTTTTAAATTTTTTGAAACAAGGACAGAACTAATTTTATATTTTATTCCATAAATGCCTTCCACACTGTATATTATATTACTATATATTGTATTATATTACTATGTTATATATTATTAAAGATTTAATGATTTAAAACATAACTAATTTTTTTGTCCCCTTATTACTTATAGTATTTACCCTGTATCTACATTTATTATAGATTATAGTGCCAATACAAAAAACAATAACTATATTATTATCATCATATATATGAAAAATATAATACTAGTAACACTTAATCCAAACTTACCTTCCATTTTTTCTAGTCCTTAAAAAACAATTAAATTCAATAGTCAATAAATCAGCAAATTACACCAATAAACACTAAAACTGCTCAAAAGTAATGCGAATGCGAACAAGGAAAACGAAGCAATCAATTTCAATTAAAAACGAAAACGCCTAGAAGGAAGTACATGGGAAGTACGTAGAAACAACCTGTTAATCCCATATAAATATGTAAATTGTAAATTATATTTGTATCAAAATAACGAAGTCAGTGTTCCACCTATGGGTGTAATTTATAAGTTAAGTAGCTACAATTTAATGTTGAAAAATTATATAAAAAATATAAAAACATTTAAAAATATTAAAGTACATAAGAAATATTTAAAATTGATTATAATATAAAATATGTATCTAAATAATAATTTATTCAGCATCTCCGCTTGTGTTATTCATAGTAAAGTTTAGTACCTCACCTCACTAACAGATGGACACCGTGGCAGACATTGTTATATTGAATTTACTGAATTATCTTGTTTTGTTTGTGAAACACCTTTACTGTTGTTTACCCAGCATCTCATATCATGCGATGTGAGTTGCATACTATACAAACTGTTAATAAAAAATTATGCGTTCTCTATTTAATGAGAAACGAACATTCCACAACAATTTTGGATTGCATAAGTACAGGTCCAGATCTGTAGTAAAAGTGGTTTAGGTGGCAACATTTTGAAAATGTACCAGAAATGACTAAATTGTACTTTTGTACAAAAATTGGCTAATTGTACCAAATTGGTACAATTGTACCAACTCTGGCAACGCTGTAACTTGTAAGCGAAATTCGTCCTTATCGTCGCAACATCAACAAATTTGGGACGAGTCCAATAATTTTTTCAAGGGGAAATAGGTACTTTCTCAATGTTGCGTAACAATTTGAAACATTCCAACAGGAGCGGCTTAGGACATTTTTAAAGATAAATAATCGTCACAAAATAAATTGGAAAATTAGATATCCTGGGAGACAGGATATAAAACTGATGGTTGGAGTTTTTTCAAACGCCACAATATAGGCATGACAGGCATAAAATCTTTGAAGATTACTGAAGTAAAGGTTTTTAAGTTAAAGAAAATCCTACCACCCTCTATTATAAAACCTCCTATAAAGATGAAGAGTTCAGGCAAGTAGACCTCTGCCCAAGAAAAAACAATACCATTCCAAGTACCTTACAACAGGCCTACAAAAGTGTACTTAGCATTAAAGAGAATAAGAAAAAAAGATCTTTTGGATTTAGTAAAGCATTATCACATTCCCAGTTGTTATTCAGCATTCTATAACTCTTTGTAATAATAAATACAAAATTTTTTGTGTTTTTCTTTGTGTTTGTTTTATTATACTTTAACAACGTGATTTTTAAGATGATAATGTCTTGTTCTAGAAAAGTGTCACAATATCGGCATGTTTCTATTTTTTCACTAAGAACTGCAAAAATGTAATTTTCTGAGAAAAATAATGCACCAATAACACTGAGCTAATATATTCCCATTTGCAATATAATAGCATATCAGCTTGCATTTAGTCATGGAACTGACAAATAGATGTTCACCTGAACTAAAATCTTTAACATCGATTCTCTCAAAACAATGTTTTTTGAGTTGTGACTCTTTTTTAGCGGAGGTGCGATATATATACATTACCATAAAATTCTTATAAATATACGTATATCTGTATAGTTATAAAAAAACGGAAAGCATGTTTTTGTACATTTATTATTCTGGGATTAGTTTTGAACAACAAAAAAATCTTAGTGCGCTACAATTAAACCACATGTAATTTTCTGATACTAATACATACTAAAGTTACCTAATATTACAAAATTGACAAAAAATATCATTTGACAGTCATGAAAGTGAGCACAAAATAAGTATATATTTAGTCGGTCAAACAGCTAGTGCAGATATCTGCCATGTGTTTTTTGCATGCGTAATGGTTGCATTTTACACAAGCTTTTCTTGTAGATTTGTTGCGGGCTCGAGGACAAGTATGAGAACGGGTTCACATTTGTACATTACCACAATACTTTCTCCACTTTGTCATCATATTCTTACCTTTGTAAAATTTGCCACCATCAATTTGTTTATCGTCGCTTTGTGATTCATCTTCATCTGATGTGAGTTCTAGTTTTGAGCCGGTCTCATGGTCACTTCTTTCCACTATATTTTCATTTTCTTCTTCTTCATCTTCTTCATTTTCATCTAATGGACTCTCCTATCCACTTGATACATCTTCAAACCATCTTAACCATACAGCTGGGTCTGTACTACATGTGTACGCCTTTTCTTAGAGTCAGACATGTTTCTCTAAAATCTTCTTCTTCTTCTTTCTCGAAACTCTTTATGCCCCTCAGGGGCGTCGGAGGTTTTATTCATCTTCTATCCATCTCTTCCATTTCGTGCGGTCCTTTGCTAACTCTTTCATTTGTTGATGTGTTTTTCCTTTTTCCTGTCCAATTTCTATAATCTGATCGATCCATCTCTTCCTTGGCCTCCCTTTCCTTCTTTTTCCATATCTTTTCGATTCCATCACCTGCTTTGGTAGTCTTCCCTGGTCCATTCTGTTAATGTGTCCATACCATTTTAATTTTCTTTTTTGTATCTTGGTTATTATCGATTCCTGTTTCAGTCTTTGTCTAATATCTTCATTTCTTATTCTGTCCAATTTCGTTTTTCCTGCTATTTTTCTAAGCTGCTTCATCTCCGCTGCGTTTATGTTACTATTTTTGCATTGTTTACCCATGTCTCACTTGCATATATTAAAGTTGGCACAGATATTGCGTTGTATACCTTCAGTTTTACTTCTTTATCTATTTCGTCCTTTCCAAATATTGTTTTATTTAATGCATAGTAGATCTTATTTGCTTTTTTCGCTCTGTATGAGATTTCTTGATCTATCTGTCCATCCTCTGATATTAATACTCTAAGGTATTCAAACGTCGAGACTGTTTCTATTATTTCGTTTTTGCACCTAAATATCGTTTGGTTTATTTCTTCCCTTTTCTTTTGGGTTACTATCATGGTCTTCGCTTTCTTTACATTTACCTCCATTTTCAAATTTTCTATGTCCTCCACCCATATATTGATTAATTTTTGCATTTTCTCTTTATTGTCTGCTATTATTACTAAGTCATCTGCATATAGTAATCCCTCCATTCTCACGGGTACTAAATTCCTGTACCCTATTACTGACTGTAATTGCCTTGACCTTCTTTTAGCGCTCTTCATTACTCTATCCATTACTAATATAAACAAAACTGGGCTGAGACTGTCCCCTTGTTTTATTCCTCTCCTTAGGTTTATTATTGGCGATCTGTTTCCATTTATTTGTACTTTAGCAAGTACGGCTAAAAGCCGCTTGTTCTTCTTCTAGTTTTCCTTCCAGTTCTTTCCTGAGCTTCCTTTCTATTATCCCGGTGTAGACTTTATATGCCACTGATGATAAGCATATAGCCCTATAGTTATCACATTCCGCTTCATCTCCTTTCTTGTGTATTGGTATCAATAAATTTTCTTCCCAGTCTTCCGGTATCTTTTCTGTTCTCCATGCTTCCCTCATTATTTCCAGCAGCCAAAGCTTGCCTCGTTCTCCCACGTACTTCATCATCTCCGGATCTATGTCATCGGCACCTCCCGCTTTTCCAATCTTTATTTTTGCCAATCCTTCTTCAATATCTTTGATATGAATTTCGTCTACTCGATTGTCTCTATCCACTTCTCTTGCCTGCTGTCCTCTCTCCTCATCTTGTTGGTTACTTGCCTCGAATTTTTCTTTATAGTGCTTATTCCATATGGTCAGTATGTCTTGTATGTTTGTTTTCAATTCATTTAGCTCATTTTTAATTCCTCTTATTTGTTTCCTTTTTGTTCCTTTCATGCTTCTTATTTTATTCCAAAACTGTTTATTGTTATTCCCAAAACCTTCGTTCATTTCTTCACCGAATTCCTTCCAGCTCTTCTTCTTCGCATCTTTTACTAGTTCTTTCACTATATTTCTGTCTTCTGTATTCGTCTCTGTCTTGCTCTTCATTTGTGTTTATGTATCGCTTCCACATTTCTTTCTTCCTTTTTACAGCTTGATTTATTTCCTTATTCCACCATCCAGTTCTTTTATTATTCTTACCATTCTTTCTTATTCCACATACTTGTTTTGCAGTGTTCCATAACGTGTCTCTCAATTTTTTCCATCTCTCTTCCATATTCCATATTTCCTCATTGTTTTCATACTGTTCCAGTATTTTATCTGTCTCTCTTTATTATAACTTCCTCATTTCCATATTTTTCATCTTATGTATTGCTATTCTTGTATATTGAGGACTCTCTATTATTTCCATTAGTTTCATGTTTATCTCTGCTGTCACTAGTCTGTGTTGGGTACCGAGTTCGGCTTCGTTCTGTTTTTATATTTTGTATCGTTAGTTCTGCGTCTCGAGTATATACTATCTAGTTAATTATGCTTCTCGCAGTTCTTTCTTTCGCTACGTATGTATATTTTTCGTTTCTCGGTTGATACCAGAAAGAATTACCTATTAACAAGTCATTTATTTGGCAGAAACTTATTATTCTTGATGTCTCAAAATATCGCATACATTTATGCAAAAACACAAAATTGAATATTTGACAAATATGAATACAGTTCTGAGAAGTATAATTAAAAAAAACAACACTTACCTAATTTGTGACAAATTTATTATACATAAACACTACGTAGGTACTCGACAAATAATTTCACACTGTTAGACGCGAGGTCTACAATCGTAGACCAATCGTGTTTACACGTGTTTAAAAATTAGTACTTCACTAGCTTGCTGCAACAGGCATACTGAACTTATAGAGTTATAGATTACCGTGTTATTAATAGCTACTGAACGGCACAGCCTCATTATATATCCCCATTCAAGACAATCATCGTTCAAACAGATGTGGTCTACAGTCGTAGACCAAAGGGCTAACTAGGGCTAAAGCACTCTGTAGATTATTCTCTGTGTAAATTATATACATTGCTAGGCAAGCTACGTCTAGCATATTGTAAAAGAAGACTACTGGCAAACGCAAAATTCTGCGTTTAATGGAATAATAAGAAACAATTTTGTCTATGTTATCTACGCCTTATTTAGTTTTATAATAGTACTGAATTATGGCAGGTTTATTTTTTGAGCTACTTACATTATCTTTGCGCGTTGCAATGCATTGTTGACATCAATATAACGCTTTTTTTCTTTTTTAGCACATGTTGGGCGCCAGTGAAACGAAAAAGTGATGGACTGCCCCAGCTAATTGAAACAATATTCGAAAATATTACCTCAACTAACCAAGATAGCCATCGTTACACCCTTAGCTTAGCTCAGTCACTCAGGTGTGTGTTCGTCTTGTCCTAACCTTAGAATGAACTCTGAAAATTGGAATGGAAGCAAACAAAACATAGTTTTTAACTAATCATGTTTATTGTTCATAAAGATATAATAAATAAAATGACTTAGTAAATTGCATTAACAAATGTATTTAAATTCTTGCCAAAAACTAACAATTCTGGATTATACTTATGGCTTTTGGTAGCTGATGGTATCTTCTTGATGTCGTATGGTACTGCTGCTGATTCTGCAACAGGCTCTGGGGTTGTAGGTGTTGTATTCCACCAGGCCTACGGATGTTGGTCGTTGCAGTCTTGGTAATGCGGTTGCAGCCCTGATGACATGGTCCTCGTTGTTCTATCGCCGGCGATTTGAGGATGTGCTTTTATTCCCAAAAACTATAAAACAGAGACACATATCAATCATCAAGAAGAAAAACCAAAATATACCTTTGCCAAATAGTATTCAGAAATAGTAATTGGCAAGGGTAAATTACATAGAATTTAGATGAGAATAGTTAAAATTCTGATTACTAAACGTGCATATTAATAGATGAAAAGAAATATAGAAACCAAACACATGGTTGAACATTTGAAGGTTAGATAAAAATATTATGAAAAATGTTATAAGAAACTAGGTATGGATGGAACATAATGACTGTAAGAAATTATTAAAAAAAAACCATATGTAGCTCACCCCAAGAGGAAGATGATTTGTTGAAATAAAATGATTTATTTTTGAAGCTGCTCTGCCTTTTAAAACATTTCCACCTCCATTTTGAGAATGAGATATGGGAGTTGTCACTGTCATTAAAATGACATGACAACGAACTTTGGACTGAAATTTGAAATAACGAACATGAAACACGAGAGAAGATACAATGTAAATAGGGTTGCCTATTATAGAACGAGCGCCAACCAATTTTTATTAAAGGGGAAATGGGTAAACCAATTAGAAGAAGATAATTATTAATGAAATATTAAAGAAAATAAGGCAAAATAATTATTTAAAAATAAAATATCAAAGATGTGACGTTTGTAACGTTACACACCGATATTCCAGATTTCTCGTAATGTTATGGAATAAAGGTTGTCTCAATTCCGCGAAGAAGGCTCTAACGGCATCCTTTAACTCATTGATGGTTTGTGGTGCCCGTTTAAAAACGGCAGTCTTAGCCATGCCCCAAATGTATGCGTCTAGAGATGTTAAGTCTGGAGAATGTGCAGGATAGAGGAAGTCAGTAAATCGTGAAATGAATTTGTTTGGAAAATGTCCCTGAAGAAATTATCGAACAGCGACAGCAGTATAGCAAGTTGCCCCATCCCGCTGGAAAAATTGGTCTCGAAATGCCAAATTCCGTTCACGACAAAATTGACGTAGATCAGGGATAAAGCTTGTTAAAATTTGTATGTAGGCCATTAAAATGTTACATTTTTTAGGCCATACCTTGCATTTGTTAGAGGAGTCAATTTTATTTCTTTAATGTGTAGGTGGTATCAGTAGAAGCTTAAGTTCAAGTTTTTGGGGTCGGGACCCTTGTCCCCCGGCCGCCATCTTGGAAATGGGGTGCAAAGGGGTTTCGCGCTATATCTCGTAAACTACCAACCCTACGGAAAATCTAATTAAACATAAAATGTAGCAAATTAAATTTTCTACAATTTTCTTTCTATTACTTTGTATCGTCAAGTGACCAACAAAAAAGATATAAACAAAAATAAGTAAAAATTTTTTAACAAGTTTCTTTTTGGAGGTTATAACTTTTTTTCAGTTCATTTTAAAATAAAATAGCAGTATATCAATTTTGTAGAGGGTTTTTTAGCGAACAATTTCCACTATAAGGTTATTTAATTCTATTGCTCAGATGCTCGAATGCTCACAGGGATACAATAAAAAAAAGGTTAGGCTTACTTTTGTATCTATATAAAATTCTTATTCATACAATTTATTATGATTTTAACATTCTTATGCTATTATTAATGTATTTTTGACCTTTCTCCCCACTACAAAACATAACCGTAAGCATATATAGAAAAGGCCCAAGAAGTTGTTTGAGGACAAATTCGCCGGTCCAGAAGAAGAATAACGCAACCGCAAAATACAAAATTCTTAAGAAGAACAAAAAAACGATTTTTGATATCAAAATTATAAAGTATGATCAAAATTAGCCATCCACCACACCGTGACCAGGATCTCGAGATATAAGCGTTTTTTGGGGTGTGCCGCTTGTCTATGAAGTAACATAACTTTTTTCCTATTGTATATTTTGACTTAAAATTTTCCAAAAAACTTCTTCATGAATCATATTTTATTGCTGTGTTGGTAAAATTATAAACTAAAAAGTTTGTCACTCAACTTTTTTAACTAAACCCGAAACTAACGAAATATGGTGACAAAATGTTTAAAAATTAACAACTCCTTTTATAATGTGTTTAAACTTTTTGTACAAATTTCATTGTTATCTAAATACCTCAAAGATGACACAGTAAAAGTTTCAAAAGGAAATATTTACATCGATGAATGATACAGCGAGGTAAATTTGAAAAATCATAAAAATTTATTTTTGGCATTTTTGTATAAAATTTGACTTTTGAACATGTCCCATCAACTCTAGATAAAAATAAACTTCATATTCGGATTCAACGACCTCGAAAACATAAAAAATGACCAACATTCGTCATTTACCTTAAATTTGATTTTCGTGGTCGGCATAACGTAATTTTAATTAATGTATTGTTTTTATTGTATTCCTATGAGAATTAGAGAATCTGGTCAAGCTTGGAGCGCTGTAAAACCTAGATAATAAATAAAATTAAACAACTTTATAGTGAAAAATGTTCATCGAAAAATCCTCTACAAAATAGCTATTATGTTATTTTATTGTGAAATGAACGGAAAAAAAGTTATAACCTCCAAAAGGAAACTCCTTACAAAATTTTCTCTTATTTTTGTTTATAACTTATTTGTTGGTCACTTGACGATAAAAAGTAATAGATGTAAAATTGTAGAAAATTTAATTTTCTACATTTTATGTGTAACTAAATTTTCTGTAGGGTTGGTAGTTTAGGAGATACAGCGCGAAAGCCCTTTGCAGCCCTTTTTCCAATATGACGGCCGGGGGACAAGGGTAGCGACCCCAAAAACTTGAACTTAAGCTTCTACTGAACCCCCATACATATTAAAAAAATAAAATTGACTCCTCTAAGAAATGCACACTAAATGTAACATTTCAATGGATTAATGTACCTCTGTTGATTAAGTGTGACTTGTCTACCATTTTCTTCGATAAAGTATGGACCAATGATTCCGTGTCCCGAAACTGCACACCAGACACTCACTTTTGCACTTTGTAAAGGAACTTCTTGAACTTCGTCTGGTCTAGCAAAGCCCAGAAATCGATTTGTGCGACGATTTACATGGCCTGACAAATGAAAATGTGCTTCGTCTAAAAGCCATACATTTTTCAAAAATTCAGGATTTTCATACTGTAATGCAAGAATTCTGGCACAATATTCCACTCTACTGTGATAATCCCTGGGATGTAATTGTTGATGTACCTGAATTACATTACATACGAAAATGCACCCAGCTCCTTCAGGATTCTTTGCAAGGAAGTTCGTTTTAAGCCAAGATGCAACGCTGTTCTTGTCTGTCTGGCTTTCGGATTTTCTAAGATTCGCTCAAAAACATCATCATCATCATCATCATCATCAATGGCGCTACAACTCTTCGTGAGTTTTTGCCGCGTTTACTATTGCCTTCCCTGTTTGTCGGTCCTGTGCCACTAATTCCCATTGTCGCACTCCCATTTTCTCTAGATCTTCTTTGACTGCATCTTTTCACCTTTTTCTAGGCCGCCCTACAGACCTTCTTCCATCTGGCCTTTCCCAGAACACATTGTTTATAAGGCGATTGTCGTTACTGCGTATCACACGCCCTGTCCATCTGAGTCTAAACCGGCTCAAAAACACGTTCATGGTTATCGTTGTTGTTAACTGTCCTGGGACGCCCTGAGTTTCCTTTTCGTTGGCACAATACATTACCCGTATTTCTAAACTTTTCAACAACCTTCAAAATTACAGCATTACTTGGAGAACGTTTATAAAACCGTTGTATGAATTGATCACACACGTATTGCAGACTTGCACTATTACGTCGGCCGATTCCGTAGGAGCGAAAATAATGCTCCACAAGAAACACTTTCTCCTCTGTACTTCACACCGTTTTTAACAATTAGGCCTTAATAATTAATTGTTTAAGGATTACTTGACAGGTCTATACTAGTTAATTTGAATATGACAGCGCGCAGAAGGAGACATCTATGTTTCAGTTTCAGTACTGTTTATTTTGGGCAATACTGTACTTTATTGAAATCAGTCGAATCTCTATACTACGTTTCAGGAGTTGGGTATTATAATATTTTAGATGAGTAATTCCTTTGAGTATCTTATCTTATTTTGAGTTAAAGGTATCTTACACCTATCAAAACAAAAACAGTCATTCTAAATTCAGATACAGGTAACCAAATATAGTATTCTTAAACATTTTGTACTTAATTGAAGAGACTAATATATTTTTGTACCCACTTCTGACAAGTGAAAGAATGGGAAAGAATCGTATTGTGTGTAAAGTTATTTTAAATTCCTAGCTGAGCCCTTTCGGCTTACAAAGCTGTCATCAGGGCTATGTTACAATAAAGAACTCTAATAAGAATTTAACAAAGTTTAACTTACGTCAGAAGAAGCTATTTACTGGAATCAAACAGCTGTTGTCAAGGTGGATAATGAAACAACGCAAGCTCAAAAAATTCAGAGGTATAGCCCTCAGAGGTGTAAGACAGGGATGCATTCTCTCCCCACTAATGTTCAATCTATATTCAGAAAGTATCTTCCAGGAAGCTCTTGAGGAATGCGAAAGCGGCATCAAAGTAAATGGTACCTGGGTTAATAATATGCGATATGCGGATGATTCGGTGTTAATAGGAGACAATATAGAAGACCTCCAAAACCTTCTTAATAAAAGTGGAGAACATAGCGAGAACATAGGACTTGGCATCAACATAAAAAAGTCTAAGTTCGTTATAATCAGCCGTCAATTATGTCAAAATCAAAATGAAAGATATAAATATAACAACCAAGATCTAGGGCCCGTAAGAAAAATTTAAGTACTTGGGAACCTGGCTATGTGAGGACTGGATGTCGGATATGTAAATTAACTGTCGGATAGAACGGCCCGAAGTGCATTCATGAAATTAGAAACGTCTTTACGAACTCTGACTTTGACCTGAACCTAAGACTAAGATTCACGAAATACTATATATGGTCGGTGCTCCTATATGGCATGGAAGAAGGGACTTTAAAAAATAAACACAATGAATAAGCTAGAGGCATTTGAGATGTGGATTTATCGACGAATCCTTAAAGTTCCCTGGACCGCAAGAATAACAAATGAAGAAATCCTGAGAAGAATTGGTACAGAACGACAACTGCTATACACAATTAAACAGAGAAAAACGGCATACCTGGGCTACCTAATTAGAAACGAAAGACACCAGTTTCTGCAAATCTTAATTAAAGGAAATATCGAAGGAAGAAGGGGAGTGGGTAGGAACAAAATGTCATGGCTCCGTAATGTCAAACAATGGACAGGACTAAGAAACATAGGAGACCTAATATATACTGCAAGGGATAGAGAAAAATGGTCAAACGTGATCGCATCCATTAGTGGATTGTATAAGAATAAAAAGAAGAACTTTTTAAAACGAAAAACGTCAAAATTTTTTAAGTAATACTAAAAAGAGAGAGTCCATTTTGAATGGCTAGATAAAGATCTTGATTTTTATAATAAAAAACTTGGTTGTTGGTTAAAGATTTTTTATTATAATTTGTAGTCAGTAAGTACTTAGTTTTAGTTGTGGAAAAACAGAAAATATCCAGCACGTCACACAGGACTTTCACAAAACGCGTTACAATAAACTTTGATTTTATAAACCTACCATCTAAGCCGGCAGAGTGTAGGCGGCATAATGAGGAATGAAATGTGATAGTTCATAGTTGTCTGACATAGGAAGGACGTTCTCTCCTGAACCTCAACTGTTACTTGTTGTGTGAGAGAGAGGAAAATATTCAGGAGAGAACTTCCTTCCGGTGTCAATCAACTATAAACTATCACATTTCATTCCTTATTCCGCTGTCTACACTCTGCCAGTTCAGATGGTAGGTTTATAAAAACCTTATCATGATCAAAAATTATTGTAACATGTTTTGTGAATGTCTTCTGTGATGTCCTGGATGTTTTTTGTTTTTCCACAACTAAGTACCTACTGACTACAGATTATATTTAAAAAATCATCAAACACCAACCAAGTTTTTAGTATAAAAAAACAGAACTTTTTCTGGCCATTCAAGATGAAACCTCACTCTCTCTTTTTAGTGGTACTTTAAAAATTTTGACGTAAGTTAAACTTTATTAAATCTAAATTCAGTTTCTTATTGGAGTTCTTTATTGTGTCATAGCTCTAATGATGGCTTTGTTAGCCGAAAGCGCTTAGCTATGAATTTACAATAACTTTACACACTTAGAAAATTCGATTCTTTGCCATTCTTTCATTTTGTACTTAATCTATACGTTTAGGGCCGGTATTTCAACAGCTACTTAAACTTTTGCTTAACTAAGCCTGTAACAGAAATAATATTATTGTAACAGAAAATAGATTTGAAGCGCTAGAAAATGAAGTAGTCCCTCCCAAGGAGAACAACACAGCAAACCCTCCACCAATTTTCATACACGGTGTACAAGACTATCAAAAAATGGTACAAAAAATTAAGGATGTAGCAGAAAGGGAAGAATATCATACAAAAAGTTTAACTAACAATGTCGTAAAATTAAGTTGTGGCACGCCAGATACATATAGAAAAATGGTTAGATATTTTAATGAACATAACATTTATCACCATACATATCAGTTAAAACAGGATCGAGCCTATAGAGTTGTAATAAAATACCTTCACCACTCTACTAACACCGAGGATATAAAAAACGAACTCCTAAAACTGGGTCATAAAGTTCGAAATATAATAAATGCACAACACAGAATTACTAAAGAGCCACTTAATTTGTTCTTCGTGGATCTCGAACCGGCAGCAAATAACAAAGATATTTATAACTTAAGGGGGCTACAGAATAGAGTTATTGAAATTGAAACTCCCCGAACAACCAAAAATCGCATAATACAATGCATGAGATGCCAATCGTACGGTCACTCCAAGTCATATTGCAATAAACCATTTGTATGCGTCAAATGCGGAGGAGCTCACAATACCACAACTTGTAAGAAGACTAGAGAAACTCCAGCAAAATGTGCATTATGTGGTGGGGATCACCCCGCAAATTATAAAGGATGTGAACATTACCAAAAAATTTATAATATTAATAACAGGTATCATAACAGAGGAAACGTATTAAATCCAGCAATAAATCAAATACATACACAACCCAGAATATATACACAACCCAGGATTCAGAATCAGTATGAAAGTTACGCTCAAGCTGCAGCAAATAATCAGAACAATAACGAAGATACAGCGAGTATACTTACCAAATTTCTAGAAGAGTTTAAAAATTTATTTAACCAGCTAATGCAACAAAACAGTATGGTGCTCAACATGATTTCCATGCTAGTAAATAAAGTAAACTAACAATGTCTAAGTTCATAAGAATTGCCCAATGGAATGCCAATGGTCTTCCTAATCATAAAGAAGATATAAAACTATATCTGGAACAAAATTTCATTGACATACTACTAGTAAGTGAAACCCATTTTACAGACAGAACCTACTTCATGATACCTAACTATAAATTATATTACACAAATCACCCAGATGGTACAGCCCACGGAGGTTCAGCCATATTGATAAGAGAAACTATAAAACATTATGAAATGCTAAAATACGAAACAAATCACATTCAAGCAACATCGATAAAAATACAAACTTTTCCATATGATATAACTGTCACAGCAATTTATTGTCCGCCCAGGCATAGACTTACAAAAGAAGATCTTCTACCCTTTTTCGAAACTCTAGGGCCAAAATTTATAGCAGGTGGAGATTACAACTGTAAACATACGCTATGGGATTCACGCCTAACAACCACCAAAGGCAGAGAGCTAGCAAAAGTTATCCAGGATAAAAGCTACTCATTCCTATCGACGGGATCACCGACATATTGGCCAACCGATCCAAATAAAACACCAGACCTATTGGATTTCTTTATTACAAACGGAATATCTCAATCATATACAGATGTAGTACCAAGTTTTGATTTATCATCAGATCATAGTCCCATAATTGCCACAATTAGCACAACGGTGATCCCAATCAAAAAACCAACACCTCGACTGCATAACTTCAAAACAAACTGGGACACATACCGGCTAATCATAGAACAGGAAGTAAATCTACTAGTGAGATTGCAAACTCCCGAACAAATAGAAACAGAAACTAATAATCTAATCAACTTACTTCAAAATGCTGCCAAACAGTCTACCCCTCAACCTGGACAAAAAAAATTTTCAACCAACATTCCTCTTGAAATAAAAAGACTAGTAGCAGAAAAACGAAAAGCTAGATCAATTTGGCAAAGAACTCACAGACCAGACGACAGGACAATTTATAATAACAAAACAAGAAACTTAAAAACAGCTCTAGAACAGATGAGAAACAACTCATTTGAAAACTATGTATCAAACCTTTCGCGTCAAGATAACTCTATCTGGAAACCAATCAAAAACAAAAATAAACCAATAAATACTTCACCTCCAATTCGGAAAAACTCATTACCACCAGGACCATGGGCAAAAAGCAACAAAGAAAACGCTGATTTATTTGCTGAACATCTAACTGAAGTCTTCAAGCCACACGAAAATGACCAAGTACAAGAAGTAGAGCAGGAACTAGCCTTACCAATTAATCAACGAGAGCGACTAACTTTAATTACACCGAAGGAGATCAAAGATGAAATTAATCATTTGAATGAAAAGAAGGCACCAGGCACTGATCTCATAACAGCAACAATGCTAAAACAACTTCCTAAAAAAGGTATAATGAAGTTATTGTACATATTAAATGCAATCTTAAGACTTAATTATTGGCTTATATCACTAAAAATTGCCCAAGTAATTATGATACCGAAACCTGGTAAAGCTTTAACGGATGTTTCATCATACCGCCCAATAAGTCTACTGCCAATAATGTCAAAACTTCTTGAAAAGCTGTTATTTAAAAGAATTATGAGCGACCTAGAATTCCAAAACTGGATCCCAGAACACCAATTTGGATTCCGGCAAGGTCATTCTACAGTGCAACAATGCCATCGCATATCAAATGTAATTAATAGAGCTTTGGACAATAAACAGTATTGCACAGCAGCCTTTCTGGACATCAGCCAAGCATTTGATAAGGTATGGCACCCAGGATTACTTTATAAAATCAAAAAATCCCTACCCAACAAATACTTTGACTTATTAAAATCATATCTAAATCACAGAGAATTTGAAACTAAAGTGGAGGATGAACTATCAAACCGTAACAAAATTCAATCAGGAGTCCCACGAGGTAGTATATTGGGTCCACTTCTTTATGTACTGTACACATCCGATTTACCAACCTCTCCACAAACCACCATTGGAACTTTCGCTGATGACACAGCAATATTTGCAACTGAAGAGGATCCAAGAGCTGCAGTATTAAAACTTCAAGAACACCTAGACCAAATTGGACAGTGGTTAAAGAAATGGAAGATAAAAGCTAACGAAACTAAGTCAACACATATAACTTTCACACTAAGGAAAGACCAATGCCCAAATATTAGCCTTAATCAAGTCAACATACCACAACAGAACATCGTCAAATACCTGGGGCTTCATCTTGATTCTAAATTAAACTGGAAACAACACATTTTAAAGAAGAAGAAACAAATTGAGTTGAAAGTGAAAGAAATTAATTGGCTTATAGGTAGAAAATCTCGACTCTCAATTGAGAACAAACTGCTGATTTATAAAACAGTCATCAAACCTATATGGACGTACGGTATAGAACTATGGAGTTGTGCCAGCAAATCAAACACAAAAATTATCCAAAGAACTCAATCAAAAATTCTACGCACCATCGCAAATGCCCCGTGGTACATTTCCAACCAAACCCTTCATACAGACCTAAACATCCCGTTAGTCAGCACAGTAATTCAAGAAAGAGCCAACAGACATCACGAGAAATTGGAAGACCACCCCAACCAATTAATATTACCATTACTACAGCCACTAAACAACAGAAGATTGCGAAGATTATGGCCCATAGATCTTCGCTGAAACTGAGGTGAAACCGCTGGGTGATGTACCTCATAACGCCATTTTAGTATACAATAATACATTGATATATGTTATTGTACTTGTTATCAAATTAGCTTATAGAATATGTAATTCTGATTGTTAATAAATGCTTACAAAAAAAAACTAAGCCTGTGTCAAAAGTTAAGCCTGTTTCCATCATTTTCTGACCTAAACTGGTCCTCAATTGTAAAGCTGATTGATTTGGCACCTCTGAATACGTCAAAATCCTAGAACTAACTATTCCGAGGTAAAAACCACGACTGTTGACATTTCATTTAATCTTGTCATCTGAATCTGTCATTTACTTTATGATTTTTGAATGTTAACCTAACCCTATTTTCTATGAATTTTACTTCACTTTCACTTAATTCTATATACATAGTACATGAGTTGTTAGTATAATAGTTCAGAGAAATAAGGAAAAAAATATTCTGTTAGTGACACAACCCCCTCCAGGCCGAAACCAAATTTTTTGAGTAGTGTGGACATCTATAATAATAACCTACAGGGTGAGTTTTTAGTGCGGGATCGGTCGATAACTCCATTATGGTATAAAATATCGAGAAGTTATTTAAAAAAAATGTAGGCAATGATATTCTCCACGCTTGGAAAATATGTCCATTTCTACAGGGTGATCAGTAACTGCGTGGTATATCAAACATTTAATTTTTTAAATGGGACACCCTATATATTTTTTCATATTTATATTCCCCTCATAATTCTTGTTCATATAATATATGGTTTTGCATTACTATACAGAGTATTTAACAAGATATGACCATTTTTATTTCGAAATCACTATGAGATTAACACCCTGTATATAAAGAAGTAATTCGTAGGCAGTAATTTGTTTTATGTAATAAGATAAACAATATACTGTAGTTTTTAAATTAAGTCCAATTCACATCATTGACGAATATTTGTATACAGGGTGAACTACAAAACCAAATTACGATTTTCTCTATTTTTTTAAATGGATCACCCTATATTTTATTTTTCAACATTATTGTATTTAATATACTCTTTCATTTTTATATAGCGGAGTCCGGCACTGATATCGAATAAGCACACATGCTTTTTGATCGATCCTGACAAATAGTAAATTTAACTTACAAAAACCAATCATAGTATTCTTACACTACGTTAACATCAAGTATAATAGTGTTAGTTAAGTGTGTATAGAAAAACATTTTCTGTGAGTACATATTTTTCTATTAATAAGTATTTCATAACCAAAGAATTTTATAAAACCGTCAATAAACAACACCAGTCATTGATCGACACCAATTTTTTGTCTTTAAAGACAATTACCAAAATCCGAAGCGGAACAGGTCCGTACTTAGTTAGGAAAATCAAATGGTGTTGAGAAATGGAATTCGACGTCACTAATAATAGCGATGAATCATTATCGCAATCCACATCACAAAAACCTTTATCTTACTCTGCTGCAGCTAGTAGACAAAAAGAAACAGTCTATCCATCCAAGCTACAAGCAGTAGTTTTTAATTCTCTCAACGATGTTAAATTAGAAGAATACTTGTTAGCGGTAGGAGCTTTAGTTAGTCCAAAACACATTATTTTTTCATCAAGAATCACCAACAATCGTATATGTATCTATTTCTCAACCAAACAAGTAGTAGATGAATTTTTTTCAAACAGTAGAGGTTTCATCACTGTAAACAATACACAAATTCAAGTTCGTAGACTAATTACTCCAAGTGAAAGACTCCTAATATCCAATGTTTCTCCCACTATCCCGCATAAGGTAATAGAAAACGAACTACTGCTCTTAGGGCTAAAACCAACTTCATCAATGTCATTTTTGCGAATAGGAACCAACAATCCTGAATACAAACATGTACTCAGTTTCCGTCGACATATTTACGTATCTCCACCCACAGGTCCAATTCCCGATACCATTTTAATAACTCATGAAGATACTACAAATCGAATTTTTTTGACATTAGACAACTTATGTTTCATTTGCAAACAACATGGCCATATTTCCAGTAGTTGCTCAGTAAATGTAAATCACTCAGAAACAGCTGTCCCAACTGCTACACTTTCAAACAGAAACGAACCTAGTACAGTAACTTCAACAGAAACGACTGCTATTACACCTTCAACAACATGCACTTCTACAAACATATCAAATAATTCAACGCCACTAACAAAAATATTATCTACAACCAACCTAACACCTCTTGATACATCAACTACAGATAATACAATGCCAGTGATATCTAAACCAAATATATCCACCTCATCAGCCCCCTCACCTCACATAGTCATAACTAACCAGCCTTCATCTTCCAGTCTAAGCAATAATTCTTGCTCGGTTAATGAAAATAAAGAGAATCCAGCACCAAAAGAATTTAGCGTATCCAACGAAGAAAATACATCTAAATCATCCTCCAAACAAACTGTATCTGAAGCAATATCACCCCCGATTGAGACATCAGCTAGTGACGATGTATTTTCAAAGCCAACTCAGAAACAAAAAAGAATAAAAACAAAAATATCAACAATACCATTAGAAACGCTAATGCAACCAATTAAAGAATTATTCAATTCCGAAAAGCAAATATTAACTTTTGAGGAAACAGTTGATTTATTTGAAAACGCTCATGGAACAAAAGATGTTATCAGCGTTGTAAATAAATATACAGTAGACATTCTAGGATTTAAAAAACTCATAACCAAAATTCATTCATATACATCCGAACGCTCATTAAAATTGAAATGTACAAAGCTTAACAAAAAAATTACGAGACAGCTCACAAAAGACAACTACGAGGATGAAGAACCTGACACGGATACATCGACTGAATTATCCCAGGAGCTGAACATTCAATAATTATAACTATAACATTCAACAAACTAACAAAATTTTCTAAATCCTATCATATATATACAGACGCTTCTAAAACATCTACTGGAGTTGGGGCAGCTGTCATTACTCCAAATAGTACACTTGAGTATAAACTACCATCCTTAAGCTGTATACATAGTGGCGAGCTATACGCCATCTATCAATCTCTCGTTCATATTAACTCCAGTAATATATCCAATGCTCTTATAATTACCGATTCCCTCAGTTCCATCCATACCATTAACCAACTGTACACGAAGCATCCAATTGCTCTCCTAATTAAAAAAGAAATAGCTACCATTCAAAACAACAACCACATTGTACAATTGGGACAGTGAAACCGCGAGTGAAGTGAGAGATGTAGTTCTTAATGATTTAAAATCATTTATTAAAGTGAAAGTCAAAAATCTGTGGCAAAACCAGTGGGACAGTTCAACTTCAAAACTTCGCAAAAGTAAAAACGTTTGTAAAACCGTGGAAATCTCAAATTCACAACAGAACTCACCATGACATTGTTACTCGCCTTCGTCTAGGACATACCCGACTTACCCACGGACACATAATTGGTCACACTAATCCCACTTTATGTGAAAACTGTAATATCCCACTAAGTGTTAAGCATGTACTTGCAGAGTGTCCAAAATACCAGTTGCAGAGACAGAACAACCACATCATCGGATCAACAAGTGAAATCTTAGGAGAAAATTGTAAAATTGAACACTTGGTAAAATTCCTTAAAGATATCAATGTATTTAACAAAATCTAACATCTGTAAATAAATTACCTTATGTATATGTATATGTCGCTAATAACCTCCGAGGTTGATGCGACTATTTTGTAAAATAAAAAAAAATTTTTTATATAGCATTCCCTATATCTAAACTGATTACTTTCCGAGATATTTTTAGTTTTCTTCAAATTTCGGGAATACATTCAATTTTTCTAGTAGAAATAAGTTAGTATTGAGTGATAATTAAACAAAATTATTTTTATTAGATAAATAACTAACACAAAATATAAACCATAGCAATATGCAGTGAATATGCCAATAAATGTGATATTAAGAAATTATCATATTTCCCTAATATACAAGAATCGTAAAATTCCCACAAAAAAAACTTTGTATTGTATATAATAATATAACAAGATTATTTTTATTCAATAAATAACTTACATGAAATATAAATCAAAACAATATACAACTGATGTAACAGTTTTTAGATTGGTATATCAACAGCATTATAAGCCAAGAATTTTTTAGTAGAACATTCATTTTTATAAGCACTTTTAAACTACAAAACGGAATTACGATTTTCTCATTTTTTTTAATAGACCACCCTATATTTTTTTTTTGAAATATTGTATTTATGATACTCTTTCATTTTTATATAGCATCTCCTATACCTAAACTTATTAGTTTCTGAGATATTTTTAGTTTTCTTCATTTGCCGGGAATACATTCAATTCTTATAAATATAAATAACAAATAAGTATTATGTAATAATATAACATATTTTCATTCAATAAATAACCAACAAAAAAATAATAAACCATAACAAAATTTAATGAATGTACCAATTAATGTGATGTTAAGGATATAAGTCTAAAGTAAATGTTGAAAATGACCACTTTCAACGTCTATGCAATGTTGTAACCGATATTCAAATGACCGAGCCACATTTCTAACATTTTTGTAAGTCAATAGTATTAAAAGCTTCTTTTATTTTATTTTTATTTTATCATCAAGCGTTGTTGGATGCTTCTGGTATACAAGGTTTTTTATATACCCCACTTGAAAAAAATAAGTTTTGGAAGAACTGGAGCACCGTCGTATAAAAACCTCAACCGTCAAAAAATGTGGACCAATCACATAATCTCTAACAATATCACCTTAAACATTTATAGATCACCTAGTTTGAGTGTTAACAAAGTAGGGATTTCTTGATGCATATTAATGAAATTTAATATGAAAATTATTTTATTAATAACTGCGGGTCACAATCTGCAATTAGGAATGTGTTCCTAAAAACTTCTTGGCTTAGAATGCTGTTGATATAATAATCTAAAAACTATTAAATTAGTTGTATATTGTTTTGATTTATGTTTTGTGTGAGTTGTTTATTAAATAAAAATAATCTTGTAATTTTATTATACACCAGATACCTATATTTTTTTTGTAGGAATTGTATGTCTCTTGTATATTAGGGAAATATGATAATTCCTTAATATCACATTTATTGATACATTCATTGCATATTGCTATGGTTTATATTTTGTGTTAGTTATTTATTGAATAAAAATAATTTTGTTTAATTATCATTCAATACCAACTTATTTCTACTAGAAAAATTGAATGTATTGCCGAAAGTTGGAGAAAACTAAAAATATCTCCGAAAGTAATAAGTTTAGATATAGGGAATGCTATATAAAAATGGAAGAGTATAATAAATACAATATTTTTGAAGAATAAAATATAGGGTGATCCATTTAAAAAAATAGAGAAAATCGTAATTTGGTTTTGTAGTTCACCCTGTATACAAACTTTCGTCAATGATTTCAATTGGACTTAATTTAAAAACTACAGTATATTGTTTATCTTACTACATAAAACAAATTATTGTCTATGAATCACTTCTTTATATACAGGGTGTTAATCTCAGGGATTTCGAAATAAAAATGGTCTTACCTTGTTAAATACTCTGTATAGTAATGCAAAACCCTATATTATATAAACAAGAATTATGAGGGGAATATAAATATGAAAAAATATATAGGGTGTCCCATTTAAAAAATTATATGTTTGATATATCACGCTGTTATTGATCACCCTGTAGAAATGGACATATTTTCCAAGCGTGGAAAATATCATTGCCTACATTTTTTCTAAATAACTTTTTTCGATATTCTATACCGTAATGGAATTATCGACCGATCCCGCACTAAAAACTCACCCTGTATATGTTACCTGCAGCCGATTTTGATGATATACATAGTTATAAACAAATGAAGATAAAAAACGCTAAATTTTCGCTTTTTCGTCTATTGCCAAAAAGTTAAGCATTTTAAACAAATTTGGAAGTAAGAAACTCGTAAATCGTATAAAAAACTTCAATATGGCGTCAGCTGAATATGTCTATCCTTATTGGTTGCTTAGAAAATTGCAAAATAAATCATAAATTTTGAGTTTTTATAAATATTCATAACTTATGCAAAAATTAACTGAGAACCTTCTTATTGCACGAAATGCTGGGACTTCTGGTGCTTAAATTATACCTGGTGCTACCCAAAATTTCATAACAATTGGTCAAATAGTTTAAAATTTATTTAATTTGTTTATCCCAAATTATTTTTTTTTGCAACACTATAAGTCGGAAAATGATGAAGTTACAGTAATACTTTGAATAGTTTATGAAAGATTTATACTAATAATTTAATTTAAAAAAAAAATGACAAAAAATAATTCAAAGTATCGTAAATTATTTTGCAAGAACATGTCGATTTTTTTGCTTATAAACAATTAGAATAACTGTTTAACCATTACCCATAGAAAAATTATTTTTTCATATTTAGAAACACTGAATTTTTATACAATTTTAAAAAAGAAAAAATTGTCCTAGGACAATTAAGGACGAAGTTGGTCTTCCCTTTTTTTAATTCATTATAACAATTCTTTATAACAATTACGAAATCAAATCAGTCACATTTGAAAGAAGATACTTCAAAGTTTTAATGTACCAAATATAAAAAAATATATACTTTCAAACAGATCGTCCACGAAGCTTCAAAATGTGACCCTTAAAATCGGCCGGCCTTGAAAGTTTGGAGATTGATGAGAAGGGGGAAGGAACTGTTAGCTGTATTTCTTGTTCTCACCTATGGATTTCGACGTTTCTTTTTTTAATTTGTATGTACTTTTTGCGTACAGTACGAGTATGCATTATTTAAATAAATTAATTGTTTTACAGGGTGTAACAAAAATACAGGTCATAAATTTAATCACATTCTGGGACCAAAAATAGTTCGATTGAACCTAACTTACCTTAGTACAAATGTGCACATAAAAAAAGTTACAGCCCCTTGAAGTTACAAAATAAAAATCGATTTTTTCCAATCTATCGAAATTCGTTAGAGATATTTTATTAAAAATGGGCATGTGGCATTCTTATGGCAGTGATCTGAAAAATCAAATTATAGTGAAATTTAGACACCCTATAAAAATTTTATGGGGGTTTTGTTCCTTTAAACCCCCCCAAACTTTTGTCTACGTTCCAATTTAATTACTCTTGTAGTACCATTAGTTAAACACAATGTTTTAAAAACTTTTTTGCCTCTTAGTACTTTTTCGAAAAGTCGAGTTTTATCGAGATATTTTGAATATTTTCAAAATCCACCACATATTTGTATATGGTTAAGTACGATTATGGAGACTTGGTAATAAATAATATGAAAATTTATTTATGATTTACATTTTTAGGTATATTTTGAACCATATTAAAAAAGAAGCCACATCTCGATAAAAGGTGCCTTATGAAAAAAATATAAAGAGGCAAAAAAGTTTTAAAAACACTGTGTTTAACTAATGGTATCGCAGTAATAGTTTAATTGGAACGTACACAAACATTTGGGGGGTTTAAAGGAACAAAACCCCCATAAAATTTTTATGTATACATTTAAAAAAAGAAGCCGCAACTCCATAAAAGCTGCTTTATCGAAAAAATACTAAGAGCTAAAAAAGTTTTAAAAATATAGAATTTAACTAATGGTATCACAATAATAATTTAATTGGAACGTACACAAAAATTTGGGAGGGTTTACGGGAACAAAACCCCCATAAAATTTTTATGGGGTGAACATAGGTCACTATAACTTTTCTGTAAGATGTTCCTGTCATAATAATGCCACATGTCCATTTTCAATAAAATATCTCTAACAGATTTCGATATATTGGAAAAAATCGATTTTTATTTTGTAACTTCAAAGGGCTATAACTTTTTTTATGCGCACATTCGTACTAAGGTAAGTTAGGTTCAATCGAACTATTTTTGGTCCCAGAATATGTGATTAAATTTATGACGTGTATTTTTGTTACACCCTGTATACACCATCAAATTTGTTTAAATAATTTTTTTCAATTTTTTTTAATAATATTTGAAGTAATTTTAATCACAAAACATAAATATTTATGAATAATATAATAATACATAGTTTTTCATTAAACTTAGTAATAATTTAAAGTATGAAAAAACAAATTATCCCATTCAATTGCTTCTAAAAAATAGTCTATGGACCAATGGAGAAAATCTCAAATGAACTAGGTTTTATTTTTTTGGTAAACATGCTATTAGATGAATGAAAAACTGAAGTTACAGAACCATCAAACAAGAGATAAACGTAATTGATTGGGGCTGGAAATTAAGCTAAGAACCGTTAGTTCCGATCCGATCAACAAATCTCCTTTATACCAGATATTTCATTAAAATAACCTATCTGCTCTTGCAAAACTTATTGCACCGGGTACTTGTTAGTACAGAGATATAAATAGTTTATGGACTTCGATAACCAAAACCTCTATCTTTCTCTATTATCTATTTTGGAGTTTCTTTTTTAATCTGTATGTACTCTTTGCGTACGTTAGGGATATGTTTTTGTTAATAAAGTGGTTAATTAACTATGTAAATTGTGTAAACAATTTTTGGAAATTCTTTTACGATATTTTTAGAATGACTTTGTTGGCAATCATAGGAGTGGATCATATGAACTTCACTTTACAATAACTTATAGTAAATAGGTAACTGATAATTTTTACGGTTTTCATAAAAATACAAGTATTCCTAGATAAATCTCCTTTAATTGTATTTTAATAGTCTTGTTATCATACCAAAATACATGAAATATCTTAATTTTTGTTTTTTTGCAATCTTAAAATTATAACTTTCAATGTTGTAAGATACAATTATTACAATATTGTAGAAAATTTCTGAAAATAATTTAGTTCTTTTTATCCTCTCTCTAATTTTGTTACATTTCATTTTTCGTTTATCTAGTAGAATGTTTATCAAGAAATAAAACCTAAAAAATAAAAATGTATACCATTTTAATTCAGTTGCAATGCGAAGGCAAAACAATCTTACTTTTCAATTAGAATACGGAGCGCAGTCCAGTCCTCTGAATCGCGATTTTCGGCTCTTATTGGAGCCTCATCGGAAAGAACGTAGGCACTGTTCTCCATATCCTAACTGACCATTCTCGAGAGCTTTTCCCACCCATTGCAACCGAAGTGAACGTATTAGGTGACTAGCGTCATCTGGCAATTGAAAGATGCAACTACTCCAAATAAAACCTAGTTTATTTGAGATTTTTTATTTGCAATTCAATATTATAAGCCAATGTTAGATTTAGGAATATTTGAATAGGATTAGTATAATAATTACAGGATGTAACAAAAATACAGGCCATAAATTTAATCGCATATTATGCGACCAAAAATAGTTCAATTGAACCTAACTTACCTTAGTATAAATATGCACATAAAAAAGGTTACAGCCCTTTGAGGTTACAAAATGAAAATCGATTTTGTCCAATATATCGAAAATTTCTAGAGATTTTTTATTGAAAATAGACATGTGGTATTTTTATGGCAGGAGCATCTTACAAAAAAATTTTAGTAAAATTTTGACATTTTATGGGGGTATTGTTCCTTTAACCCCCCCCCCCAAACTTTTATGTGCGTTCCAATTAAATTATTATTGTGGTGCCATTAGTTAAACACGAATGTTTTTAAAACTTTTTTTGCCTCTCACTACTTTTTCGAAAAGTCAGTTTTTATTAAGATATTTTGAATATTAGTCAAATCCACCATATATTTGTATATGGTTAAGTACGATTATGGGGACTTGGTAATCGTATGAAAATTTATTTTACATTTTATGTAAAATAAATCACTTACTTCATCACTGTCAATTAGTACAGACGTTTGAAAGTAGCTCAGTGGTATTTTCCAATTTTAGTTTTGTATGAACTGGTTTTTGAACTTAAAGTGTGATATTAGTGTAAATTATAGTATAAAGTGAGAATAGGAATAACAAATTACAAGCGGAAGAGGCTGTAAGTACAAATTTTTTGAAAGTTAAATTAGGTATATTAAAAACTGACAACTTATAATATTTAACAACTGTCAAATAAAAACATTTGGATAGAGATAGGAGTAAACGCTTTCGAACTGTAGAGGTGGGCGTTACTGTTTACGCTATAATAATAAAATAATAGCTGATAAAACTAAAATGCAAGTCAATATTCCGCCAGAACCACCTGACAGGGAAAAAATTATATGCTGCCAACAAAGGAAAATGATAAGGTCATCCAAAAATCTGTACACAAATAACGATAACGGACCCTTTTATGTATATATCGAAAATAAAAACGGTAATTTTGGAAAATTGCACCGAATCGGAACAGCCAGAATAATATTAAATACAGTGCCGGAGGTACAAAATAATATTACATTAATAACAGTAGTTGGTAGGAATAAAGTAAAAGTCGAACTTAATTTTTTGAGAGGGCAAATAAATTAATACTTTCTGAAAAGTTAGCAGCAAAGGAATATAATGTTTACTTACCAACATTCCTTATACAAAAAAAGGGGAGTAATTAAGTTAGTCGATAAAGGACGGGATGAGAAAGAATTAATTAAGGGGGGTATGGTTTGAAATATTTAATTTTTTTTTTATTATTTCAAATAAAAATGCATACTTGTAGCGTGCAAACCCGCTCCTTTGTAGAATTTATTTTAATAAGACCCACTCTTTATTTAGTGGTCCTCTCAGGTAGCTGTTGATTTTCATTTTTAGCAAATATTTATTAGTCGGTCCATTTATATTCTTTTCGTGCACCCTGTATTTACATGTTCAATTCTATAATGAAATTAGTGATGCCTGATTTAAATTAAAAAAGTTATTTCCATCATCTCGAATAATATTTATTGAGAAAATATTATCATTTTCATTTTAAACCGTTTAATTATTTCCAGTTTTCGTTCTTTCTAAATGTTTTATTCCGAAGCAAAACTATTTATCAAGCCACAAATTTTGGTAATTTTAAAACGTTTAACTTTGTCAATTTCAATAAGAGAGTCTCTTTCGTTATCAGCTAATACTGACCTTCAATTAGTTTCTTCTACTTTCATAAATACCATGCTGGTGCCTTTCTCGTTCATTTCTATAATCTTCGCCAAGTAGGTAGCATCGAGCAACTACAGACCTAATTGGTAAGTTGTTTTTGTGGTTTTATCATTTACTTTTCCGATCATATTTTTTATTAATTGACTAACTCGAATTTGCAGAATATATTTATATTTTTACCTATTTGTATTGCAAATTTGATTCATCCAATAAGAAAATAATGTTGGGGTATTTATTGATTTATTTTCCGTGAATGCTAATTCATTAGCATCAGCAGTTGTCTTAAATATTAATTATTTTCAAGTTAAATTTTGTACGTTAATTTTATAGAAATATGTGAGATTTAATTAATTTATTTTTATTTATTTATTTAATTGTATTTTGTAATTTTGGGGTGTTTAAGTTAAACACTTGGGGTTTACATTGTCACCTCTAAGATTTTCTGTGCTGCTGGTGGGGAGTATTAGGGTTTTGTTGACTTGGGTGGTAGGGGCCCTTCATAAATTTATGCTGCGAGTTATCTACATCTTTATTTCTCTTCTAGGCACCCAGGAGAAGGGCGTGACCCTAGCTTCAACACGTCCGTTTTGACCCAGAGCTTAGTATGTTCCCCAGATAAGTAACAACGTGAATACCAGAACGACACCAGATACGAGAATCACTTCCTCGAGACAGTCACCCATGGGTTCGACGAACTGTTAATTAACTCCGGAGGCAACCACCATACATCAAATTTCCACCTGACGCCTCCCGAAGAAGATCTAGAGCTGTAGATAACCTAGGACAGCACCGGAAGAAGCCTTCACACCACAAGCTAAGTCTTTAATTCAATCTTATATTTGCCTGTCAGCAGAGACAGTTTATTTTATATAAAGTAGCTTCACAATGACTATAATGTAGATCCTAAATTATAACCAATGAAATGAGAAAATAAAGCATTTATACCGAAATTCATTCTTTTTACTGATAGTGTACCATATTCCAGGAGAATGCAGAGGAGTAGAATACAAGAACCCACATAAAGTCTCATGCTCGCTGTGTTGGTGTTGGTGATGTTATGTCGAATTTGTTTCTTGGTCCAATGTTGGCATTTTGAGATGAATTCGATATATCATTCTCAATATGAACACGATAAAATTAGCGCCTTAACTTTGGTTCTGCTCTCTGTTTTCTTTGGTATATATTACACTGTTAGTATTGGGTGAATTTTGGTATATTTGTTTTATAAACTATCATTTCATTTTGTTTGCTTACAAGTTAATTCATAATTAGTCAGTAATTTGTCTCTCGCTGATACAACTGAATTGCATAATATGAATATTTACATTTTAATTTTTAATATTTTGGTATTAACTCAGTAATTTATTTACTTTCATATTATTGATCATAACATACGTATATGTGTTACTGGGGTTAATTCAGTCGTTGTTTTTTTGCCACGGAGGTGAGTTTTTCTTTTGCTGGTTGTTTTTTCTTTCCCAAATTTTTCAAAATGCCTTTGCCTTTCAACCCGAACCATCTTAAGTCCAGTGAGTTAGCTTACGAAATTTCAATTAGAGGTCAAGATGTCACCAAAACTGCGGAAGAGAGAAGACAACTGTTACGTGGCCTTCTTACTCAAGAGTCTTCAAATCGAAGCACTTCTTCTATTAGCGTGGACATAGATTTTGCTGAAAATTTCAAACAAACTTCAGAGTCTGTTCAAAATATTACTTAAATTGTTCAGAGTTTCGTTGGTAGCCGCAAGTCGTCACAGTATAAGACACTTATTGATCGTCTAAGTCATGTTGCCAACCGCCTGCGACGTATGGAAACAAATACGGAGCAGGAACAAAAAAGTAAAAAGGAACTCACGACGAAGTTGTCAATGTTAGAAGGGGTATTGGAGGAGAAAGTAACACCTCAGCAGGATGATATTGCAGAGGCACCAGCCCCTACACCAATTGCTTCGCCTATTAGGTTACCACAGGTAGGAGTCCCAAAATTAGTTCCTGTTTACAAATGGGATCTACAGAAGTTTACCGGTAGGGAGAATCTGGTTGGTTTCTTAGACAAATTGGAAACATTAAAGGTTTCGCGAAATGGCTCGGATCAGGATTTGTTTTTGTCAGCATCAGATCTTTTTGAGGGTCCAGCATTTACCTGGTGGCACAACCATTTTGTGCACGAGTTTTTCACTTGATGGGCTGATTTAGTCAGTGCCTTGAAAGAGACGTACCTCCCTGTGGGTTATGAAAGGAATCTCTGGGACAAAATCAGGTCGGCAAAACAACAGTTTGGAGAGCCTATTTCGCAGTTTATTGCAAATTTTGAGTCACTGTTTCATCATCTTCCCACAAAAATTCCTGAGGAGATTGTGGTCGAAATTAGGCGGGGGTTATTGCCTGATTTCATAAGGGCGTTAGTTTTGCATGAAGTTCGCTCTGTAAAAGAAAAGCTCTGTTCGCTATGTAGGAATGAGGGTGCTTTAGAAATCACAGCGGATCCAGCTGCGAGTGCAATTTTCCAAAATAGAGAGTCGATCAATTCCAGATTGACATGCTGGAATTGCAGGTTACAGGGTCATTCATTTCGCCAGTGTAGACGGCCCAAAAATTTGTTTTGTGCTGGGTGTGGTAGAAGCGAAGTCTCCATTAATAGCTGCCCGAAGTGTTCTAAAACCAGCGCCCTAGTGCAAACAACGACGCTCCAGGAACGTCCAGAAATTGATGACCCATGCTAATTTTGGTATCCCGGAAAATACCGGTGTTAAATATACTGAGTTGTCAGGAAATAATGATTTTTATGTTAGGAACCATGCATCGGATACATATGGTAGGGTTACTAATAATGGTATGCATAATTGCAATTTTGAATTTTCGAATAATAATTACTTTTGCGTTAATGACCAAGTTTCTGTATCTAGTAATGCTGCTGAAGATAATTTTTCAAAGTGTAAAAGGTCAAATATTATTTATGAAAATTATAGTACTGATAGTATTTACACGCCGTACTCCTTTGGTAGTTCCAATTTGAATAATTTAGGTCTGATTGTGAGAATTCTACTTTTTCTAATTTCCCGATGATGAAAAATCACAAGGTAAATGTGCTATTGTTAACTTTGGCAATGTAAGTACTAAGCGTTCTGGTAGGTTTTCTAACATTTCGACTTCCCAAAATTCTCTTTATGGTGGAAATAATCATCTTTCCAAAAATAAATGCTCGACTAGGGTTTCTCATTTTCGAAATAATAATATGGAAAATAATTTTAGTAACGATATTCATGGTGACAGATTTTCTGCAGATGGAAATTCAATTTGTTTTAGCCGTAGTCGGTCTTCGAAGTCTTCTTCTTCTTCCTGTCCTCTTTCGACTTTGGAAATGAACTCTATCAAGTCATCATCATCATCATCGTCTTCTTCTTCTCTTCCTCTTGCGACTTGTGAAATAAACTCAGATGAATCATCATCATCACCGTCTTCTTTTTCTTCTTCTTCTCGCCCTTTTTCAAATTCTAAAGTAAATTTCAAGGAAAAGGACTCAATTTCTCATGCCTCCGTCTCTTCTTCTTTTTCTTCAATTCCAACTGCTCCTTCGGTATATAAAAATTCTGATGAAATTTTAGGGCTACTCCAAGAAGCAATTGGACGTAATATTACGACGTCTTAACGTTGGATTAAATGTCCCAACGTTAATACGCGACGTTGCGACGACGGTCAGAAAACCGCTATTTGCACCTAAGTGGGGAATAGAAATACGGGTTGCCTCGACGTCCCCCTCTCGACTTCTCAGCTCGAGATATTTTATCGTCAAATTACGTTAGTTTTTTAGGACTTTGGTCTTGTAAAGTAATAGTATAAAATTCTCTACCACAGAAGTACGGCCGACACACTTCAGTTTTACCAAATAGGTTAATAATCTTGGAGGATATTAAATCACCAGAAACTAAGATGCATGACGGCCTGTTGATACTTATTTAAGTAGGTTCCTACTCTATTCAGAATATAACCTAAGTGACTTGTATAATTATTTTATTAATCATCTGCCTCATTGCATAATGCGGTCGAAAATTTACAAACGCAAGGAAGTGTACTGTTAAACTAGGTATAAAAATTGCTAAAAACTGAAAGCGCTTTAGAAATTTACAGGTTAAATTGAAGCGTTTTACCTGTCTGCTCTAATGGGATCAAGGAAAGACTATCTATAGAGATACTGGGGAGTCGAAATGGGGCTAGCAGAAGGAACAGACACGCAAACCTTCATGCGAACGGCAGCTCATTTTTTGTGCGGTGGCAGGTCGTAGATTCGTTGGGAGGGGTAGGAGGGTTTAAAGAAGACTAACTACATAACCAAATAAGCAAAGGATACTTACACAGACTTGAGGACTTTCCTACTATTTAAACAAATTGGGACGCCGTTCGAAAAATCCTCAAATTCTCATATCGAGTACTTACTGGAAAGCAACTGGGGGACATTCATCGTAGATTCCTCGTTGGGGTTATAGTGGGCTACTTATTTATCATCATTTGGCTTCTATGCCATTATATTTTCTTCTGTTCTAAAACTTATTCACTTGTATTAGATATCTGTTAATAATTTTCTTAAATAAAGAGGTTACAGAAATAAAGATGTGTACATTTTATAATGTTTATTTAAACCTTATTACCTTTTTATTTTTATTGAGAATAGACACATTCTCAAACCAGAAATGAATAATAATAACAAAATACATGATTTTACAATTTTTAACCTTATTTTTAGCAGTGTACCAAAACAAAAATTTGACATGGCTGTCAAATGTCACTGCCATCTAATATTTACTTTACATAATATATTTTCCATGTTGAAAACAAACATTTTTAATTATGTAAAACCTTTACCAATAATATCCACTTGTGAATTATTTAAAATAAACATTATCATACCTTGTTAAAACAAAAATCCATGTCACAACACTTGGAACTTCAAAATTTTCCATTCAGACGGGGCTGGGAGGGGAAGATATTCAAATCATTACAAAACTGGATAAAATCGATACCAAATAATATCATCTGGGCATTTCTTACTGGAACATGAACAAATCAAAACATCATAAAAATAGCAACAGCTACATAAAGGACAGGAACCAGGAAACCACGCACTTCTTTTACCGGCAAATCAAACTGCATAACAATAGAACTGTTTCACAATAATATATCCATTAAAATGCCGTGAAACTATTGTCATTATATTCCTTGACATGTTAGAAATCCATTAGTTCTTTTACTATAAGAAGAAAACCATTTTGGCCGGCAAAGTGCGACTTTTTGAGTTCTAACAAAAAGATGCTTACAGAGCTGATGTACTTTTAGAACTGGCTTTACATCGTCACGTCTCTCTCGCGTCCAAACGATGCATTTCTTCTCGATCTTTCGGCCAAAACTATTGACCAATCGTCAACTACAACTCAAGGATCTTTCAAAATGCAGACCAATAATAACATGGGATTTTTATCGCTCAAAACTTAAAGGAAAAACACTGAACCTTTTAGAGGATTTATTCTCGAATAATGAATGATTTCACAATAACTATCTACGTAGTTGGTAAATGCTACTCAAATAAATAGGAACTTTCCTATGATTTTACTTTGTTGCGAAAATATTCTGAAATATTTCGAACAGGAGCGGCTTAGTAAATTTTAAAGATATATAAACTCGCAAAATATATTAAAAAAATTAATATTTTTCTTGGGATAGGATCAAAATTAATGGATATTTTTTATAAAATATTGTAGTAGAAATCCATCTGCTACAATAGCCTCCTCGGAAGAGAGGAAACTGGATTACTTATTCAGTTTTCGATAACTACAAAAATCCAACATTGACTTCTTGGGTGTGACAGGACAACAATACAAAAATATTTAAATAATGGCTAATGGGGATTAAACAAAAACAAAAACATCATTGTTAGGGAGTGGGCTAGCGTGCCATCAATCGCCAGACTCTTTAAAGTCGAGTAGACTTAAATGTTTCTTGACTCTACAAAGAACTGTAGGTGACAAGAGTTTCTGTGCCTTGGGAAAGAAATAATCTTGTGCCCTGTGTGGACCTCGCCGACATCCACTGCAGTAACACAAGTGACATATATACTATATATACCATATAATATATACCATATAGCAGGGCAGACACAGCCTCATCACCTCGTTGCCTAACCAGGATTGGTTTTCAAAAACTAAAAAATCTTTCTGAGCTCTTGGCTCAGCAGATAGGCATCTGCTTAAACTCTAAACACCTAGCGAGTTTCACGGAATTTTTATCGGCAACGGTTCGGCAAAAGGAGGATTTAGACAATCCAGTCTAAATACCTCGTTGAGATAAAATGTCACAAATAACTTATCTCAACAACTCATTCAAACAAGACCAAACAGGGGAGGAATGCGTGTGACAACATAAAAGACCAAAAAAAAAAACTAGTATACTGGATTCAAACGAGATATCAAACTATTTAATCAAGACCAAAAAAAAAAAAAATAAACGTAACACATGACATAGGAAATACTACATCATTACGTTTTCAATCAACAGTCCTACCTAGGACATAAAAGAATTTCATGAAAGTTCACAAGACAACTTTCACATTTTCAAATCACTAGCTGGGATAAACTTGTACTTTTCAAAACCGGGGATATGATCTTACTTTTCCAAAACATGAGTAGATCTTACTTTTCCAAAACATAAGTAGACCATATTTTTCCAAAACAATGGGTAGACTTTATTTTTCCAAACTGGGGTTAGACTACTTTTTCAAAACAGGGATGAAAGCAACACACAAGGGAAAGACCAAAGGGATATTGGAAAGAATGACAGTTCTGACGAACGACCACTTTCATTTATCCATCGAAAGCAAGCTTCACCTGTACTCAACGCGGCCAGATCCTAAGCTCACCAGCCTTGTCACAGCTTCTGCTCTTGGCCTACTTTCAATAAACAAACACAAGAGAGGTCAACGAACTATTCGCCAAAAAAATCAATCTCTATCATGGACAGGGGCTAACAGAACAATACGGGATAACAGACTCTAAAATTTTCAGACAAAAAAGGGATAGACAAACAAGCAGGGAACAAAAAACTTAAGACTTCTAGTCATACTCCATATACATGGGCTTACAAACACAAATAAATATTGAAACTTGGTTCTTAGTCATACTCCATATACATGGGCTTACAAACACAAACAAATATTGAAACTTGGTTCTTATATGAGCTTACACAAATAAAACTGTTCTTGCTCCGACTATTAATGGGAGTATTCCCAGACAACTGTAAAACACTTCCTCATCACGAGTATTACACTTGTGATATGCCAGATACAAGAAAACATACATCATTTTTAATCAATAAGTGGAGGGGCCTCGCCACGGTTTCCCTCTTCACTTCTTCATGGGGTTACTTTTTCTTCACTTCTAACATGAACAAATCCATATATCAAGGGTTATTTTCAAAACAGTGTCGACAGAGTACGCTATCTTCAAATCAAAAAGTGATAGCTTTTCTCCTGGCTGCTTGAAAAAACAAGGGGTCTACTTCTTCATTAATAAGTGGAGGGGCCTCGCCACGGTTTCCCTCTTCACTTCTTCATGAACAAGTGGAGGGGCCTCGCCACGGTTTCCCTCTTCACTTCTTCATGGGGTTACTTCTTCTAGGACGACTTCTCCAACTAACCTGTGGCATAACATACCCAATATAGATAGGCTTCGCTGGAAAATCACGGGACTTACTCACACAGACCATACCGAATTAGCTCATACACGGACCATACCAACTATTATCACACATCTACTCAAACGACCAAATCAATAATCACAAAAAACGTTTATTCTGTAAAAACTGATGATCTACAAGAATACATGCAAAAAAATATAACATATTGTTATACTCTATAAGTGGATTCAATATTCTAAACATTTTAATTGTAACTTTTAGCAAAATTTTAAAAAAAAATTTTTAACGTTACTTTTTTTACCAAAATTTTCTAAAAAAATTTTTACTTTATTTTTTACTCAATTGTTTGTCTATATAATTAATCAATATTTTCCAAAAAATTTAACCAATGCTTTCATCATGGGTACAATATCAATACAATATAGTAAGTACGCTACAATATTAAACATACTATTCTCTTGTACGATACATACAATACAATACCAGTATACTACGGTTTACATAATATGGGGTTACAATGTAAATACACTATGATGTATGAAATGGTACATACTTATACAAACAACAGTACGACCAAATCAACACCACAATACTATGTGTACGTACTTATACCTCTTCGGAAAAAATTATTAACATTCTGCAACAAAAACTACAAAAATGGGCTCTTTCATGGGGACTAACAGACTGAAACAGTTTCGGGGGCACTAGAAGACTTGAAACAGTTTCTAGGGACAAGACAAGAGGAATCTGGGCTAAACTACTTGGAAAGACTGGGGCGATATTTACTCGGGTCAAACTTCAGGGTGTACGTTACAAGTATTACAAGTGTAACACTAAGTGGGAGTGGCTAAAGACATTGGGGACTAGTAGATAGGCTAACTACTAGTTGAACATGTCTACAAGCTAGACTTGTAACAGTGGGCGTACACAAAATATGACAAAAGTCAAGCTTCCATGTTATCGGAAACACCTGCACCACAAACTGAGATCGGCTGCCCAAGGGGACGGGCACTGCCTAACAGTTGTAGTACAAATGAGACCGAAAGGAGGCTAAAAGGACATGGTAGTGGGAACATGCAAATGGGGTCTGAGGGAGGCAAAAAAGACATGCCCCACGTTCTAGGGCGACAGTTGAAGCGTTTTACCTGTCTGCTCTAATGGGATCAAGGAAAGACTATCTATAGAGATACTGGGGAGTCGAAATGGGGCTAGCAGAAGGAACAGACACGCAAACCTTCATGCGAACGGCAGCTCATTTTTTGTGCGGTGGCAGGTCGTAGATTCGTTGGGAGGGGTAGGAGGGTTTAAAGAAGACTAACTACATAACCAAATAAGCAAAGGATACTTACACAGACTTGAGGACTTTCCTACTATTTAAACAAATTGGGACGCCGTTCGAAAAATCCTCAAATTCTCATATCGAGTACTTACTGGAAAGCAACTGGGGGACATTCATCGTAGATTCCTCGTTGGGGTTATAGTGGGCTACTTATTTATCATCATTTGGCTTCTATGCCATTATATTTTCTTCTGTTCTAAAACTTATTCACTTGTATTAGATATCTGTTAATAATTTTCTTAAATAAAGAGGTTACAGAAATAAAGATGTGTACATTTTATAATGTTTATTTAAACCTTATTACCTTTTTATTTTTATTGAGAATAGACACATTCTCAAACCAGAAATGAATAATAATAACAAAATACATGATTTTACAATTTTTAACCTTATTTTTAGCAGTGTACCAAAACAAAAATTTGACATGGCTGTCAAATGTCACTGCCATCTAATATTTACTTTACATAATATATTTTCCATGTTGAAAACAAACATTTTTAATTATGTAAAACCTTTACCAATAATATCCACTTGTGAATTATTTAAAATAAACATTATCATACCTTGTTAAAACAAAAATCCATGTCACAACACTTGGAACTTCAAAATTTTCCATTCAGACGGGGCTGGGAGGGGAAGATATTCAAATCATTACAAAACTGGATAAAATCGATACCAAATAATATCATCTGGGCATTTCTTACTGGAACATGAACAAATCAAAACATCATAAAAATAGCAACAGCTACATAAAGGACAGGAACCAGGAAACCACGCACTTCTTTTACCGGCAAATCAAACTGCATAACAATAGAACTGTTTCACAATAATATATCCATTAAAATGCCGTGAAACTATTGTCATTATATTCCTTGACATGTTAGAAATCCATTAGTTCTTTTACTATAAGAAGAAAACCATTTTGGCCGGCAAAGTGCGACTTTTTGAGTTCTAACAAAAAGATGCTTACAGAGCTGATGTACTTTTAGAACTGGCTTTACATCGTCACGTCTCTCTCGCGTCCAAACGATGCATTTCTTCTCGATCTTTCGGCCAAAACTATTGACCAATCGTCAACTACAACTCAAGGATCTTTCAAAATGCAGACCAATAATAACATGGGATTTTTATCGCTCAAAACTTAAAGGAAAAACACTGAACCTTTTAGAGGATTTATTCTCGAATAATGAATGATTTCACAATAACTATCTACGTAGTTGGTAAATGCTACTCAAATAAATAGGAACTTTCCTATGATTTTACTTTGTTGCGAAAATATTCTGAAATATTTCGAACAGGAGCGGCTTAGTAAATTTTAAAGATATATAAACTCGCAAAATATATTAAAAAAATTAATATTTTTCTTGGGATAGGATCAAAATTAATGGATATTTTTTATAAAATATTGTAGTAGAAATCCATCTGCTACAAAATCGAACAAAACGGTAAAAATAGAAATAACCATCGTAATTAAAAAAACATATTATTATGTCTAGACCCATACAAAATTATCCTTGATTTATATATAAACAAAATTCGTTAATTAAAATCAAATATTCATTAAAATCTAGCAAAAAATTGCCAAACATTATGTTTCAAAAAATGGCTGAACCATGACGATCTTTCATTAATGGCGGATTTGACTCGTGACCTAAATTGCACTACATTTTAACTGATTTGGACAAGGAAACCCCCTTCCGACCTTTAGTATAACCTATTTTTACCTTGCACACCTCGAATTTACCTATTGGTATACCTAATACATCCTAAAGTAAGCGCAAACAACCTGGTCTTGACGACAGACTCCCGACGACCGGTCGTCGTCGTGAACACGCCTTAATCTGGTGGACGATTTGAGATTGACATTTGACAGTTGACGGGTGACTTTAATTTTCTTTTGTGATTTTTATAAACAAAAATAAACTAATTTTCCAGTTTTTAATAACAACAGTAAACAATTTTATGTATTTTAAATCATTATTACTAAAGTTTCATCTGTTTACTTTATATTTATTACGAAATTACGCGAAAAAATTATAACTTAACCAAATTATATTACTTGCTTGAATTAATGTCCATTTTAACCGTAACCAAAAAAATTCGATGTTTACAAACGTCTCTTGCCAACGAGTAAATTCACAAAAAACAACTAAATTAGAAACACGTGTTCCGACAATATTACTGAAGCAACCTACAGCATCACATATCATAGTAACCATATTACCATACTATAACCTATCATTCTGGCTACTTAAACTTGTCTTAATTTTGACATATCAACTTATGCCACTGCCTATAACACCCTCATTTTTCACTTGGCCACATATCTACTTATGCCACCTTGCTAAACATCCTTTTTAGAGTACATATCAATTGAAAACAGAAAACACGATTTTTTGGAAATATCAACTTCTGCCATAACACCACAGATTTATAACACCATTTTCAACATTAATGTTTATCAAATTTCGTTCCCGGGTAAACCAGTCTTCGATAAGTTTTTCAGTGTGTCTCACACATTTTTGCCAATCTTTCACATTACAATTTTTTAATGACTCTCGCTTAAAACTTTATGGTCACCCTATCCATCCCTACCAATATACATAATCACTGGGAGGCAGAAGTTAGGGATACAGAAAATTATTCTCATTTTCAAAGTTGATTTTTTCGTGAACAGATTAACGGATTCCGCTAATTTTTTTTGTTATTATTTTAGATTTTTCTTAAGTATTTACGAATTTGTGCAAAAGTTTACTCAACCTTCTTTTTTGTACTTATACCGGGTGGAAGAAATTAACTGATGTTCTTATTTTAAGTTTGAGACACCCTGTAGGGAGGACGAGGTACAACTGTGAGTATACATCGGAATCGTATTGTAGTGATATGTTTTGAGAACATGTTGATTTTTAAATCTCTATGATATCTTTAGAAATAAAGAGAATAGGTGGCTTTACTCTTTAACATGTATTTGAACTGAAACAGAACTAAATTAACAATAAAAATAACAGTTAACAAAGCTTTAAAAACAGAAAGGCACATAACGTAAACAGTTCTTCTCGACACCTATAAGAGTTATTTCTCGACCAGGTAGGTGGAATGCACAGCGCAATAAAGGAGAGACGAGATTGTTTAACGGCGGCTCTGTGGTTTTTGGGGTAGAATTTCTCTGACACTAAGTAAGGATTTGGTGTCTAGTTGAAGGCTCTATCCTAATGTAAAAGTACGAAATTCATATATTTTTTGGGGAATTTCTAAAATAAAAAGTACTGTACTAATGGTTTTTAAAATCTGCATGAGTATTTATTATAAAAAGAAGTACATGTACAACAAGCTTCATAAGAAAACATTGAAAACTAACCGATTTGTGCGCCATCTACTGGCACAGTGAAAATAAAAACATGGCCCCACTGCTGCAGTGATTGGGACTAATATAGATCCTGAAACATAAAATTTCAAAGTGATTGTTGAAATATATGTTATTCCTATACCGTCAACTAGGAGTTTTAAAAAATATTAAAATTTGGAAAAATGACGAAGTGTTGAAATTTTTTTTAAAATTAGCTAAAACATTTTTAGTTTCAAAACCCGCCAAATTGACATTTCTTATCCGATCAAAAACCCCTAGTTGATGGTATATAAAATAACTGATATTTCAATAATAACTTTGAAATTTTATGTTTTAGGACTGGTATTAGTTCCAATTACTGCAGCAGTGGAGCTATGTTTTTATTTTCACGCTGCCGGTAGATGGCGCATAAATCGTTTAATTTTCAATATTTTCTTATGAAAATTGTTTTACATGTACTCATTTTTATAATAAATGCTCATGCAAATTGTCAAAACAATTGGTACAGTATTTTTTATTTTCGAAATAATTCCCAAAAAAGTATATGAACTTCGTACTTTTACACTAGGGTAGCCCCTTAAATAGCGAGAGGTACATTACATAGATTTTTTTCTTTGAAGACTCTGTTTCTTTCGCACTACATATAGGAAATAATTTCATCTTAGTGGTATGATAAGACATGGCCACCTAACTTATCGCATGTCATCAGTTAAAACACATATTAAAGAGTAAATCTGTTTGTTTCTTTGTTATTACAGATATCAGAGAAATTAAAAAAATAAAATTTCCACAAGATATAAGGCTACAACATAATATTGATGTACCTTTGTATCTTTTCCTTCTTACAGGGTGTCTCAAAACTTAACATAAGAAAAACGATTCTTTTCTTCCAATCGGTATAAGTACAAAAAAGAAGTTTGAGTAAACATTTGCACAACTATCTAAATATTAAAGAAAATTCTAAAATAATAAAAAAATAGCGGAATCTGTTTACGAAAAAAATCAACTATGAAAATGAGTATAATTTTCTATATCCCTAACTTATATCTCGCAGTATACTTATTAATTATAGTATGATTTACAATTCGCCCAAATTAACTCAATAGCATTGAAGTCACAATGATAGGGTGGTAGCCGTAATACTTCATGACAATGCTCTCGTAAAAGTTCGTCAATAACATTAACATTTTCTTTTCTATTCATTTTGGCAAATTGTAACAATTCAGGTCTTGTAAGTGTTTCACTGAAATTATTGTTATTTGCTTTTAGCCAAATGATTATGTCATCTTTTATGGAACAATAGGAAGGTTGCTTTTCAAAAAGCATACTGTGGTAAGGAGTATTATCCATTAATGTTAGTGATTCTTCTTCTTTCTCCTTTTTATAAGCAATTCTGCTTGTTCATTGACAGATTGATACCTCTATGGAAGGTTGTCATTCCATCTTTTGCGCCGTCGGTCGGTTGATACTTCTACCGATTGTTGATTTATCTCTTGCTATTTTGACCACACGGGTCTCCCCATATTGGTTATTCCATTCTTTTTTCTATCCATTCGTTTATACACTGTACGTTACAATGTCTTCTAATGTCTTCACTCCTCTTTCGATCTCTCAGCGTATTTCCTGTAATTCTTCTCAATACTTTCATCTCTGTCGTTTCCAGTAGTCCTGTATTGTGGCTGTATCGGGTCTTGTTTCTGATTCATATGTCATTATTGGTCTTATACTGGCTTTATAAATTCTTGACTTCATCTCAGTGTTAATATGTCAATTTCACCATATAGTGTTATTAAGGCATCCTGTCAATCTAGTTGCTTTTTGTATTAAGTACAAAATTAATTTATAAATCTGATTTATCACTTCTTTGTCCAGGTCTTTGTAACTTGACAATGTAATTTCAAGGTATGTTACTTCCATTACTTGTTCAATACTGACACCATCAATTTCTATTTTACATCTGATTGGTTCTTTACTGATTACTATTGTTTTCGTTTTCTGAGATGAGATTGTCATATTGAATTATTTTGCTCTTATGTTAAATCTGTGAACTAATCGTTGCAGACCGTCTTCGTCTTGAGCTATCAATATTATGTCGTCTGCGTAGCAGAGTATTTTTACTTCTTTGTTTCCCATTCTATATCCTCTTCCTTCGTTGACGTTTTTGATGATTTCATCCGTACTATTAGTGATGGTTTCTCTAAATTAGGGATTAACTCTGTAGTAATCCACTGTGTAAAGATATGACCATTCATTTCTCTATAATAGTCCACCGACAAAGATTTTGAAGACGACAGTAAAGTTGCGTCTTGGACGAACCCTTTAGAAGAACATGCATGCACAATAATGAAACTTTTGTCATCGTAACCTTGTGATTTGCGTACACTTTTTATATAGCTATCGTGCCAAGAATTTATTTCAATTTCTTTGACGTATATTCATGTTTGATCTAAAAATTACTTCCCTTGGCACTGTGACGATTTTTAATATATTTACAAACAAAGCATGCTCTTTGACTAGCAATATTGGTACATTCCATTAATGATCTTCGGTTGTCATCCTTTTTATATTTAAATCCCAATTTTTTCAATGACAGATTGCTTATGATTAAAATTTCTTTATTTTTAATTCATTATTTAAACTTGCGACGGTAACATTATTTTCTAAAAAATTAAACACATAGATCTTTATAAAAAGAAATTCAAGTCAAATATTCTACACAATATTTATAAATTGTTTCGCAATTTGCAATTATAAATTTTATTTGGCTAGAAAAAGAAGTATTATTGTTTTAATATTGATATCATTATACATTTGGTTTCTTTAGCAGTAAATGATTTATTTAATTAGAAGCCATTTTACAGGAACTGTTGAAAATTATGTATTTGATCGGTAAAACAGGTTTCTGTTTCTAAAAACAAAGAATTTGTCTCTTGGCTCACGTCTGTAGCTATTTATTGTTTTTTTATATTGTTAATGAGTGAATCATAAAAAATGACTTTTTCAAAAATGCCAATTAATACTAAACTTACTTTCTTCATACATAGAATACAATGTATTCCGTATAGTGATTTTTGTACCCTCAGATAAATCAGTGGTTTCAGATTTCGAACGAGGTCTGTTTTTTCCAGATTAAAAAATAACTGAATTGTTCTTTTCTGTTATTAATCGAATAAATGGTTTTCTGGATATTTTAAGTACAGCGGCTACTCTCTAAAATAAAAGATACATTTGTGATCTAACAATTTCAATATTGTTTAATGTGTTACCTCTTAAACAGACGGATAAAGAGGTTCTAAAGGGCCTCCATTTATTTTTTCCATCTTAAAATATTAACACAGGTTTAAAACTAATTGTTGTGATTGCAAGTTCAGCGGTTTGTCAGCCATTATCTGCAAATAAATGTACATTAGTAACAATATACTAATCTGTAGTAATGATTGAGAAGTAAGAGTAATATGTTCACATTTGGCGAACTCATACACAGAAGTTAACCATATTGACAGGTGATTACATAAAAATTTTATTGACGTTTTTTAATTAAATAAATACTTACCAAGCCAAAAATACAATTTAATATCAAAATAGCTCTTAAAATAACTGAGTTTATTCAAGTAAATACGACGGATTATTAAAATTTATAAACCCTACCGAACCTAACCTAACACAAACGTAAACAAAACAGAAGAAGAAAAAGACGGTTTATGCTTTCTTTCGATTCAGAGGGATGCACAATCCCTAGACAGCTGTTTCTGTCATTACAGACTTCCTCAGTAGAGCTAGCGTGCGCACCTCTGAAGCAAAACAAAGCCAAACCATCTATTTATGTGCAATTTCAAAGATCAATGTTCTGAAAGTTTCTTAGAATCATCAAGTAAGGATTTAGTTTATTCAAATCATATTCCTATTTCAACTGATTTACTATATCGTCGCTTAAGATGCAAAAGCTCGTAACCCACACTTTGGTTAAAATGGTGATTTATTAGCCTTTGATTTTATTGGTTATATACTTATGCACCTGCAAAATATGGAAAGCCACAATTGCGTTGTTTCAGTTAATTTTAACGAAAACAAAAAACTCGCATCCCACGTATTGTACTGCAACATCTCGTAAGCCACATGGTACGCATGTGGCTTATAAGCTTTTGATTAGTTCAATAAAAGAGTATAATTTAGGAGGTTGTGGGTTCATAATATTACAGCGTACATTCCAAAAATATTTTGCAACGAAATTTTTATTTATTATTTACTATTTATATGTCCACATTAAATACCAACGAAATGCTTTTTGAAACACAAACAAATATGATTGCTTTTCTTATATCATCATTATCATTCTCTTTGCCTTATCGGTATGAGGAGTCGGCTTCCCTAATTGCATTTCTCCACATAATCCTATCTTGGGTTATATTCTGCCTTATCGTCTCCCACCAGGTATTATTTGGTCTTCCTCTCCTACTCCTTCCAGGAATCTGCACTTTAGCTATTCTTCGTATTAGGTGATTAACGTCTCGACGTTGAACATGACCAAACCATCTTAACCTATGCTTTCTCATTTTGGCATCAATTGGTGCCACAACTAGATTTCCCTTAGTATACTCATTTCTAATTTTATCCTTTTTTGTCACCCCACTCATCCATCTAAGCATTCTCATTTCCGCTACATGCATCCGTTGTTCCTCTTCTTTTTCACTGCCCAATATTCAGTTCCGTACATCATAGCCGGTCTTATTGCTGTTTTATAGAATTTTCCCTTCAGCTTCATTGGAATTTTTCTGTCACACAACACGCCACTCGCTTCCTTGCACCTCATCCATCCAGCCCTAATTCTACTGAATGCATCATCATCTATTTCTCCATTACTCTGTAATACTGATCCTAGGTACTTAAAACTATTGCTTTTCACAATCATTTCACTATCCAAAGATATCATTTTATTTGTAGTAACTCCATCTTTAAATGAACATTCCAAATATGTACTCTGTTTTTGTCCTACTAAGTTTTAAACTTTTTCCCTCCAGAGCTTGTCTGCACTGTTCCAGTTTTTGTTCTAAGTCTTTTTCACTATTTCCTATTAAGACTACATCGTCAGCATACATTAAGCACCATGGAATGTTACCCTGTAGTTTCGCTGTTATCTGGTCCAAAACTAATGAGAATAAATAAGGACTAAGCACCGAGCTTTGGTGAAATACTACTTTCACATGAAATTTATTAGTCTCTCCCACACCTGTCCTAACACTAGTCGTTACTCCCCCATACATATCTCTCACAATCTTTACATATTCACCAGGGACTCCTTTCTTATTGAGTGCCCACCACATAATCTCTCGAGGAACTCCCATCATATGCTTTCTCAAGATCAATGAATACCATTTGGTTTTTTTATTCCTGTATTTTTCCATCAGTTGCCTTATAATAAAAATTACATGAAATAATAATAATTGAATAATGCTAAAAAACATTTAAGCTATTAAAGTAGCAGCTAATTTTCACTGCTATTTTCATTTAGTAGTAGCAGAAGCAATTGCTATATCAAAATAGCTAGTCGGACACATCTTTATTGCATACTACGTAAAAAGTGAAATGTGGGAGAGGAGACGCTGCCGCCCCTTACAGATCAAGAAATGGACTCGCCCTCACCAAGGCCAGCAAGACGCGAGAGTAACTCAAAGGCTATTCAGGGATGGATTAATCATTGTACTTTTTAATCTTAGTATCAGTATCACTGTGTCGATAACTTGGATTTAAGTGCAAGAGTTGAGTAAATGTTAAAAATGGAGAAAAATAATATTTTAACTACTTATTTTAAGAAATAAGTTGTTGAGAGATTTGATTGTAAAACGAAAACGTACAAGACCAAAATAATCCTGCAGTTTCTTCCAACAGTTCTGAGTCGAACACAAGTTTATCAAATTCACCCATTCTAGCATATGTGTTGCAGAACGAGAACAACGGTAATGACGTTGGGGTCATTGTCAAAAGCCGGTACGTCAAACCTAGTTACTTTTATGATATTCGTGCAAAAAGACTACTGGACCTCGATTTTTGACCCTTCGCTTCGTTATCGAACGTATTCGCTTCGTATCTGTTTAGTGTACAGATGGCGAATGATCGATAACGAAGCGAAGGGTCAAAAATCGAGTTCCTGGTCGTTTCTCGAATTCTTCAAATGGACCATCGATGAAAAATGCCCAAAAACGAATGCTATTTGACTAAAACAATTGTCCTACACGTTGGATAGAAAGTCATGACGGAATACTGAGATGCTGCTAGCAATCTATGAAGTCCAAGAGGAAAATTCAACTTAGGAAGAAGCTGACACGATCGTCATTAGCATTTCAACTTCACTGTGCCATAGCAAACTCATCATTTCTTATCAGCCTGAGTATTAGTATAACAGTACAAGAATAAAACACCGATAACCGCCATAAAAATGAGTGGCGCATACAATATTCCAGCTACAAAAGATTTGATATGAATATTAGGTGGCGCGAAAATGTATTTTCATTTTGATGCAAAAAAAAATTCTAGTTTTGTTTTAAAAGATTTTTTCATATTTGCTAAATTTTAAGTAAAACGCGCCACAAAAGAGTAACTTTGATACAGTTTGAATTTTGAAACTCTTTTGTGGAGCGTTTACTTCAAATTTGGCAAATATTATGAAAAAATCTTTTAAAATAAAACTAGAATTTTGTTTTGCATCAAAATGAAAATACATTTTCGCGCCACCAAATATTCTTATCAGATCTTTTGTAGCTGTAATATTGTATGCGCCACTCATTTTTACGGCGTTTAGCAGTGTTTTATTCTTGTATCAGGAGTTTTTCAAAGTTAGTTATAAATCAAATGTATAAAGTTGAATGCACTGTTTCTCGATTACACGTTAAGCTTTATAAATGATCTAGGGTCCATCGAATGTACATTAGATTTTTTTATATTCGAAATAGATTGAAAAAAACATTGGGATGGCCGGTAAATGAACTCGGATTGCCCATTGCCAGATCAAATTAGCGTCGTAGCCACTACAACTACATAAACCATTTAGGGAATAATCGTTAATTGGATTATACTTTTGTAGCTTAATAACTTCTAAACGGCTTAACTGATTTTGTTCACTAAACATGAGTTTGAAACGTATTGACAAGCAGTATCTTTGCATCTAAGGTCAAGCACGATAACTGAAGCTATTACAGGAATTATTGAGCTTGAAAAACCGTTTTTCCCATAAGAAATAGATTTGATCATACTTATGAAGCCTATAACTTAAAAATTCGAATTTTCCCGGATATAAGGTATACACCGTTAGATTCGTCTAGAGTCCTTCTACAAACGCTCCGTTATTGACGTAATTAGTAGGTTGAAATTTTGAGTAATTGTCGAAAAACCAAAATTTGCAAAGTTTAGTTTTTCAGTTTTTCGGCTATACTGAGCCGTGTGTATGTCTGGTCCTGACAGCTTAGACACCATTTTAAAGCTTAACTCAACGCTATTGACTTGGTGTATTTACTGTTCTCCTGTCTCTTCTTGAACCGAAGATATATACCGCCAAAAAATATGCGGTTTTGTACCTACCAAGTCCTATAGCTGGCTTATGGGTAGTCAAAACTCACAAACTACACAGGTTCTGAATCGGCCCTAACCCCCTCTTCAAACACAGAAAAAAAATTCAGATCGGTTTAACTTTTCCACATACATACATACATACATACATACATATTCACAAACATTTTCCCTTTTTTAAATAAAAATTGACTCATATTTCTGAGCTCGGTAACGTATAACCGATTTTCAAAATTAGACTTGCGTTGGAATGATCAGTACTACTAGAAGCCGCAAAGGTAGGAGTTAAATTTTCGAAGTTTTTGGGAGTTTTGGGGACGAGAACGAAAAACAGACCCTAAACAGGAAGGGCCGTAAAATCCACACCCTTGTACCAAAATAGATGGTTGACATATGAATGGGTGAGTCTTTTCCTGAACTTTAAGAGGGGAGTTGGCCCAATTTTCAATTCAGTCAGATTTAGAAAATCGAAAATTTCGTGTATATATAGTGTCGCGTGTAGGGGGTGTAGGTGTGCGCCACTGGCGAGAACTGCCGTTCTCTGGTAATTTAAATTAAAACCCACAGTATTATTGGGAACATTCCTAAACATTATAAACGATCAAGAAGAGACAATCAAATTTACAATGGAAAAGGAATATCATAACACCTTGCCTTTTCTCGATGTTTTATTCTCAAAGAATGATACTGGATAGGAGACTGAGTGTATAAAAAACCAATATACACTAACAGATATCTAAATTACAAATCAAATCACAACATCAACGTTAAAAAGGGAATCATTAAATCCTTATATGATAGAGCCAAAATTACTTGTTTTAATGGAAATTCATTTTTAGAAGAAAACCAACTGTTAACATATGTTTTGTTAAAAAATGATTATCCTTTGTCGTTTATAAATAAGGAATTCGGCTGAGCTCTACCTTCGACCGCCGATAGTGAAACACCAAATTAAAGATGAAACTTTATTTCTCTAACACACTCTACTCGGGAGCCAAAATTTCTACGGATCGACGAAGCCTTACTGTGCGGCTGGTCTGACGGTTAAACTGATTATCATTTTGAGACTACATGCTGTCTCTTCAATGTGATTCGAATGAATGTATTTAAAGCCACATCTTGACTGTTTGAATTGACTCGAATGAATGATTTTATAATGTATCCCACAGTTTTTTTGCTTATGCTTATACGAATCAGTTAGTTCACTCTAGTTTTTATGCGGTTCCTGCGTTTGCAGAAACTCCTAGCAGCCTGCGCAGTAGACTAGGAGGAAAATGCGTGCTGTTGCAAGATTTAAAGTATTCCGATAAAGAATATTCCAAAATTATAATAAAATAATAATTATGATTATCGATTTTTTTCAAAAAGCTGAAAATTAAATTCATAAATGGTAAAATCCTTTACGTACACACTTGTATAAAATTTGAAAAATAATATTTTCTAATTATTGATTGAATGTATTCAAACAATTAATCACAAGTAACTATCTAAATTGGTAACATTTGGCAAAAGTGAGTAGATCTGGTTTATTTCTGTATGTTTATTCCAAACATAACCTTATAAATTTCAGTTGTTAATTGAGTTATTTATTATTGTTTTCTTATATTTTGCAATTGTTAAGTTGGTTTACTTCGAATTTAATATGCACTACTGTGGTATTTCTCCAGTTTTCTAAGAAGTTATGAAGAACTAAGAATTTTGAATTGGGATTATGATGAATTCAACCCAAAGGCAATGTGTGTTTATTTATGTGGAAAAATTTCAGGCACCATAAAAATTTCAGTTTCTTCTTGTTGCTCATGGATGAAAATCGGTAAGAACGTAAATTCTATTTAATATCATTGACATCATTTTTGACGTGCTGTCGTTTTAGGTTTGCAAAATGAAAAAAAATTGTTCAATGTGATAAACTTTCTATGAACAGTCCTCAATATTGTTACATTAACTTTTAAATATGCACTTTACATCTTGACGAGCAGGCCTTTGCAGAAATACTGAAAAGAGGGTTGAAAAACAACGCAAAATAAAATAAACGAAATACGTCTTGAGATTAAACATTCCAGTTGGTGTGTTTTTTCTTAAACTGGAATGATAATTTTGTAATTCTGTAGGCATATCTATTGAGAAGTACAACCAGTGGCAAAGTGCCTCAAGGGAATCTATGACATATAATTGAAGGTATGAGTATATGTTTCAAATTAATTGTTGGATGATTCTGAGAAAGTGTAAATTTTGGTCATGAATTTGGTACATAACTGTGATAACTGTCTTTATCTAAACTCTAAAAACCATTGACACCTGTTTTGAAAAACCATGTTCCTAGAAACCATTGATAACAAATATAGACGGTTACCTCTGCATTCGTCGTATCATCTTACTACCCTATCCATAGTGAGTCTAATTTTTAAATCTATAATTGTTTAAGTGCTGGTTTCATAAAGATGCTTAAAAAATCTAATGGGTCTTACTAGGCAGCACAGCCATGCCTTTAATAGCTTTTCCAATTATATTTTCAATATGCTTATTCTAGTTAAGATTGCGGGATAAAAAGACCACTCAATCAAAGAAGTTTGAGTTCATTTTTAGGTATCAGCTCTACAGCCCATGGTGGGTCTTGGCCTGTCCCAGAATCAGCTTCCACTCTTTCCTATCCTTTGCTTGGCATTCCAATTTCGCACTCAAGCATGAATTTTTGGTATATATGGGATTATATTGTAATAACAACCAGATCTATGAAAGGATAGTATGTTGTTACAGAAGATTGTGGTGACACTATTCATGAATATCTGATAATATTGGTTAATGTGGATGGAGTCCAAAATGGGGTTTAGGCTGTTATATAAAAAAACTAGGTCATTAGCACATGGAAGTAGGGCGACATTATCTGGTATTAAATTATGTGAATGAGGAGAATTAAACCTAAAAACTCTATTTATTCTGCTAATCAATATGATTTTAATATATTTTAATATAAAACATATGTTATTCTTTCTAGGGACATCTCCTCTGAAGGAATTACAATTATTTGCCAGTATGTCAAATGAATTTTCAACATCAGTCATACTTTCATGAATTTGTTGATGAAAATAAAACTAGGTACATGATTTATTATTTACTTCCAAGGGATTCTAAGATACTATGTGTAAAAAGTCCAATATGCAGTGATGAGCATGCTAATAAGTGGCAAAATATGGGATATAACGCCAAAGATGGGAAACATGGGATGCATTCTGAAATAAAAAGAGATGAAACTGTTAGAGAAATTATCGATATAAACATATAAATTAACATTACATTACATAGTTTCCCACCTTTAGACGTATCAGATGAGTATGAGAACTGTCACTGTGACAGGAGAATTTTATAAAATACTCCTGTCACAGACATCTAAAGGTGGGAAACTATGTAATGTTATCGTCGGCTAAGAGTGTTAACCTGCTAACCCCATTTTTCAGTGTGAGTGATATTGGGGTAGTTTCTAGGTCTGTGTACCTTCATACCATGTCCCTCAAGCCCGCTGGTTCCACTGTAGTTTAGAGATAGCTATTTCTAAACTACATTGGTGTCGACGGGTTTGTGGGGTGGTGTATGAAAGTACACAGACCCAGAAACTAGCCCAATATCACTCAAAATGAAAAATGGAGTTAGCAGGTTAAAACTCTTATCCAACGTTATGTTAATTTATTCGTTTATAACGATAATTTCCACTTCTACCAGTTTCATCTCTTTTTATCTCACAAGTTATGATGGTTATGGTTATGGTTCTGATGCCAATGCTGGATTTAGTGGAGTAGAAAGGATGAGATTTTTGCATGTTAACAACGTTTCTCCCAGTGTAACTCCCGAAGATGTTAAAGCCTATATACTTAAGAAAAATAGTCTCAAAGGGCTGGATGTATTGGTAAATCAGCTGACTGTCAATGATTACTATAGCTCCTTTAGAGTTGGTGTTCGTGAAAGCATGTTTGGTGCTATGTTGAGTTCGTCATCTTGACCTAGCATGGTCAGGGTTAGGGAATTTACCAGCAATCCCCCACGTCGATCCAGAAACACTAAGAACCAACTAGAAAATAAAAGTGAAGAATTTTTTTTTAAATCAAAGAAGCAACTCACTCTCTCCAAGAAAAAACTAGTATTCTTCCCATTAACAGTTTTTTATCAAAATGTTGGAGGCATTCGTACAAAGATTTCTGAGGTCCTGAATAGTATTTCCTGTTGCTCATACAATATAATTATTTTAGTGGAGAGTAACTTAAATGATAACATAGCTGATTGTGAAATTGGATGTGATGGTTTTAGTATTTACAGATGTGATAGATCCCAGAGAACCAGTGCAAAGCTGAGTGGTGGTGGTGTACTAGTGTTTGTTAACAATAAGCTAAAATCACAAGCCATTAGTATTCGTGAAGATCGGGTTGAACAAATATACATCTTATGTCTAATCAAGTTTGTGGTTGGTGGTGTATATATGTCGTAGGCAATCGGCGAAACACGTCATTCCGTGAAAAGCCTAGTCATTACACGTATTGCCGGCAAACGCTGTATTACAATCGTTATTACTTTGTTTGACTGAAATTATGCGTCATTCCGGGGACTGCCGTCTTCGGTTTAGGCAAACGGTGAAACTGCCCTAATGATTGAACGCTACAGCGTCTTACGGTTGTATGTTTAGTCAATTCAGGCGTCGAATTAAGATTTTATAAAATATCTCGTTGCAAGTGTTTGTTATTATATAAATATGGATATCCACAAGGGTGTATTTTATGAAAAAATAAACCAATATTATCAAGTGAACAAAGACGCCAAAAAGCCGTGGAATTATGATGACATGAATGAGGTAAGAAAAACTTAAACCTAACCTTAAATATAAAAAATGCGCGGTCGTTCATTCATAATATGAATATACACTATTGCAGATTATAGCCCAGTCAAATTAAGTAATAAGCAAAAATTAAGTATAAAGCAAGTAGTAAATAAAGTAATTTTGTTCTGAAGCTATTTCTTTGTGGCATTTATGTAATTTATTATTCTAAATGGGAAATAAACCACAATTTAACTTAAAAAATAATTTTATTGACGTTTCGACTTCCAACTCGGACGTCGTTATCAAAATACAAAATATTACCAAATTAAAAAAAAATGAAGTTGCTTAGTAAAAAAATTCTTCTAATTTAATTTGATCTGACTCATTCATATCGACAATTCAGACATATATTATACAGGGTGATTGATTAGTGGGGTAAAGCTCAATAGATCCGCTATAGTAATAGATAGCCATAAAAGTTAATATCAAAAATTGTAGCCAACTTTGAGCTTCACATTAAAAAATTAGTTAGAATGCTACGTTCGATAACACAGTGGCAGAGCAACTTATGTTTTTATTTAAATCGAACACCCTATATTTTATTTTATATTCGAAATTCTGCTAATTTCTCCACTACAAAAATATAAAGGTTTGTTATATTATACAGGGTATTTACAAAGTTATAACAAATTTTATATGAAAATCGTAACAAGTTCAACTCCCTGTATTAATAAAAATAAGCATAATAAGAATGGTTTTTTACTGCCATATTTTTTAATTATTGTCAAAATTGTCAAAAATTATTGACATTGCTAATTTTCGTTATATCAAATACAGGGTGAGTCAAAACGCAAGTACATCATTTTCTCAGTAATTTTAAATGGAACACCCCGTATTTTATATCACTATTGAAAAGTACCATTACCGTACTTTAATTTTTATAGAACATTCCCTATATCCAAATTCATCAGTTTACGAGATATTTTTATTTTTAGAGGAAATTCTTTTAGGTGTCTAAATTTATAAAAATTTTAAGTAAACCATAACTGAATTGACAATTGACGATTACTGATTATCAATCCGGTAATCAATGTAGCACTGTAGCAAAACAAGAAAAATAATTTATTAGTAATACATTTTACAAAAAAAACACAATCACAACATGAAGCATTTTTGAAACAATTAAAGACCACTTTTGTATGTAAATGTAACAAATAAAGAAAGAAAAATAATTAATTAGTAATAAATTTAAAAAACACACACAAACACAGAACACAACAGTTTGTGAAGACAATTAAACACTACTTTTTTATGTACTCGTAAATGTAACAAATAAAGAACAAAAAATAACTTATCAGTAATACATTTTGCAAAAAAACATGTTTGAAAAAATTGAAAGCTACTTTAATGAATTCTTTATCTACTCTATGTCATATTATGTATAAGTTTTTAGTTTGTGAAAACTGTCATTATACATAGATAGCAGTGCGTGAAGGGTTTAAAGTGTGCGTGAAGTAACAATGTATTTTAAATGGGATTTACTTTTCCGCACACTTTCAATGAGTTTTTTGGCACACTTTTATATATAGTCTTTTTACTACAAATACAAGATTACGTAGATCAAAATTTCTGACGTAGGAGCACTGCTAAATCATTAGAATGTGACTTTTCATCATAGCCACGTTAATGTCATTACTAGTCAGCTATTTTCTTTGTTTTTCTTTATTTTAAAAATAATATCTCTATTTCTTTATTCTAATTAATGATGTCAATCAGTTTTCATTTCTTTCCGAAATATATTAATAATACGCCGAAATATTTGTAATGTTAATTAAAGTAAATAAACATCAACTTTAAAATTGACATTTCTCTAGCATTTCTTACAAGTGTCAAAATGGTAATATAATAAGAAATACGTAATGACGATTATATTGTGAATTTTAGAATTATATTAATTAAATAACCAAAAACATTTTTTATTATTAATAATATAAATTTTATGAAAGAATCCTTTAAGTTAAATACTCCAGAAAATAATAATGTTATTTAAATATATTAGAAAATCGTACGCTACTGATCTGACAGTTCTGTGGTGCTACATTTTTACTTCGTTTCGTATGCAATTTGATTCAAAATATAGCTTTAAAACAATACTGTTTGTGTAAATACCTACATATTAATATAGCTTAATTTAAAAACTATTGTAATTATTGTTGTGTACCTATTAATTGTGTTTGTATTGAGAAACATATGCCAAATCAAAATGCTTCTTTAATAGATTATTTTGAACAAGAACGAAATAATGAGATTCCCTTTTACCATTAACTTCAGAGAAGTAAGTTAACGAAGTTAGATTTCTTAGATTAGGTTTATTAGAAATAATGTTTCTTATGAGTTTTAGCGTTTGCAGTAGTTAGTTTTAAAAATATTAAATAATCTGTTTTAATGATTATACCTACACTATGATAATATTGTTGTTAATTAATAATATATTTCGGCAAGTAATGAAAACCAATTGACATCATTAATTAGAATAAATAATTATAGATATTATTTATTATAGTAAACAAAAAAAAATATATCTGACAAGTATTGACATAAAAGTGGCCATGCTGAAAAGTCACATTCTAATGTTTTGACAGTTCTCTTACGTCAGAAATTTTGAACTACGTAATCTTGCTTTTGTAGTAAAAATACTATAATCAAATGTCCTTAACTTTCGCGTTGTCATGGTGATGACAATCTGATCAATGACTTACAACAAAATTTTTGACAGTTTTGTGGTTTGAAAGTAGTTAGGATTTTTAAATGCCAAAGTTCTAAAAATTGTAGAATAGAAATTAATTCCAGTGACGAAGAGTTACAGTTTTTTTATTTGTTTATCGTAGAGTAGATAAAATATTGTGTGAAACTGTGCGTGAAGTACTTTTTGCGAACTTACGCGATGTATAGCAATCGCTCCGTTGTCGCTCGTGCTCTAAAAATCGCGTGCGTTCGCAAAAAGCATACTTCACGAACTGTTTCATAAATAACTATTTTAATAATTAATTACCTAAGGTGTTCAAATTACCACCTAACACATTTATGCACGCCTAAAAACGATCATTGAATGAGCTACTTTCACTACGAAGCATTTATAAATTAATACATCGAAATACACTTTGTATTCTATTTTTCATCTTATCCCTTGTTGTTGGTGATATTTTACAATCTTCATTATAAAGGTAACCCAAAAAAAATTAATCCAGTTTATTAAATTCTGGTAATCTGGGTGGCCACGCTACTGGTCCATTGAAAAATGAAAATATATCTCGAAAACTAATAAATTTAGACAAAGGGATTGTTATCTAAACATTAATGTACAGTAATGGTATTTTTCAATAGTGATACAAAATACAGGATATTCCATTTAAAATTACTGAGAAAATAATGTACTTGCGTTTTGACTCACCCTGTATTTGATATAAAGAAAATTAGCAATATCAATCATTTTTAAAAATTTTGACAATACACAAAAAATATGGCATCAATAAACCATTGCTGTAGTGCGTATTCTTATTTATACAGGTAGTCGAACTTGTTACGATTTTCATATAAAATTGATTATAACTTTGTAAATACCCTCTATAACATAACAAACCTTTATATTTTTTTGATGTAGAAGTTAACAGGATTTCGAATATAAAATAAAATATAGGGTGTTCCAATTAAAAAACATAAGTTTGGTCTGCCACATCATTTTAAAGTCTTCTACTTTAAAATGTAATAATATATGTCTGAATTGCGGATATGAATGAGTCAGATTAAATTAAATTATTAGAAAAATTGTTTTACTAAGCAATAAGATTTTTGTTAAATTTTGTATTTTGATATCGACGTCCAAGTTGGAAGTCGAAATTATTTCCCATTTAGAATAGTAAATAAAGTAATATGCAAGTGCTTCAGTTAGTTGCTAAGTAAATAGCAGAAACTAGGCACCTACTTATCCTTTTGTTTATTTTAGGTTGCACGGGAAATTTTGCTCGCCAAGCAAACCAGTGGCAAAAAAACCCGAAGGCAGTATCACTTATTATCCCTATATGATACATTGGACGGAATGGGACGTTTCGGCGTCGCCGTTTCGGCGTGGCCATTTCGGCGTGGCCGTTTGGGCGTAGAGCCGTTTCGGCGTAGGCCGTTTCGGCGTAGGCCGTTTCGGCGTCGGCCATTTCGGCGTCAGAAATTTTATTTTAGTTGACTAAATACCTACATTGAGGTTTATTGGTCAGGCAATTTTTTGGAAAAAAATCTTTTAATATAGTTATTTAAATACATTGGAGTTCATTGGTCACACAATTTTAACATTAATGGTCAAGTAGAAAAATAAACTAAATATATTTCTTTTATAAACATTTTGTTATATTTTATTCTGCAAATACCTATATTGGATTTTTTATTAATGCATATTAATAATAATTGCTGTTCTCTTAATTGTCCCAGAGCTAATTAGATGATAACTGACATTTTTCAACTTTAATTAGACATACATTATATGGTATATAGACGGAGAATTTTAATATTGTTAAAATATCTTTTTTAAGCAAAAATATTTGCAGAATGTATATTTTTAAAAAAAATTAAATTATACAATATTTTCTTGAAAGGAATCTGCTTTTAAAATATTTACCATTAGTTAGTATAATAATAGTTATCTCTATATTTATTGCAGTTTCTTCGAAAATTTAAATACAAAATTCTATAAATCACATAATAATGTTATTAACATTTCCTCGAAAACTTAGGTAAAACTTCAGGTAAATTATGGCCCTCCCTGCGGTCGGGCCATAAACTTTACCTTCAGGATTAAATGTACTACTTCAGTCCCGCGGTATATAATGTACTATTATTAGGAAATACCTCGACGAACAAATTATATCTTCTATCAGCCCAAGCCAAAAACAAGCAGTGAATGTCACACCTACCGTAATAAATAGATATATTTTATTATTGGTCTGTCAATGCCAAAATCAGGATAAACAAAAAGGTATTTTCATTTATGGTTCCAATCCATATGATTTTCACCATTACTTTGCATTGTGCGATATATTTGCAACCTTTTGTAAATCAAAAATAATTCCATTATTATAAAGAATTCCAACAAAAGCCGGCCCTTTACGCAACTTGTTTCTCGGTGAGATATTTTATATTTATTGAAAGTCAACATAAATGCTTAATTTTATTTACGAATTTATATTGTGTGATATGCCCACTGACTATTGCTTCGATGGCCGGTCTGGTTGCTTTAAGTGTCGTTGTCGGCTTAGCCACGAAAGATCAAAGGCGTGTCGTTTCTCTGAGGTTATTATTCTCTGGTACAGCTATATAAACAGAGATCAGTTTAAGAGTTTATGTAGTGTCTTATAATATTTCATAGTAGTATTTATACGATATACAGACGAAGAATTTTTAAGCTATGGAACGAAAAATTTTATCGACCAGAGGAAGAGAGAAATTTACCACTGATGGTTTCATGTATGTTTTTGACGCTGTTAGTAAAAGCGATGAATCCCTAAAATTTTGGAGGTGTGAGAGGAAACAAACGTGCAAAGCAAGAATACATACAAGAGATGGTGAAGTCATCAAGAAAGTAAATGTTCACACTCACGACTCCTCGGCGATGGACGTGGAAGTAGCACAAGTTGTTACAAAAATGAAAAAGCGTGCTACAGAAACAAACGAAGGGACAATAGTGGTAATCAATGAGTGCCTGAGAAATACAAGTCAAGCTTGTCATGGTCGGCTCCCAAACACTGGCGCGATGAGAAAATTCATCAGACGAAAACGTAACGAAGTTCATGCAGCCCCATCAAATCCGACAACTGTTGAAGAGTTAGTAATTCCCGAGTCTTATCGTGTTTACACGTTACAAGATGGTGTAGAAGAAAATTTTTTATTAGCAGATGATGGAGAAGGATTGCAAAGAATTTTGATTTTCGGGAGAGAATCGTGGCTGCAACATCTACAGACCTCAGATGTGTGGTATGGTGACGGTACATTTGCTATAGCACCATCTCTATTTTTACAAGTATACACAGTTATGGCCACAAAATATAATGGAGTCCATCCAATATTTTATGCCATGCTGCCGAATAAAACAAGATCCACATATACCCGTATGTTTGAATTGATCAGACAAATTGTACCAAATTTGCAACCCAGAGCAATCCATTGCGATTTCGAACAGGCGGCATTTAAGGCAATGGAAGATTGTTTTCCAGGCGTCGACATCAATGGATGTTTTTTCCATTTGGCACAAAATATGAAGAAACAAGTGGCTGCTATGGGATATACGAGAGAGTATAATGCTGATCCACAATTCGCTTTAAATTGCAGAATGTTGACAGCATTAGCATTTGTTCCTATCGAACATTTAGATGATGCCTTTGCCGTTCTAGCGGAAGCTCTACCTGCTGAACACCAACCACTTGTAGACTGGTTTGAAGACTACTATATTGGACGTATGAACAGAAGAGGAAATGGCAGAAGACCAAGTTTATTTCCCCAAAGGATGTGGAACCTCTACCAGAGAACTCTGGATGGAGAAGACCGGACAAATAATCACGCTGAGGCCGCCCATAGAAGACTCAAGATGGAATTGGGAGCAGATCATCCAACCATATGGAAATTTATAGATGGCCTGCGTCAGGTGCAGAAAGGTCGAGATGTCTATTTCGAGCAACTTGTGGCAGGTAATCTCCCACCATTGAAATTAAGAAAATACAGAGACGCAGATGATCGCATTTCACGGCTTGTGGGAAATTTTGATGCAAACGGGGATGTTTTAGAATTTTTAAGAGGACTAGCACATAATTATAATATGTAAGTAGGTACTTTATTTTAATTAATATTTCGTGAATAAGTTTTGTAGGTTAAATATAAATGTCTTGTATGTAAGTATAAATGTTTCAGAATTTTTAATTGGACTAGCACATATCTAATTATAACATGTAAATAATAACTAAAATAAAATATTCATTTTTCCAAAATCTTGTTTATTCATTTATTTATATATAATATCTACAGCTAGAAGCCAATTACAGATATTACATTAACTATGAGCTAAATAACAAGCACACACACATAAGTATAAAATTGACATATACAAATCTACCATTAATATTAAAATTTTGTGATCAATGGACTCCAATGTATCTACTTAAATAACTATATTAAAAGATTTTTTTCAAAATAATGTCTTACTAATAGACTCCAATGTAGGTATTTAGTCAACTAAAATAAAATCTCTGACGCCGAAATGGCCGACGCCGAAACGGCCTACGCCGAAACGGCTCTACGCCCAAACGGCCACGCCGAAATGGCCACGCCGAAACGGCGACGCCGAAATGTCCTAGACCCTACATTGGAGGTGGGACACAAACAAGTAATAATTAAGAAAAGGTTAGAAGATAGTGAAAATATTATATACTTTACTCCGTATGAAGATTTGTTTGACATTTTATATTCATTGCATATATCTATCGGGCATGGGTCCAGAGATAAAATGATATTTGGTCTGAAATCTAAATATCATAATTCACGACCAATTATTGAATTATTTTTAAGCTCTTGCGAAGTTTGTCACCTGAAAAAGGCTAAGAAACATGCTAATCTGGTAACCAAGCCTATAATTTCAAGAGAATTTTGCTCTCGGGCTCAAATAGATTTAGTTGATTATCAATCATGTCAAGATGGAGACTACAAATGGTTGTTAAATTATCAAGATCACCTAACAAAGTTCTGCTGTCTACGCCCATTGAAATCGAAGCAATGTATTGAAGTGGCTTCAGAATTAATAAAAATTTTTCTTGAATTTGGTGCACCGGCTATCCTCCAAAGTGACAATGGCCGCGAATTCGTAAACAGCGTAATTACCGAGTTAGTAAAACTATGGCCGGAACTGAAAATTATCCATGGACGACCGCGACACCCACAGTCGCAGGGGAGCATAGAACGTTGTAATCAAGATGTGGAAAATATGATGCGGGCATGGATGCTTGATAATAAATCCACCAACTGATCCATCGGCTGCTATTTTGTTCAGTTTCAAAAAAACTGTTCTCTTCATAGAGTTATTGGACGTAGTCCATACAAAGCTTTATTTGGTACTAACCCAAAGATTGGGTTATCGTCCACAACGCTACCAAACGAGATTATTAAGACTTTACACACGGAAGAAGACCTTAATGAAATACTGTCAAAATTCACAGAAAGAGAACGTAAAGATGCTACCGATTTGAAAGATACTACACTAGACGAACAAGAACAACAACAGTTAGAAATATTTCTCGATCAGGAAAACCAAGGCGATATTCAAAGACCGGAAGAGCCAATCGACACAAGTAACTCATTGCAGGAATCAAATATAATAATAGAAGTAATTGATGAATACGCCAATTCCGCAGCTGCTTCTGAACCTTTGCCTGTTCTATATGAAAACATCAACGAAACGCAAGAAGTCGTAACGTGTGTTAACTGTGAAAACGACAGGAATGTATCGTGCGTATTGTGTTCTATTCAAACATCTATTGCGAGAGACAGAAACGAATGCCATTTGGGACAGAAAAGAGCTGCTGAAAAAATGCTGACAAACACTGCTAAAAAATTGCCACCTTTAAAAATTGGAGATTGTGTACCATTGTCAGTTGAAAAAATTGATCGTGGCCCAAGTGACATGCAAAATTTACTATGTACGATTGTTGACTACAAAAACGGAGTTTTTCAGCTAGGAACTGCAGTGGGTAAAATTAAAGGTTGGTATAATCGTGCGGATATTGTTACAGCAGACAGTCAGTTTTTAAACATAGCACACGTGCCGGATAAATATATTTCTGTGCGAGAAGCTGTCGCTGCAGTCTCATTGCGTCATGGTCAGGGATATATGAGGTGTTCTTGCAAACCTTCGAAGAAACAATGCCAAACGAATCGCTGTGTGTTTTTTAAAAACAAAAATATGTGCAATTGTAGATGCCACCATGGGGCCACTTGTTTAAATAAATAATAAAATAGGTAACAGAACATAGAATATGTTATGAATTAATGTAGTTGTGTACTACCATCAGAATTCATTCATTATTTTATTAAAATAAAACATTTTGATTCGTTTTCGTATTTTTTTTCTTTCTTTCTATTTAATTTTACTGAACTATATTCATCAAACTACCTGCTAATAATTTTCATTGTCCTGCTAATATTCTTTTCCGTTTCGGGTTTATTTGTCTCAAGAGTGACTGGACTAATAACTCTGCAATTTATTTAATAAATGACTGAACATACATCCGTCAGACACTGTAACATTCAATCATTCGAGCGGTTTCACCGTTTGCCTAAACCGAAGACGGCAGTCCCCGGAATGACGCATAATTTCAGTCAAACAAAGTAATAACGATTGTAATACAGCGTTTGCCGGCAATACGTGTAATGACTAAGCTTTTCACGGAATGACGTGTTTCGCCGATTGCCTACGACATATATACCTCCACAGTCACCTCGTGAAGTATACAACTGGCATTGTCAAACTGTGGAAAATGTTGTTCAGCAATACTCAGCACAGGGTTTCTATATTTTTGGTGATTACAATCTTCTCAATGCATCATGGGAGAATGACGAGTTTGGTTTGATGGTGCAATGTCCTGCAGGTGATCCAGCTGTGGATATTAGAATAGAAATATGCTTTATTGTCATGAAAAATTTAATAATTTTATAGACAAAGCTTACAAGAATCATAAATAAAAACAATAACAAATACAATTTACTAAAGTTATACAAATCGTCAATATAAATAAAACATAATAAAGTCAAATAAAAATCAGTAACAATCTATTGCAAAATTAAAAAAAAATTGCAAATTGCGTAATCTACCTTAAGAAATTTAATAAGTAATTTAATAAGTTATGCTGCTGCATATGACACTCAAATATAGATTAAGATTCTACTTATACATAACAATACTGTAATTTCTTAGTTATTGGTTAAGAAACTCTGCTATTGAATAATATGGTCTTTCAGATAAATAGGCTTTAGTCATTTTACGGAACTTGGGGAAAGATGTTGCAGATTTAAGTTGTAGAGGGAGATGGTTGTATAGTTTTTTTGCAGAATATAATATAGATTTCTTTATTAACTCACTGGACGGGATCGGTAAATAGATGTGAAAAGTAGAATTTCTGGTGGAATAGTCATGTCTAGGTCTTTCTGGAAAAACATGTAGATGTTTACGAATTAAGCAAACAGTTTCTAAAATATATAAAGAAGGTAATGTTAGAATTCTGTGATCTTTGAAGTAGCTTCTGCAATGTGTTGTTCTTCTGAGGCCAAACAGATATCTGATTGCTCTTTTTTGCAATTTAAAAATAACATCGGATTGGGCAGCTGTACCAAAACCCCAAAAAGGCAGACCATATCGAAGATGGGACTCGAACAATGAAAAGTATGTTATTTTGGAAGAGGCTAAATCCATTTCCTTAGAGACAGATCTTATTGCAAAGCAAGCTGAGGATAGTTTCTTGCTTAACACATCGATATGAAGGGACCATTTAAGGTTGCTATCTAAAAAAATACCAAGAAACTTTACAGAATCAACGATACTGATCTGGCTGTTATGAAGAGGTAAGGGTTGAAGAGTTCCTTTATAGGGTAATGCTACTGTTTTATCTACGTTAAAAGAGAGTAAATTAGAATCTGACCAGGATTTTATTGTGAGTAGATCAGAAGTTATAGTAGCATGAAGAGTTGCGATATTTGAGTTGCTCCAAGTGATACTGGTATCGTCAGCAAAAAGAAAAACTTTTCCATCGATTTTTAAACTAGTGATGTCATTAATAAAGATAAGGAAAAGTAGAGGACCCAATACTGAACCTTGCTGTACCCCACATACAACATTTTTGAGACTAGAGTCTGTATCATTTGCTCTAACCAGTTGTTTCCTATTTTCCAAGTAAGATTGAAACCAGTTCAAAGAAATACCTCGAATTCCATAGAAATCTAGTTTTTTTATCAAAATGTCGTGATTTACACAATCAAAAGCTTTGGCATAATCACAAAAAACAGTGGCAGTGTGGAGATTATTGTTTAATGCTTGATAAACCTCATGTAGTACAGAAAACATGGCATCGGTGGTACATTTATTATTTAAAAATCCAAACTGATTTTGTGATAAAATCTTGTTATCAACGAGAAAGGACATAAGTCGGGCTTTTAGGAGTCTTTCAATTATTTTGGAGAGTACCGGTAGTAATGCAATAGGTCTATAATTGCAGGCAATAGATTTTTCACCACCCTTATGAAGAGGAATAATGATGGCCGTCTTTAGGCACTCTGGAAATTTACCTTTCTCAAAAGAATCATTTATTAGAGAGATGAGGACTCCCAACACATTGTCTGGGAGATTTGAGAAAATTTTTATGGATAGTCCATCGGTACTACAGGAAGATTTGCTTTTGATACTATTGATTGTTTGGATCAGTTCAGATTTACCAACCGGTCTTATAAAGAATGAATTCGAAACCTTTCCTGAATTAGGGAGATAGGAAATGGGATCTTGTTGTGACACAATAGTTGATGTTATATTTTTACTCACATTAACAAAATATTCATTTAGATTTTCTGGGTCTGGAAGGGAAAATGTTTGAGCTGTGTGAGTTTTATTTCGAAGATCTTTTATTATGGACCAAGTTTCTTTTGCAACACTTTTGGAGCTTCTGAGACGATTTTGATAATACAATTTTTTAGCCGATTTTATAAGTTTTAAATAGATTGCCCTGTACTTGGTGATATATTCAGTAATAGAGACGTTGGTAGTAAATTTCTTGATATACAGTAGTGAACGCATGTTTTTGGCTGATATGCGGACACCTTTGGTAGTCCAGGGTTTGCGATGTTTTTGCTTAATTGTGATTAAAGGAAATGCTTTATTGAAGATACAGACCAGCTTATTAAAAAAATCACTGAAATTATAATCGACGTCCATGGAAGGAAATTGCCACTCAGAGGTTAAGCATAAATTTTGGAATTTACGAAAGTTCCGACCGGAAAAAATCCTGCCTAAACGTCGAGTTTTCGAGGAGGACTTGCTAAAGATGTTAAACTTCGTATAAACCGCTTCATGATCAGATAGTCCCGTATTAACAGTTGTAGCGCAGACATCAAAGGGTGAGAAATCTGAGACAATATAATCAATTATGGTAGATGAAGTTTTTGTAATCCTTGTAGGAGAATTAATGTGCATTGATAGACCATATGATTCGAATATGTTGACCAGGGATATTTGTGTAGCACAAGCAGCAGCATAATTAATGTTGAAGTCCCCGCATAAAATTTTTCTGCTTTTATGGGGCAGGTCATCTAACAAATTAAGCAGGTTCTGAAAAAATAGTTCCACGGAAGAGTCAGGTGATCTATAAATGCAAATAATATAAAGATTAAGGTTCTTACTGTAAACTAAGGAAAACTCAAAGAATGCTTCACTTAATAGAAAGTCATATTTTGTTACCAGAGAAAAATCATTATTTGTAGAAAGAATTAGGGTGCCTCCATGAGCTGAACTTGGACGGTCATACCTAGCAATAGTGGAATATTTTTCTACAAAAAAAGGCTCGTTGACTGCAAGCCAGTGCTCAGTAACCGCAACTATCGGTGGAAACATTAATTCCTCTAGAAACAGAAATAATTCATCTGTTTTATATCTTATAGAACGAATATTAATCAGAACCATGCTAAAGTTGTTATCACTAAAATAATTTGAGGATTCTAGTCCCTCAGAACACGTCGTGATGTTTAAAAATTTCGTCTTGGAGAGGCAGCGGAATAGTAGTTTCGGTGGCATTCCCTTGATTTTTGCAGGTGAATAATTCTTTCCGAAGTTAGAAAAGACCTAAAAGCAGCAAGATCAGCGTCTACCTCATCTGCACCAATTCCATAAGCATCATTAAAATCTAGAAGAATTTTTCGTAGATCTTCACTCTTTGTAGGAAGTCCTTCGGAAGCCAGAAACAATTTAACACTTGTGTTGGTATACCCATCATAAAATACTGATGCAGGTTGGTCGTGTAAATAAGCAAGATGAAGTTTAATGGCCTTTAAGATATCCGGTTCCCTTAATCTGGCTAAAAGATATCGACTATTAGAGTTATTGGTTAATCTAACTCTTGGTGGGGTCAATGGATCGAGATTAGTCGATGGTTCTATAGTATCTTTCTTAATGAAATTAATATGGGTATGGAACGGATTCTTAGTTTTGCAAATTTCGATGGCCTGTTTGTCTGTTTGTATGCTTGTGCTCTGAACTTCATCTTTGTTGTTGCATAAACTGCTATTTGAATTTTCCAGGCTAATAGGACTTCTGATATTCTTCGGATTCTTATGTGACTCAGATGAAAGCGTTGGTTCGGAATATGAAGATTCGATAGACCATTTAATGTTTACACCAGGTGGCCAAATGCCCCTATTAAATAATAGGTTAATAGATGTTCTAGATTTTATACCTATTTTGAATGAAGAACCAGTTCTTGTGTCGGCATCTTTAAGGAGGGCATAACATCTTATATATTCCTTGATACCTAGCTTCTCTTTAATATAGTGAACCACTTGTATAAGGGTGTATATTGGGCTCAAGTTACTAATAACTACAAAGTGACACTTATCTTCTGTAATTTTTGACTTTTGCTCTGCATTTGCTTCGAAATGTTGAGGCTCTTTAGTCTGGGTACTTGAGGTGGCATAACATGTATTTTTCTTCAATACCTCTTTTTTCGTTGGTATGGTAGATAGACTTTTGGTAAGATTGCTCATTTGATTCGATATTTCATTGATGTTTGAAGAGAGCCTATCTAATCCCAACTTAATATCAGTTGAATTTGATTCTTGGATTTGAACCTTAACAGCCTCATCTGAACCCCCGAAAAAAACTGACGATATATTAAAAATATCATGTTCCATCTGCCTAACAGATTTTAAAACCTTTTCAGGATTCAGCAGGTTATTTAGTTTATGGATCTCATCAATTTTTTTCGTAAGATAGTCCAGTTTGTCGTCATTTTTGGTCAACAAATCGTAAGTCTCAATGAAAACAGGCAAATTATCAGTAAGTTTCTTAGTAACTTGAGTTAAAGCTTCAAAGTTCTCTAGTGGTATTTGATTTTTTGATAAGTTGGTTATTTTTTCGTTTAAATATCTTAAGCTAGGCGAGTCACATACCGTGCAAAAGAATCTTAGATGGGGAAATTTTTGTTCCAATAGGGCTTTAGTGGTGGACTTATTTAATTTTGTGCATCGCATACAGAAATTTCTGCGGCAATCTCCATCGCACCGCAATCGATTATATTTATCTGAATCCGCAAACTTTTCAAGGCAGTTGTCACAGTTGTAAAACATGGTTTCAAGGTTAGATATGCAATAAACTGGGTCGAATGAAAATAAACAAAAAAAATTGAACACTTACACTAGTTTCACAAGACTCCAAAACAAAACAATAACAAAACAAAACATTTAAACAATGAGCAGCTGGCCGATGCAAATCAAAACAAAACACAACCGACTGACTCCGCGGCCAAAGACTGAATTGAGCCTTTGGTTTTTTATATTATAGCTATAGCTTTAATATTGCTCAAGCCTTTGGTTTTTTAAAATTGTTTCAATGTAATATGCCCAATAATCGTGGTGTTTATTTAGATTTAGTTTTTTCTAATATTAGAGAGTTAAGTATTTTAAGAGCAAGCGATCCCCTTTTTGGTCCTAGCATCCACCACGTGGGTTATGAATGTTGCTTAATGCTAGATGTGAAAGAAACAAATAGAAATAAGTTGATTTATGATGAGTTGTTTTATGATTTTCGGAATGGTGATTACATAGGGCTTAACAACTTGCTTGCTTCCATAGACTGGCAGGTATGTATAGTTGATGATATTGATATTGCTACAAAATTATTTTATGAAGTTCTTTCAATAGGTATTTCTTACTTTGTGCCATTAAAGAAATATAGAACTTCAACTTTTCCCAAGTGGTTCTCTGCTGATCTTAGAAGACTGACTCTGGAGAAAAAACATGCTCACTATATTAATGTTAATAATCGTTCGGATGCTGACTATATTAGATTTTCCCACATAAGAGCTGAATGTAAACAACTGTCTGAGATTTGTTTCAACAACTATATCAAAGGGATAGATGCTGGCATAAAAAATGATCCAAAATCATTTTGAAAGTATATAAACGATAAGCGATCTAATCACAGCTTACCTAACTAATTATTTTATCAAGCCCAATCAGCAACAAATGGTCAAGAAATAGCTAATTTATTTATGAACTTCTTCCAAACTGTGTATTCACCTAATAGCAATAACCTTTACACTTCATCTAATTTACTGACCGTTGCACGTCATTATCATTGACAGATATCGAAGTTGACATAGTTGCCAAAGTATAAAAAAATCCTGAATCCATTTTAAATCAAATATATCACATTATTATTACAAACGTGCCTTATACAACAAAAATTAATATTTAATGTAAATAAATAGAAACAAAACAAGAATTAAAAAATAATCTTATTTTAAAAACAATTTGAGCCGCTTGTATGCGTCCTATTAAGATGTAAAATGGAATACTTAACCAAAAACAACACTTTTTTCATTACTTATTTACTTTGAAATGTTTTGTTACAACTAAATTTTCAAATGCTTTTTTCTTCATCTATTTTCGGTTTTCTGATCGTTAGCGATTAGATAGAGATCGATTAATCGATTTCGTTTCCATCCACATCCAAACCCAAACCACACCCAAACTTCCAAACATGCGCGTTTGCGTTTGGTCTTCTTGGTGTTTGTCTTTGTCCCATGTACAGTAAGCAGTTGGAAATATTGATATTTTAAATTGTTTGAAGAATAAATACGGCCCTTTGGTTATAAACATTCATTGTCTGCGATTGTATGATTTGTTGTTCGTGCATTTGTGAGGTAAGGATATCAGAATATTAAGATATTTACTCTGTGTTCATGTTTTAAGGTATGTTATTTTTTGAGTAAAACTCCTGCTTTTACTGTATTTAGTTGTTGTATTTGTATTTCTCAGGGTTATTGTAAAATAAACATTCTGTAGCTGTATAATGTTCAAATTGCCATAACAGTGAGTGTTTAAAAAAATGTGAATTTTGTAATAGTTTGAGTTTATTTTTTAGATCTGAGCATATAATGAGTAGTAAACATCTGTCTGTTGAAGATATCCAGTATTATGAGTTTTTCAATAATAACAACAAAATTATAAGGAAGGGCGAAAATGCCCTTTAATCAAATCCAATTATTATGTAAAGAAAATGTTCCATGTTGCTTTACTAATCATTACAGGAGAAGTATTTGCAAGTATGAAAGACAAAACATAATGTTGAGGTAAGTTAATGATTTACTAGGGTTACTTAATGTAAAATGGTTTCTTGCCAGAGAATATAGAATTACATCTAGTAAAGTTGGCTCCACTATTTCAACTGAAACAAGGACCCATTAAGCTTATTTTGAAACACTTATTGGTATGCAATATGTTATACAGTACTAAATCGTTCAACAGGACATAGGGAATATACATCGAGATGATTGTGGCAACTACACTCTCTCGATGACAATATGGTTGTTAGTAGGTTTGTTCTAGCAAACAGTCAAACTAGTCCCAAACCGTCACCAAACAGTTGGTCAGTGGGAGAACATAATACAGTCACCAGTGCTATCCCCTCTACCTGTGCTGGTTGACTATTCGCTGATGGTTTCAAACCACGTTTGAAACTGATGCTAGAACAAACCTAATATTAAGGGACATTAACCTCAAAATTGACAATTCATTTCAACTGACACAAATAAATGTCGAAACATGACAACGTAGTAAATATTTTTGGCCTAAGGAATGGAAAACTGCCTGTTTGATTTTGACATTAGTTTTTAAATAAAAAATATTTTAAACGTTAAGGTAAAATTAATTTATTCATAATCTTTGTTTTTGATTTATTTATGGACAGCCTTGCTCCCAAACTCACTCATTATATTCCGTCTAATAGCTCTATTGCACTAGAAACTCATACTCGAACAGAAGCTTCAACAAACACTGGTTAGCACAGTTGCCACAATTATCTCAATGTATATTCCCTATGTCCAGCTGAATGATTTACATACTGTATTTATATTATTTTGTTACGTGCAAGTAAATCCAATGCCTAAGTTCTTGAGGTTTTACATCAGAGTATATTTCAATTAATTGTTTGCATATGCGTCTAATAATTATGGTAGTGCAGGTTAACTGTATTGTTGACCAGTTTTAAGAATATTCACTACTACATATAATAAACACAACATTTTTTTACCCTTTGATATTTCATATCTAGCTAATACAATATTTTTTTAATCAAACAGCTTAGGGGCTTTTAATTTAGATGGTATTAAATTTATTGTGGAGGAAAACACACTGAATTTGGATATGCAGCCTACTGCTATTTGGCTGACAATCAGGCCTATTTAGGAGCAAGTCCAGATGGATTAATTGGTGATAAAAGCCTCATAGAAATAAAGTGTTCAGAACATTTAGAAATGACAAATTATCATTAGTAATTACACAAGAGCTCTGAAATTACCAATTTGTGTCCCAAATGATAATTTGTCAGTTATATATCAAATTGTCATAACAGCAAAACAAGTCAGTGATTTTAAGAGCTCGAATAAAACTGTTTTTAAATAATTTTAACTGATATCTTCCCCTGAATATTTGCTAAACCTGTTCATAGTGTTCTCTTTGAGAAGTTGTAGAACATTAATTGCCATTAATGTCACTGAATGTTCGTTTTTGCGTAGCAGCGAAGGGCATCTATCATAATACTTGACAACAGGAAATGATCGAAAAAAGTTATATGTATGATTTATTAAAATTTTTATTTTTGTAGGTTTCCATTGGTCACAATATCTATGAATTAAATAATCTGAAAAATTTAGATAAATTTATATCATGTAATGATCAGAATGAAATCGTAATTAAACAGGACATAAATACTACCACAAAATTCAAGGATGCCTGCATATTTTAGACAACAAAACTGTTATTTGTGTATATGGATATTGAAGAATGTACCCAACTACATTGATAGTAGAAAAAGATTTGACCTGGGCCAGAAACATTACTTTATTAGAAAATTTTTATTTGGCTCAATATTTGGCAAAATTATTACACCAATGACTAGTGACTAACAAGATAAAGGAATTCAAAAATATTTTATTACTTCATATTATATTATACCATATTATACTTCATATTTTTAACTGTATATCATGTACAGTCAGAAAGATGAAAGATTACCTGTGAACGACCATATCAATCACTTATTTTGTATTTGCCGTCTTTTTATATAAATAACAAGCGAAAAAGAAAGCAAATACAAAATAAGTGATTGATATGATCGTTCCTGGGTAATCTTTCATTTTTCCGACTGTATCACATTTTGTTTACGTAAATAGCATTAAGTAAAGTCCTAAGTCGAATTGTCGTAATATGTTTGCATATTTTTGTTTTATTACATGTCATATTCTATTTATTATTAATGTAAATTTGTATAGCAAAACTTGATTATTTTTTCTATATTATTAAATGTAAATCTTGTGTGGGTGTGAGTGTGGGTGGGTGTGGGTGGGTGTGGGTGGGTGTGTGTGTGTGTGTGTGTGTGTGTGTGTGTGTGTGTGTGTGTGTGTGTGTGTGTGTGTGTGTGTGTGCGTGTGTGTGTGTGTGTGTGCGTGTGTGTGTGCGTGTGTGTGTGTGTGTGGGTGTGTGTGTGTGTGTGTGTGTGTGTGTGTGTGTGTGTGTGTGTGTGTGTGTGTGTGTGTGTGTGTGTGTGTGTGTGTGTGTGTGTGTGTGTGTGTGTGTGCTTTTTTGTGTGTAAAAAAATGGCTTAGATGCAGGTCTGTTAGGCACATATTTTTATTGGTTAGTCTATTAGTTTTGTTATATTTATACCTGTTTAATTTAAATGACTATATTTGTTTCTTTCAAATAGTTAATCAGTAATTTAATTATCTCCATTTCATGACAACTTAGTAGATAGTCTATACTAATGTAAATGTAAATCTTGATCAACAGAATCAACTGGCTGGTCTAATGTATTTCATATTTGCCTCGTCCATTGTGACGCCAGAGCTTAGGTAGTCCATGTGCATATGATGGTTTTATATAATTTGTAAATAATGTAAAAAAGTGTAGTGCTTAAAAGTTACACATTAGTTCTGCTTCTGTTTTCAGAGTTTAGTCTTTTTTATATGTATTTCATCCATCTTATGGTTGTTTTCGAGAAGGTTTGTATCATCAGTTTAAATCTAAAAAAATTAATCTTAAGTTTAATGCTCAAAAAGCCATAAGATGCTTTACTTACTAGTCACTGTCCATGTCGCTACTGGAATCACTATCACCATCTAAATTAATTATAATAGGTAGAATTTCCTGTCTATCTATTATACGTTCTCTGTCATACCACTGTTTAATTATATTTTCTGTATGTCTAATACAATTTTGCCATTTCTGAGGTGTAATTGTTTGTAGAGCTTCTTTCCACATCTTTAAAGCATCACATTCTTTATAGCCATCTCTACCAACATGTTTATTATAATAAGTTTTGGCAGTTCCCCATATTAATTCTATTGCATTGAAAATACAGTGGTATGGTGGCAGACGTAATATTTTATGGCCATATTGTTCTGCTAAATCATCCACAATATATTTTGGAGTTGGTTTGTTTCTAAAAATAAATATTGATAACCTGAACTAAACTCTTATTAGGGGTACTTACTGCGCAACAATCTGCAAAAGCTCGTTTCTCAACATTGTGTCATTAAAAGGTAGGTTTTTGTTAGTTAACCAAACTTTTATGTCACTCTTAGTTGAAGATGTGTTTGGGGCTTTTTCCAACAACATGCTATGGTATGGAGCATTATCCATTATAATTAGGGATGGTTCGGACAAACTTTTTAGTAGTTGATTTTCAAACCACAATAAAAAATTTTCTTGATTCATTTCCCCATGGTAGTCCAATAAAGTCGATTTAGAGGAAAATATAGCCTCCGCACCCTCAATGAAGCCATTTTCATTACCAGCATGAAGAATAATGTAACTACAAAAAAATATTTCATCACCTTTACGTTTTCAATATGATTAAATATTATTACCGTTTTTCATCAGTTTTAATGGATCTTACGCTTCTTTTATTGTCATCTTGCCAAGAGCGACATATAGATCCATTCTGAAAAATCCAAGTTTCATATATAAAAACAAACTTGTATAGTCCTTCATCTTTATAATTTTGATATAATCTCAAAAATTCAGCTCTCTTCACCGCAATATGAGACTGTTCCATCAGTCCTCGTCTTGGATCATCTTTGCGAAATTTAAAACCAATCTCGTTCAGTACAGTACTGAGTGACGCACGACATCCACTAAACAGTTTTTTTTCCTTCAGTTGAGTCAATAGAGAGTCCAAAGTGACATGTTCTTCTGAAAATAATTAAATTTGATTTCATGTTAAACAAATTTAATTTGTTTAAGAGTGTAGGCACAAAATTTCGAGCCAATGCTTAGTAAGGGCACCCGAACTCCCATTTAACGACAATGTTAACATTATGTCACATATCTCTGTAACCAACACAATTAGAGATCTAATTAATTTTTTATTTTGAAACTAGATGTATTGTTTAGTTCCGCGTAGATTTTTGTAAAGTTAGAGTAAAAAGACATTTATTTAAAAATACAAAAAAGTTTGGATTTTATTTTACTTGTTTTTGTACATTTTTCAATAAAATTTTACCAGAAATTTGATATTATCTATCTACAACTACTGTAAAAATTTGGACCTTTTATCTTCTAAGGTTCCAGAGATATTTGACATTAAAAGTTAAAAAACGTATTATACAGGAAATCGCAAAAACAAAACACTAATAGGTTATAAAGAAAGCTACCGCTACCAGTTGCGGAACCAGGGGAGGTGTTTGGGGGTTATAAGCCCCCATTGGGATGTACTTTAAGCTTAAATTGGCGGTAGTTGTAACCCCCCTAAGGATCATCCTGGTTACGCTGTTGACCGGTACAGGGTAAGTTGAGTACAGAGGTTCAAAAACAAATAATTTTGTAACCATGGATATTTTCTACTATAATGTGTTATATATCGTTGGAAAGAGAAGATTTCAGAGAATAATTTTCGGACTTTGACTGCACCTAAACCATTCATTGTTTTCGAATCCTTAGAAAACTAATAGGTGTAGTTTTTAACTAAGTATTTTTGAAAAAATTTGAACACAAAATGAAAGATTACATTATTGCTGAGGGCCGAAAGTCCCTGAAATCTTCTACGTTGATTTTAATACGTTTCATAATGTGCAAAGAAAAGAGAAAATTTAATTTCAAATATTTCATTCAAAAGAAATTTTTTGTGTATTGTAATTTATTTTCAGCCTAGGGTGATAATGTATTTTTCATTCTGGGTTTAAATTTTTCAAAAATATTTATTAGTTTTCTCAGGATTCGAAAAAAATGAATACATTTAAAAAATGTTCATCCGAACATTTAATGCACTTTAAGATATCATAATGATATGTTGATCCGCCTACGCTCTTAACTTAATACACTTTATGATATCTAACGAAAAGTATACTTACTTCGTTCATACATACTGTAAATTGTATTACGAATTTCGATTGTATTTATTAAATCAGTATTGGTAACTTTCTTAGGCCTGGTATGTTTTTTGGGCGGTGAATGAAGTGTATTAGTTTTTACAGCCTGAGAAATCGAACTTACAGTTGAAATATTTAAATTTAAAGCTGCAGCTACACGCTAAAACAAGAATGTATAATATACATATAAAATATAATATAAAATATTATTTTAAAGATCTACAACAATATACAAAACATTTACATACTTCTCTAACAGCAGTCAAGGGTAGAATGGGGCCGTTATTATCACGTTCCTGTTCAAAATAATGAACCATCTCTCTACAACGACTATTTAAATTCTTAGGTGACATTTTTGAAATAAAACAACACTAATTTTGTTCTAAAAAGAACAGATTTTATTAAATAGGTAAAAATATAAAATAAGAGGTATTCACTTTAAAATTCAAAATAATAAAGTACAAAAAGTGTCAACACCGCAACTGTCAAATAAGTGATACCAATTTATGCCAAAATATTGCCTTCGTTCGATTACAATTATAATGTGTTCCGAACAAATGGGCTTTATAAAAACGCTTTACAATCCATTTATACAAATTAAATGAAACATATAATGTGTATTTCTTTAAGTTAACATTAATAGAAATATGCCAATATTATTTATACGCGTATATAATAAAATACGTCTAGTGGCTGTAATCCCCGTGTACTCTGCCAAATGATTCTAAAAAAGAACACACCTACCGCCTAAATATTTCGTATTGGTATCATGTGACCTCTCGGGCTATGACGCGGATGACGTGCAACGGTCAGTAAATTAGATGAAGTATACGTACCTATCCATCGATTAAACAGCAAGGTTAGTACTAATATTTGTCCTTCGAAGATTACCACAACCGATATTTTTAATGGCATATGTGAACTGCCCAATAAGCTTACTGCTGGCCCAGATGGAGTGCCTAATTATTTGTTAAAAAAGTGTGTCTGTACCCTTTTAATGCCGCTTGTTATGTTGTTTAACAGATCTCTGGAAACCTCTGTTTCCTTCTTCATGGAAAGAAAGTTATATTGTTCCTATATTTAAAAATGGTCAGAAAGACAACATTGAAAATTATCGTAGTATATGTATACAATCTGCATTCCCTAAGCTCTTCGACTGTCTTATAGCAAAGCAACTTTCTTGGTTCTGTAAAGGCTTAATATCTCAATCTCAACATGGATTTTGTAGCAAAAGATACACTGCAACAAACTTGGTTTGTTATCAATCTGATATATTATCTCAAATGGAAAACCGTAAACAGGTAGATTCTATATACACAGATTTTTCCAAGGCATTTGATCGTGTTGATCATCAAATACTATTGGACAAATTAATTAATGTAGTCTTTCATGACACGTTTGTTGAATGGATTAAAAACTCTACATATGGTAGAAGCCAAAGAGTCAAGATAGGTTGTCATCTGTCTGACAGTATTTCAGTAACATCTGGAGTTCCTCAAGGTGGCCACACTTCTCCACTTCTTTTTAATATATTTGTTAACGACATCACTTCCTGTTTCCTAAATAGCAAATGTCTAATGTTGGCAGATGACTTGAAATTCTGGAAAGTTATAGATAGACTAAAACAGTGGTTCCCAACCCGTGGTCCGCGGACCACTTGTGGTCCACGCCGAGTTTACGTGTGGTCCGCGGGCTGTTTCAGAGTACGTCTTATAATTCACGGTTTTCTTCATCAATACGAGTATAACAATGTTTTTACTGGCTATATAATGAGACATTCATCCTCGGAGATACGTTTGTTATGAAAGTATGCCACATGAGTAATGCTGTTTTTATTTCTGATGTTAGGCGTGGAGTGACAGTGGCACAGCGCGAGCGCGGAGAGGGTAGGCTATTAATAGTCACTGCGGGGCGGGCGGACACATGCTTCCACCACTCTCAAGCTCGGTCATTCCCTTCCGCCGCTGTGTAGCCGCACCACCGCCCAGCATTGTCTACCTTCTCCTGAGTTCCATGGCCATTTGTCTGTCGTAGTGTCTAGTGTCACGTACCGTATGTACAGAGTGAGAGACTGCAATGAGTAAGCAAGTTAATTTGTTTAAGTTTTTAAAAAGAGCACATGATGAAAGTGAAGCCGGACCTAGTGCTAGTACGAGTGTTAGTGACAGGTTTGTTTCAAGTGAACCTAAAAGTAGAAAACCAGCCAATCGTAAGTACAGCCCAGAATACTTAAAATATGGATTTACTTTTAAAGAAGATGGAGATGTTCATTTGCCTCAGTGTGTTGTATGTTCAGAGGTTTTATGCAATGAAGCTATGAAACCGGCCAAACTCATGCGTCATTTTGAGACAAAACACAAAGAACTTGTTCAAAAACCATTGGATTTTTTCAAGCGCAAGGAAACTCAGCTTAAAAATGCAAAACAAGTAATGAAACAGTATTCTTCTCAGGATAAGGCTGCTTTAAAAGCATCTTTTTTAATTTCATTGAAAATAGCAAAAGCAAAAAAACCATTTACAATAGGAGAAGATTTAATTTTACCCTGTATTTTTGAAGCCACTAAAGAAGTACTTGGTGAAGAGTCAGCTAAAAAACTGAAAAACATAGCTCTATCAAATAATACAGTTACTAGAAGAGTTGAATCGATGGCAGCAGATGTTGAAAACCAACTCATAATAAAGCTTCACCAATCTAAGTGGTTTTCTTTGCAATTAGATGAGTCCACCGATGTTACAAATAAAGCAATTTTACTGGTGTATGTAAAATACATTGATCATGAAGAAAAGAAATTAAATGAAGAATACATGGCATCTATTGAACTGCCAGGTCATACAAAAGGTCGGGACATTTTTAATGCTGTTGATGGGTATTTAAAGTTGCATAAACTATCTTGGAAAGACTGTGTTGGATTGTGTACTGACGGCGCGGCTGCTATGACAGGCTCCAACAAGGCCTTAAAAGTTTTGTACTGAAAGAAGCGGGAACCGAAGTACAAATAACACACTGCATTATTCACAGAGAAATGCTAGAAACCAAACAGTTGAGTCCTGAACTCAATGAAGTCCTCCTTACAGTTGTAAAGGCTGTGAATTTAATCCGGAGAAAAGCTCTTAATTCAAGATTGTTTGCTACGCTTTGTGATGATATGGGCTCGCTTCATTCCAAACTTCTCCTCCACACTGAAGTACGATGGTTATCCCGAGGGCGTGTATTGGCCAGATTTTACGAACTTAGAGAGGAGGTTTGTATGTTCCTTGACAAAAACAATCCAGAACTAGCGGCTGTGTTTCGGGATGGACAATGGGTGGCTAAACTTGCTTTTTTGACTGATATATTTGAAATTATAAATGTGCTGAATCTTGGTCTTCAAGGGCCCTCACACACAGTATTCGATCTGTGGAAAAAAATTGCTGCATTCAAACAAAAGTTAAAGTTATGGCAAACTGAAGTAGAGAAAGGATCTTTTGCTATGTTTAATCTGTTTTCTGAATTTATAATAGAAACGGAAGGTATAAATATAAATAAAGAACAGCTGTCATCTTTGATAAAGGCTTACATAGCATCGCTTCAAGGGTATTTTGACAACTATTTCCCTGCCAGTTCTGACGTCAGTTCTAAAAACTTGTGGGTGGCAAATCCTTTTTTACCACTCAAGGATATTGATCTTACACTTAATGAACAGGAAGAACTTATTGAGATATCTTCTGATCCTCAGCTTGAAGTTGTCAAAATACAATGTGACAATATTGCAAGCTTTTGGATCAAGTTACTTGATGAGTACCAAACCCTCAGCCAAAAAGCCTTGAAAATTCTACTTCCTTTCAATTCTACATATCTTTGTGAAACAGCATTTTCAACACTAAATGTTATTAAGAATAAGCATCGTAACAGTTTGTTGAAATTGGATGCTCCATTCAGGTTGAGTTTGACCTCTTTGAAGCCAAATATCGAAGATCTTGCCAGTAAAATGCAAAACCAAGGAAGTCACTGAGAGACTTAGTGTCATATTTTGTAAGCGTTTTACAATAGATTTATAATGTTTCTATAACTATATTAAGACTATAACTATGTTTTTTTTCTAATTACTTACTCGTAATACAATGTATATTAAAGGATTTAAAATATATTTCTCTAGTTCTAAATTTAATTTACCTAGTTATAAAATCATGTGGTCCGCAGACGTTTTCTTATAGATCTTGTGGTCCTCGAGGGAAAAAGGTTGGGAACCACTGGACTAAAAGACCAAGCTCTGTTGTAAGATGACTTAGACAGATTACAAAATTGGTGCAATCAGAACAAACTTCACTTGAATATAAAAAAATGTTGTTTTATAAGTTTTTCTCGTAAAGTCAATAGAATCGAAACAAGTTATACTATTAACAATATGCCATTATGTTTCTTCTATTCGGGATTTGGGTGTTATTTTCGATGAGAAACTTACTTTCGGTGACCACATAAACACTATTTCAATAAAGGCATCTAAACATCTTGGTTTTGTTACTAGGAATTACAAGTACTTCTCCATTAATTCAACAAGGTTAGTGTATTGTTGTTTAGTTAGATCTATTTTACAATACTGCTCAGTTGTTTGGTCACCCTATTTTCAGAGTAATGTTGATACATTGGAAAGAGTCCAGCATAAATTTTTGAGATATTGTGCTTACCATGTTCACACTGCCATTAGAAATCATGATTATTCCTATATTGAACAACAATTATCTTTACCCCCCACTTAAGAAACGTCGTGATATATCAGGTGCTATATTTATATATAAGATCATACATGGATTTATTGATTGTCCAAACCTGTTAAATCACATTAACTTTAATGTTCCAAACCAAGCTCTACGTTACCACAATATTTTCAACATTCCTTTCCACAGAACAACATATGGCACTCATAACCCATTGGATAGATACATAGGGCTATTAAATGAATTTGATTATGATATTTTCAATTTAACTTTATCTCGGTTCAAAAGATCTCTTGCTTTGTGATATGCTTTGCGATACATACAGTGCTAGTCAAAAGTCCGTACCCCCTTTGTATCTTTTGAACGGTTATACCTATAATAGTGAAATTTGGAGGGAGGAAATAAACGGACGTAGGCTTCTTAACTAGTCATGACAGGTGACCTAATAGTGACAGATGACGTTGCAGAGCCACTGTGACCAATAATTTTATATGGGACCTTATGGCAAGTAATACCTCGTTTGAAAGGTATTCAAAATACCTATTCAGTCATACTAATTATTTTGGGTTTTAGTTGATTTTGATTTTGGTGAATAAATTAAAGAAATATTATATTGTAGTTCCGCATTTAATTAATAAAAATTCAAATGTCCGCCTATGTTTTTCTTTGACAAAGAAGCTGACGTTCTTCAATTCTCTGCTAGTTTTTACGTCAACGTCAACCTTTTTGACAAGTAATCATATGCGCAATTTTGAATTTTTATTATTAAATGCGAAACTACAATTTTATATTTATTTTATTTATTGCATCAAAATTAGCGTAAACTCAAACAAAATTAGTATGACTGAATAGGTATTTTCAATAACTTTCAAACGAGGTAGCACTTGCCTTAAGGTCCCATTTAAAATTATCTGTCACAGTGGCGCTGTAAAGTCATCTGTCATAATTACGTCACCTGTCATGACTAGTTAAGAAGCTTACGTCCGTTTATTTCCTCCCTCCAATTTTCACTATTATGGGTATAACCGTTCAAAAGATACGAGGAGGGTACGGACTTTTGACTAGAACTGTATGTATGGTATTGTTGAATTTTGTTCTTATTATATTTTGTATGTTTTTAGTATGTAGTGAACTTTTTAAATGTAACTTTTGTCATTGATTTTACACTATAGGTAATTTATGTTTTGAAACCTAACTGATATTGTATTGATATTTAACTGTTAATGGGGTTACCCCGTGTTTTAAATAAATAAATAAATTAATATGTTTTCCATCTTTTGCGTTATTTTGCCGGTTATTAGCGTGCTCATCACTGTATATTTACGATTCTGTGATTTCTCAGTATGATGCTGAGTAGGTATATATGAGCATCTACAACCCTTTCAAAACAGAAATTTATGAGTTCATTTTATGTACCTATTAAACTTTACTTTAAAGATGAATTTGAAATGCTTGTAGGGAATATATCTGTAAAAAATAAAATTGGTATTGTAAAATTGAAATTCTCAAAATATAATTTATAATTCGAATGTATTATTATTTTTTTCCTCTATAAAAAAGTCCTCTTATTAGTTTCCTCATTAGCTCTTTTGACAAGACATCAGTACTTCGTTTTTTAGATTTCTCACAAGGAGTCAGATCCGGAAGATCCTGCATAGACGCCAGTACTTACTTAATTACTTATTCCTCTTCACTTCATGCGCAGCATAGGGCGTCAACTGTCTGCCTCCATTCTGTCCTATCCTTTGCACTGATCTTTATTTCTGTCCAGATTTTCCCAATAGGGCTTTTCATTCACAGTATTTGTTTCGAGCTTCTGTCATATGTCGTATAATCTGTGTATATTAGTATTACACACAGATTATACAACATATGATAGCAGCTCGAAGCAAATGACAATCGATGAAAAGCCCTATAGCATTAATATCTTTTTCAACACTCCTTTTCCACGTTTCTACGGGTCTACCTGGTCTTCTCTTTCCATGTGGTGTATATTCTAGGGCAGTGTTGCTCAGACTTATACTGCGTGGGATCTACCACATAAACTGCAAGCGTCCAGCTATCGACTGCTAGCAAAAAATATATTGAAAATAAAAAACTTTATTGCACATTTCTATTTGATAAAAAGTTGTAACCACAGGTAGTTGTAATTAAGGTCATGTTTTTCATCTTAATTTTATTTGTATATTGATCCATGATCTATCCCAAGTTTTTATTATGATGGTAATAGGTCTGGATCCCGCGTATGAAAAAAAGTTGATTAATAGCAAGCTGAAAATTTGTTAATAGCTTAAGGGTGTCTCGTTGAACAAACTTTGATATATGGGAACACTGGAGCAGGGGACGTTTTAACTGTGGAACAGGTTAAAAATTTGGAACGGTCAGACCACGAAAACGGCACATGTATTTTGTCCGACAGAACAGACTTAAACTCTCCGAACAGAGATTAACCTTTCATGCAAAAATCAGACTGCTATTTATCACCTGTCATTCCTGTGATTTGACATATTCTACATGTTCCACTCATTAAAACGCCCATTTGGTAATAAATAGCAGTCTGATTTTTGCATGAGAGTTTAATCTCTGTTCGGAGAGTTTAAGGGCCGGTACTTTATGTCCCGGTTAAACCTCGGTTAGCTAACCGGGGTTTAATCGGGACAGAAAAGTACCCCATAGGGCCTCTTGCGTTGTAATAAAAGCAATTATAATTATTATTATAATTATTTATGAATATAATAATAAGTATAATTGCGTTTATGTCTATGTTTTGCATATATTTCTGTCCCGATTAAACCTCGGTTAACTAACCGGCTGTTAACGGAGACATAAAGTACCGGCCCTAAGTCTGTTCTGTCGGACAAAATACATGTGCCGTTTTCGTGGTCTGACCGTTCCAAATTTTTAACCTGTTCCACAGTTAAAACGTCCCCTGTTCCAGTGTTTCGCCATATATGAAAGTTTATTCAACTAGACACCCTTAAGCTATTAACAAATTTTCAGCTTGCTATTAATCAACTTTTTTTTCATACTCGGGATCCAGACCTATAAGTAATCACCGAGGGCCAAACGCAAGTATTATGCGAGATGTTCGTAAGTTAGCCAAGTATGCTGCTTTGATTTCACTACTTTCATTTGGGAAAATGCAGGCTCACACAAGTACGTTGATCCAACATGTAAGCTCCAGAGCTACTTGCTTCAAAGACAGATAGTTGTCAGACGTTATGAAAGACCAACATGTATCGGTCGCTCTGGACTTATGGTATACATGCGAAATTATTTTCAGTACCTCAGTTTGGGTGGAAATGATCTCCATGTTGAAAGTAATGAATATTGCTGTGGTAATTTTTTCTACGTCTTCAGAAGAAAATGGATTAGACACGAATGTTACAATATCTGTCAGTTTTTTAAAATCACCGAAGCGTCTTTTAAACTCGCTTGTGTCTTGCCGCTCCGTCTCGTAATAAACATAATTCAAATGAGCGGTTACCCTTTTTTCAACGATGGAAGGTTGTTTAAATCCTTTCTGTTCATTTGATGAATCAATGTTTTTTCTGTATTTGTATTTTTCCGTGAATCGGGATCGCCTTCAAAATCTTTGGCGGTCGATCGCGATCGACCCTTTGAGCACCACTGTTCTAGGGCTTGCCTCGCTATGTCTGTGTCAGGTCTCCTTAGTGTGTGCCCCATCCAACTCCATTTCGTTTTGCATATTATCTTAGATATACATAGGTTTCTGGTTAGTTCTTGTCCATACCTCTTGGTTTGATATACGGTTTGGCCAGTAAATGTTAAGAGTCTTCCTTAGGCATTTATTTATGAATACCTGCATCTGTCCAATACATTTTCTTGACACTTTCCAAGTTTCTGCTCCATATAGTAACACAGTCTTCACGTTGCTGTTGAAAAGTCTTTCCGTTTTAATTGTCATCTGACGTGAAGACCACATTTTCCTTAGCATATTGAATGCGTTTGTAGCGTAGACGCCAGTATTGTACTATTTATTTTTGTACTAAGACAAATCACAGAAAAGGCCATCGAGTACAATAAACCAGCATATCTATGTTTTATAGACCTGACAAAGGCTTTCGATCGCATCCAAGTCGAAGACGTCGTACTGTATAGAAGAGACATGCCAATCAATATTATACAAACCATCGAAAACGTGTATTTCCATAATCGAATACAGGCAAAGATAAATGGAAAACTTACACAGTGTATACCAGTACAAATAGGTCTGGATCCCGCGTATGAAAAAAAAGTTGATAAATAGCAAGCTGAAAATTTGTTACTAGCTTAAGGGTGTCTAGTCGGATAAGCTTTGATATATGGGAACAATGGAACAGGGCAGTTTTAATTGTGGAACAGGTTAAAAATTTGGAACGGTCAGACCACGAAAACGGCACATTTATTTTGTCCGACAGAATAGGCTTAAACTCTCCGAACGGAGATTAAACCCTCATGCAAAAATCAGACTGCTATTTATCACCTGTCATAATTCCTGTCATTTGACATATTCTACACGTTCCACTCATTAAAACGCCCATTTGGTGATAAATAGCAGTCTGATTTTTCCATGAGAGTTTAATCTCTGTTCGGAGAGTTTAAGTCTGTTCTGTCGGACAAAATACATGTGCCGTTTTCGTGGTCTGACCGTTCCAAAATTTTAACCTGTTTCACAATTAAAACTTCCCCTGTTCCAGTGTTCCCATATATCATAGTTTGTCCGACTAGACACCCTTAAGCTATTAACAAATTTTCAGCTTGCTATTAATCAACTTTTTTTTCATACGCGTGATCCAGACCTAAAAGCCGAGTCAGACAAGGTGACCCGTTAAGCCCACTGCTCTTTAATGTATCTAATAATGGACGAAATAATAGAAGCAGTATGTAAAGGTCATGGTTACAGAATAGGGAACAAACAACTCCAAATATTAGGTTATGCAAACGACGCCGCATTAATCGCCGAGACAAAAGACAATCTCCAAAGATTAACACACATCTTCAATACAACAGCCAAGAAATACAATATGATAATATCAGCAGATAAAACACATGTATGACATCTAAATACCCACTACGAGGTAAAATCGAAATTGATGGGAAAATATTAAAGCAGAAAGCAAGGTTCAGATATCTGGGAATAGATATACTCCGTTACGGAGATGTTGAAGAGGAAGTACGACAACAAAGCTTAAAAGCAAGTAAAGCGGTGGGATCTCTTAATGGCACAATCTGGAAGAACGAGCACCTAAGACAAGACACAAAAGCAAGAATCTATAAAGCAGCAATTAGTTCTATATTGACATACACGGCGGAGACAAGACCTGACACATCTAAAACGAGACGACTACTAGAAACAACCGAGATGAAAATACTTCGACGAATATCAGGGAAAAGTATGTTGGATAGACAGAGATGCGAAAACATAAGAAGATCATGCAATGTAGAAGATATAAATGGATGGGTGACAAAACGGAAACTGGAGTGGAACGAACACATTAGTAGAATGGCAGAGGATAGGATAGTACGAATAGCACGAGATAAGTCACCAAATGGATGAAGAAGTATTTGCAGACTAAGAAAAAGATGGTGCGATAATTTAAACAATTTAGGAGGCTAATATTGAAGAAGAAACAGTCTTTAAAGCCTACCTACAAGAAGGAAGAAGAAGAAGAAGATTATAAGCTTTCATTCGACACTTCATTGTCATTCAATCTGTATTAATAATGGAAGAGTTATATTTGCGGACAGACAGTCATGAAACCAAAAATATATATTTCTTCTCCTCTTGCTATGGCGTGTCGAATAATATATCGCTTGTACTATCCCGGAGAAGTTAAAACCGTATTTCCGATTGCATTTTTGAAACTGGAAGTCCTATGCCAAATATCTTCACCTTTAGTACCATCCTTGGATTATAAGCTTTCATCCGACACCTCATTTGTCATTCTACCTGGTATAATGACAGGAGTTGTGTTTACGGACGTATATAATTCAACGCTTTCACATTTTTATCAAAATTGAGTGAAAACAATATTTCTTTAGAAATCCATAAATATATTCGCTAATAATGAAGAAACTAATTTGCAGTGGTTATAGCCAACCTTCATTAGTGGAGTAGGTACTAGAAGAAGACCAATGAAGATAAAGTAGAGCCCATTGTTAGACCAAAATTTTGTTTATATAGAAATAATCTCAATAAATCCATTAAAGCTGATACGTTTAGTCTTCAGAACAACAATAATAATTATTTAGGAAACTATCGATAAATTGTCAAGAGCTTCGTAAACGTTAATTGTAGAAAAGTATTCCTTATTTCGAAAAATCTATTTAAAATTTGTCCTATTTATTTTCGAGCAGTGTATCAAAAATCATGAGCAGTATAACACACGCTGTTATGCGCTTGCGCCCGGCTGCAAGGTCTCGATGCGCAGTGGGAAAAATGGAACATTTTTTCATCACGTACTTCACGGCAAGTGACTATACTGATTGTTGTATAAACCTTTATACTGTGATGTATCCTTTTCTCGGTGGCACTAGTATTGGGGTCAGTGCCCACGCCACTCACGAACAAAGATTTTTATTTAGTCATCAAAATAATGTGCCATAGCCGAAATTATTGTTTATGATTTTTAATAATCAACTAGATTAGCAGGTCGCACCTGTAATCATACAATAACAAATTGCGTTAGTGTGATATAGCGGGTGATAACAAGATTGTTTATTTTCGGGAAAGTTTGCGTGGTAGTTTCATGTGTCTGATTATGTCTTATGCCAGTTGAAAGTGAACCTACCACTGATGTTCAAGAAAACCATTTTGGGTACAATTCCAACGTCAACCAGCTCCAGTGAGGACTTTCTCAACTCTAAGGAGGGTAAAACTTAGCTACGGAATGCAAAAGGACTGCAAAGACTAAATGTATTAACGATGTTAAACATACACGTATCCTCAGATGAAGTGCTTGACCCTCTCGCCAGGCTCCTCACTTTCGAAGGTTGGAATTTAGGTTCAAGTTATAAGCATTATACAGTGAGGACGTTTGAGTTGGAATAAATTCATTAACTAGAGAATGGGCGAATTTGAAGAAAAATCCCGAGACAGGGCGATTTTTATTTTTAAATTATGACTTTTTGGCATATATATCATACTAATGACGTCATCCATCTGGGCGTGATGATGTAATCGATGATTTTTTTTTAAATCAGAGTAGTGGTTGTATGAAAGCTCATTTGAAAGGTTATTTAATTCTCCATTCAGCAATATAAACATTAACATAATTATTTATACAGGGTGACAGAAAATTTTTTTAATAAATTAATTTACACAAAATAAAAATGTAAGCAATTTATTTAATTCAAAATACAGTTTACTGTTGTCAGAAAAACAGGTAATAATGTTTATTTCACAAATAAACATTGCTTTTCTCTTAAATTCAATGTTCAACCTGCTAAGAGACAGGTGGGTGACAGTTTTAACATTAAATTTAAGCGAAAAACAATATTTATCTGTCAAATAAACATTTCTGTCTGTTTACTGACAGCACTCAAATGTATTTTGAAATAAATGAATTACATACATTCTTCTTTTTGTCTCAATTCATTTAATTAAAAAAACATTTTGGACCCCCTGTATAGATAATTATGTTAGCGTTTATATTACTGAATAGAGAATTAAATAACCTTTGATACGAGCTGTCACACGACCTCTACTCTCATTTAAAAAATCATCGATTACGTCATCACGCCCAGATGGATGACGTTATTAATATGATACATATTCCAAAAAGTCATAATTTTAAAATAAAAATCAACCTGTCTCAGGATTTCTCTACAAATTCGCCCCTTTTTAGATAATGAATTTATTCCAACTCAAACGTCCTTACTGTTTAAGTACTACTCTTTCTAAAATAATTCAAGTTTTTTGGTATATTTTTTAGTCTAAGTGTTCAGTTGTGACAAATGTCCGTACAGTCTCTATAAAATAAAGAAATTAATTACTCGTACGCTATAGTTTTAGTTCACCCTTGGAAAACAAACTGAACGTTATTACAATTTTAAACATAAAACATACTTAAACTCAGCTTTAAATTAATGAATAGGCCGTTCCAACATGCTGTCAAAATTAAATCAATATGGCTACTGGGAGTAAAAGATAAATGTTATTCTATCTGTTCTTAATGTGTTTTAGATAATTTTAGTTGTATTTCTTTGTAATTTTGTGTTGTACAAAGATTAATTTAACATTTTCTCTGGAAGTATTAATTTAGAAAGATAATATGCTTCATTGGTGTTGTGTTTTGAAGTGTGAAATGCAAAGTAATCCTGATAAAGTCAAGATAAAGTTCACTTTTAAACTGAACTAAATACGGTATCAGCTGAGAGACAACAATGGTTAAATGCAATACAATGTAAGGTTTTACTAGCGAAATGAAAATTCCCCTGTCCTGTCTGCTGTAATCATTTTATATCTGGTAAGTTACAATTACAACAGTAACGATTTTTGAAGATGTTAACATTTTAATCTTATAGGAAAACCAGCCGACTTAATGGATAACCCAATCCAGATTGGGTTCCTTCAATAAATATGGGCTATAAACACAATGAAATAAGTTCCCCAAAATCTAAAATGAAGTGGTATCAAAGGAGAATTAAAAGAAAAAATATTCATATTGAAATTATTTATAAGGCACTGGACTGTCTTAAATTCTACAAATACTAGGTGGGTAAATGATTTTAGACATTTTTCATTAATGGTTGTAGGTTACTGTTACTTCAGTAGATTTAAGACTTGTTTACACGGGTAGAGTAATGATGCAAGTACTTGATAGAGTAGAGTAACTCTACCTGTAAAAATGCTCAGCACAGTAGAATAGCTAGTAGAGTGTATAGTAGGAGTTAAAGTAGAGTGACTAGCAACATATGGCAAAGTAACTACTCTATGACCACCACCACTGCCAAAATATCTACTCGGCTGCGCACTCTACCCATGGAACACGCTCAATTATGGCAGAGTAGAGTAGGTAGGAGAGTACATGGGGGCGCTGTCATTCTGGCTGGAATTGTGTTTTGTGTAAATAGTGAAAATGAAGTTCACCGAAGATGAAACTTTAAAACTTGTAGAGCTATAATACGGCGAATACCAGTGTTTATGGAATTTAGGTAGTGTATACTACAGAAATAAAAGTATGCAGCAAGCTGCGGAGGATGAAATCGTCTAAAGAATGGCAAAGGGGGCTTTGGAGTAAACGAGCTCAAGCAAAAAATTAAGAATTTAAGGTGCACTTATAATCAAGAGTGTTTAAAAATACAAAAATCGGTTTCACTATACTAGCATCAGTACTATACTTGTACTCTCCTCATGTGAATGGTATCAAGCCATTTTTGGTAGAGTACTACTGCTATTCTACTCTCCTCAAAACTCTACCCATGTAAACAAGTCTTTAGAAACAGTGGAAAATGAGGTAGCTAGTAGAGTAAAATATACTGGTTTAGCAAATTACAATGTTTTAAGGTGATACAGTAGCGATCAACAGGTAGCCAAAAAAATATATTAATATGTGGAAATTACTCTGTAATTATACAATATTTAAAAAACGAGCCTGTACCGCCATTAAGAAGAACAAAAAAATACACTTTCTTCAAATAAACTTTTTTATCCGATGCCTAGATTTTGTGTCATTTTGGAACTACTAATGAAATAAAAAATTTTAGTATTACGAATACGTGTGCCAAATATCTCGAAAAAATATTCAAAATTACAGCCACAATCTTGGAACACGTTTTCGCTACCTGTTGATCGATACTGTTTCCTCTTAAGATAGTTTTAATCATCATCATCATCATCATTGGCTCGACAGCCCTTTCTGGGTCTTGGCCTGTTCCAGGATTCTTCTCCACTCTGATCTGTTTCGTGCTTTTTTTCTCCAGTTTTTTATTTTTAAGGTTTTTATATCATTTTCTATTTGTTCTAAATATCTCAGCTTCGGTCTTCCTCTTATTCTTTTTCCTACTGGCATCTGTTTGAATATTTTGTTTGGTATTTCGCCTTCTTCCATTCTTTCTACATGTCCCATCCAACGCAGCCGTCCTATTTTAATGAATGTTATGATATCTGGATCCTGGTATATTTCGTATAGTTCAAAGTTGTACCTTCTTTAAGATAGTTTTAATAGTTATTTATGATATAAGTATTAAAAGTACAATTTTAAGACACGCATGTGAAAGTTAACTTGAAAAAATAATTTTATTAATGTTTTGACTTCCACATCAGATGTCATTGTCAAAATACAAAATATTCATTATTATTAGGTTTGTTCTAGGAAACAGTCAAACTAGTCAAAAACCGTCAGCAAACAGTTGGTCAGTGAGAGAACATAATGCAGTCACCAGTGCTATCCCCTCTACTCACGCTGGTCCACTATTCGCTGATGGTTTCAAACTGTTTGAAACTGATGCTAGAACAAACCTATTATTATTATGCATATCATTATCTGTAACTAATATTTCTTCTGATTGTTAATTGTAAAGGATAGAAAAATTACTATTTTAATTTTTTTTTAGAATCAGCTGAGAGAAGTGGTGTACAAAAAAACTAGGAAGGGAATGGAATATGTGGCTACGAAAGGCAAAAGAAATGATTACAAAGCAAATGTGACACATTTTTTAAAAAATATGTAGGAATATCAGTAAACTACATTAAAAATGTATGAAAAGATTTTGTGCAATAAAAATGTTTATATTTATCAAGGATGTATTATTTGGTATGGCCACATATCGTCAGTGATGTAATAATACATCCTAACTGTTTTTTCATGAGTTTTGTAAGAGAGACTAAAAACTTGTCTTAGGGTCACCTCCTGTTTTCATATGATATTTTTTGACTTGTTTTGTAGTAAATTAAACTATCTATGAACTACAAAACAAGTCAAAACTTACATATGAACACAGGAGGTGACCTTAAAACATGTTTTTTCATCTCTCTTACAAAACTCATGAAAAACAGATAGGAGGTATTGTCACATCAGCAAGGATATACAGTGATGAGCGCCCTAATAACCGGCAAAATAGCGCAAAGGATGGGCAACATATTTAATTGTGAGATAAAAAGAAATGAAACTAGTCGAGCAGGGAAATTTAGCGAAATTAACCTTTAAATTTACGTTATATTGATTGTTTCCCACCTTTACACATATCAGAGGAGTATGTCAACTAAAACTGTCACTGTGACAGTGGTAGTTTCCAAACTCATCTGATACGTCTGAAGGTGGGACACAATCAATATAATCTAAATGTATAAGTTAATATCGCTAAATTTCCCAGCTCGAGTATTTTCATGTCTTTTTATCTCACTACTTAATACATCTTTTGTGCTATTTTACCGGTTATTAGAGCGCTCATCACTGTATTTCTGGTATATCCAGGGAATGTCGAAAAATATAGTTTGAATGTCCAAAGAACATTCGTGGACATTCATGGAATGTTCTAATAAGACATTCAGGTAATGTTTAAAATGCTGACGCAGGATTTTCCTGGGATGTTCAGGGAACGTGTTTTTGGGGATATTCCAGGAATTTTTCAATGTCTGTGTACCTTCTATGGACATATATGGAATATTTTGGTGTTATTAGCGCCGCACTCCACTTGCGATTTGTAATCAGGAAGATTGAACACATTGTTTCAAATACAAGTCAATCCATTTGTGACTAAATAATCATGGATTGACTTCTATTTGAAAGAATGTGTTCAATCTTCACAACTACAAATCGCAAGTGGAGTCCGGCGCTTAGGGCTACTTCCTCTTCGATTATGTATTATACTACAGAAATCAGGAACTTTCCTTCTAAATATACGTATGCATCTTGGCCATCAAACAAATTCTTCCAAACATTTTTTAAGGGGTTGCATAGGTCTTGTGGGTAAAAAAGTGACTTTTTAAAAAAATTATATCTCGAAAACTAAAATTTATTTTTATTTATAATTGGAACATGTAAAAGTATAGTACTTAAGGTAGTCTCAAAAAAAGTTTCATCCAAAAATATTCATTTTTGTAAAGTTTAAGTTTTTTGCGGTGGGCAGCATAACTAAGTCCAGTCTCATCTGAAATCAAAAAGTTTCTTGTAGTTTATACCTCTGGCTAGTAAATGAACGAAGGAATTAAAAAAATGAAATTTGAAGATTTTACATAAGTTTCCAACACATTTTTGACCTCAATTTTTCTCATTTTTAAAGTAGTTTTTTTTATAAAACAAAAATGACCTCATCTAATAAAAAATCCTTCGTTCATTCACTAGCCAGAGGTATAAACTACAAGAAACTATGATTTCAGATGAGACTGGACTTGTTATTCTGCTCACCGCAAAAAAGGGCTGTTGTCGAAAAATTGCAGTCAACTCTACAAAAATGAATATTTTTGGCTGAAATTTTTTTGAGAGTACTATACTTTTACATGTTCCAATTATAAATAAAAATAATTTTTAGTTTCCAAGATATACATTTTTTAAAAAGTCACTTTTTTACCCGCAAGACCTATGTAACCCCTTAATAATTGCCTTTCCATGCTGTAGCAAACTTAACAAATTGTTGATTTCAAATTGTAACAGTTAAGTTTTGCAAAGTATGCTGCCCTCTTGTATCTTCTGCGTTATCTTCATCATACAATTACTTCATCTAAAAACTTTCTGCGATATATTCGTTTTGTTGCTAAAATTATTTCCTGATCCATGGGTTGAATAAGCGATGTTGTATTTTTTGGCAAAAACATACAACTAAAGTTGCCATGTTTTGATCATAGAATATTTTCAGAGGGATGAGCAGGAGCGTTGTCTAATCAAAAAACATTTCACCTCTTCTGGCAGATTCTCAGTTTCTTCTCTTGAAATTTTTTCACTGCAGGTACAGTCGGAAAAAGATTGACGTGACCGTTCATGGGTATTCTTTCATTTTTCCGACTGTACGAATTCTTTAAAAGGTCAATTTTTTAAGATATCTGGGGTGAACCACTGTGATGAAATTATTTATTTTTATAGCTCCACAATTATATACAAATCCTACCTCAAAATATTTGTAAGAATTTAAATTCTTGAATGCCTTCATTTGTTGACCTGTGTAAAAACTATTACTAAGCTCTAAATACAAAAAAAACTAAGTATGTCCATGTAAGTAACTATGTCCAAGTTGTTACCATTGAAAAACTTTTTCTACTGTAGGTTAACTCATACCCCTTGAGGGAAAATGGATCTATATACCAACAGCTTTTGAAAATATTTACTTATGTTTATTTATTCACTGCTTACAACTAAATACAGTCGTTAAAGTACTTCTACAGCTAGAAGTTATACGAAGTCAACAGCAAAATGTTCGGAAAATACAACTATAAAAAACTATTATACAACGATTAAACTATTATATAAAAACAATTATATAAACCACTATTTTATAACAACAATAACTATTTTATAAAAAAACTATTAAACGTAAAAAACTCAAGAAACTCAATGCGGTACAAATATAAATAATTTCAATGTTTGCCTCCCAGCTTTCAATTAGTGTCATAAACGTCAAAGTCTTGAAATGGCCTATCCCTTTAGGATCCTGGTTACGCCGTTGGCCGTTCATGTAGTTTATGCGCTAATTACCTACGCTTGTGAAAAATTACCAGATGATATTGAACAAATGGCTAGATATGTTCATACATATCTACAGTACAGCTTTAATAATACCTAAAATGCTAGGTACAGTCGGTGTACCTATATATTGACTCAATTTTACGAAACGGGAAGCGTGTTAAAGATATTACGCATGGATTAGAGCAAATGATCAGTGATCGCTCTTACAAGTATACTATTAGTGACACACCATTAAGTAAGTCAGGTGATGGTACAGTGATCTGAAACTTTGATACAAGCACTGCCATTAAATCATGGATAAACAACATCCAAGAATCGGATGTAGAAATTAATGAGAAAGGTGTGGAAGACAATAGATTTTACAATAAAAATTCATGGATGACTTTTTAAAAAGAGTCGCAGTAGAATTCTCTCTATGGTCTGAAGCGTGCCTACAAAGTAAAGAAGGACATGCAACAACCAGTTATCTTATATAGAAGCCTATTTTAATGAAAAAAAAATCGGATTTTATAAAGTTATAACCCGCAAGAGATGTTTATAGACAATGTAAAGCAAATCGACGCAACGTGTGGACACAGTTACACCGTGAACATATCTCTACTGAGGATCAAGATCAAACTATGGTTTTATCCGAATCATCAACTCACTCCTCAACCCTGTGCTCCGTAAGTGATGATGGAGATGACGACGATGGAGATTTTGAATATCCAAACTTGGACGATTTCGAGGTAAGTTTATCTATAGAATTATACCACAAGAATCGTATACCATTGCGTCATTACAAATGATGCAATAAATTATAAGGGACGCCATTATTGTATTCTAAAACAATAGGCCTGCACAGACTAGATAGCTAAATAATTCTTCAAACCTATTGAGTCTAGGTGTGCATTTATATTTAAAAGCGCAAACGCTTACAACGATGAAAATGCCGCTTACCATTTGATAATAAGAGGCACCTGTAAGAGCAAAAAATGGATCGACCCGTTCTATGGATTTTTAAATTCGAAACAAGATACCTTTCCTGCAATCTTAGGTTCAGATGCAGATACACAGTATTTGATTTAAAACATGAGGATGTTCGATGATTTACCAGAAAGGCCAAGCGCGCAAGAATTGGTCAAGAAGTTGCTGCTTTTGGATCGAATAATTGGCTGAACAGTGAACTGCATACATTACATACTCGTCGCATACCTCCGACCATGCCTTCCGCACCTTTAATTCGTAAATCTGAAAAAGACGACAATAAGGATATTATCAAATTGATTTAAAACATGAGATACAGTCATAAATCGAGACATAAAGAAAGATAAGTTTTATGTTTTCTACGGATCTAATATGCAATTACATAATTATAAGATATATCACCATATAATGAAATTAAAAAACAAAAAATCATCCATTGAAATTGATGGCATAGGAAGCATATGTAAAAAACATTATAAGAGAACGGTAGTACAAGTGGTCACATCTTTCTCTATGCAATAATAATTAATTTAAATAATTTTACATTATCAGTATATATTACATTATCAGACGAAGTAACCTGCAATTATTCTAGAGTCTAGAGCTTTAATCAATGCAATCTCGTTGGCCTTTAATGAACAAAATATTAAGACATACATTGAAACACTTATTTGAATGCAACTGGCGATATATCAATGAGAATACACCCATCAGTTGCAACTTATGTTGGATTAGATTGTAAATGTTAGATTAGATGTTAGATATGATTAGATATGCTAGAGGTAGACGCCAACTGGTCCTCTATAAACGCGGTACAAAATCATAAAATAAGACAATTTTACTTATTTTGCATGTCCTTGTTAATCGATGCACACAATAAACGATTTTAAAATAATACATAAAATGCTATGTACAGTATGTTTAAACCAATTAGTGACTCGATTTTACGGAACGGGAAGAGTACTAAAGATATTACGCATGGATTAGAGGAAATGATCAGTGATCGCTCTTACAAGTATACTATTAGTAACACACCATTAAATAAAGTAAATCAGAATATATTAACCTGATTTCAAACTTTGAAACAGCATTGCCATTAAATCGTGGATAAACAACATCCAATAATCGATTGTAGAAATTAATGAGAAAGGTGTGGAAACCAATAGATTTTACAATAAAAATTCGTAGATGACATTTTAAAAAGAGTTGCAATTGAATTCCCTCTGTGGTCTGCAGCGTGTCTACCAGGTAACGAAGGACATGCAACAACCAGTTATATAGAAGCCTATTTCAATGACAAAAAAATCGGGTTTTATCAAGTTTAAAAAATCTAGAATTAACAATTTTTTAAAAAATTATCTTCAATGCCATCAAGTTGATCAGTTATTTTAAATAAACATTTGTTAAGCCAGTTCTGAAATGTTCGAAATTAACATTGAGTCACAAGACATTACACCAGAAGATAAAATGTCAGATAAAACCTATGAAATCAATTATGGACGATAGAATTGTAAACAAGGCACCAAGAGAAAAAACATGGCTTCTATTTACCACAACCACAAACAAAAATAAATATTATTAAAAATGGCAACAATCTGAGAGCAGTGCTGATCAAAGACATCTACATACTATTACATCCAGTGGTGTAGTGGAGCCGGAGCGGTCCGGAGCGTCGCTCCGGCACAGCTTTTGAAGGGGGAGCGGCGCTCCGGCTACGATTTTTTCAATCGAATTTTTTATATAGGACAAAAATAGATCTGAAACTGTTTTATTTAGAAAATATTGTTTTGTCCTTTACTAAGTAATTTTTACACGTTAGTTATCGTGGTTAATCAGTTAAGGCATACGCAGCTACGATTAGGTAGTTCGTAATTGTAAGCGCAAAAGTTGAGCGAGCGACTGGCAGACGGGATAGTTGATGGATAGACATGATAGACATCTCAGCGGTCCGCGCCCAGCACTACCGTGTCCGTGTCACCACAACCCTCCCCCCACCACGGAAGGAGGAATAGCCACAACAATATTGAAATATTGTGTCCTTCTTATCTCTCGCCTCTCCCCCTCGATTTCTCTCTAGCTCACTCGACGCTCCGATCACCCGCGCCCCGCCCGAGGAGCGATAGCGGAGCGAGCTGGCCCTGTACACTGTAGACTGGAGCGATACACACGGCAGTGAGAGCGGCAACAGACTGAGTCGCCGGAGTCGCTTCCTCCACCACTGAAATCCACTCCGTAGCTACTGCGCATCTCCAGCCCACCCGGCCATGCTAATCCTGCTCAGTTGTAGTTGCGTCTCGTCTGCTTTGCATAGTGCACGTGCACTGTATATTAATTTAGTGTTTCTGCTCCAATTATTACGTTACGTGTCGCGGATACCTACTGGAAGAGGTGAAATAGTTTTAATAGTTGTGTTATCTTTGCCCAACGTCCAAATCTGTTGACATAAGCTACCTGTAGTATCGCTATGGATAACTCTAAACCTAAACAAAAAACTTTAACCTCATTTTTTAGTGCGTCGGTGAAACGTGAACTAAACACGTTAGGCCTACCTAAAGGAACCAAGCAAGATAAATCCAATGTTGTTTCGGTCGATGAATTAGCGATTGGAAACTCTTTAAATAAAAACGAACAAATAAGTGAACCCAGCACATCAACGAATAAGGAAAAAGAAACAAAATGGCCTGACGTTTGGACAGAAGAGATGTGGACTCGTAAGAAGGAAACTTATCCTTGGATAGATTGCAAAGAAGGTAAATTAGGCTGCAAAGTTTGTTTTGAAGTCACAACTATGGGTGCTTTTAAGAAAGAACACGTTTCTTTAAGTCATGAGTGGCGCACATTTCAAGTTAGCTGTTACGGCTCAAACCGAACTAACCAGCTCAAGTCACTTAGAAAAAAAAATTATAGAGCACAAACAGTCCAAAGCACATAGTACTGCTCAGGCCATTGTTGAATCCTCTCATAAAAATCCTATTACGCAATTAGTTGATTCTGCAAATACAGCTCACATGGAATCAACTAAAGCTATTTTTAGGTCAGCTTACTACATAGCTAAGAACGACCGACCATATAACGATCATTTCGGTTTATTAGAACTTCAAAAACTAAATGGAGTAGATATCGGTGTAGGCCTTCATTCAAGATACAGTGCTGTAGAAATTATTGATCATATATCAAAAGAGATGAAGTTAAGAATATTGAATAAGGTTAAGGAAGTTTCTGGGAAAATTTCTATCATTATTGATGAATCCACCAGCATAAGTTCAAAGTCAGTACTCATAATTTATTTGAAGTGTGAAATAAGTAAAGAAAAGTCCCCTAACATTTTGTTCTTAGATCTAGTTGAACTTCCTGATCAAAGGGCCGAATCTGTTTTTAACAGTACACTTAAGTGCCTTGAACAATATGGGTTTGACAATGGTTATTTAAAACAGAACTTAGTTTCTTTCACAAGTGACGGGGCTAGTGTTATGTTAGGGAAACACTCAGGAGTGGCAAAGAGGTTTTCAACTTTGTACCCTGATATAATCGTTTGGCACTGTTTAAATCACAGATTGGAATTGGCTATTGGGGACGCAGTCAGCGAAGTGGCCGGAGTGAATCATTTCCAGATATTTATGGACAAACTGTACTCGCTGTACAGCGCCTCTCCAAAAAACAAGCGTGAGTTAAAAGACTGTGCACAAGAACTTGACATTCAGATGAACAAAATCGGAAGAGTGTTGAGCACAAGATGGGTAGCCAGTAGCTTTCGTACCGTTTCGGCTGTGTGGTTTGGCTTTCAAGCTTTGGCAAACCATTTCTCTAAAGCCATAAACGATCCTGACAGAACATCGACTGAAAAAAGCAAATATAGTGGTTTATTAAATAGGCTAACATCTCAGAGTTTTCTACTAAACTTGGCCTTTATGTTTGACATTCTTGCTGAATTGGCTTTGTTATCAGAGAGCTTAGAGAATAGAAACACTTCTATTGTGTATGCAGACAAACTGATAAACAGATCCGTAAGATATTTAGAGCACTTAAAGGAGAAGCCAGGCACGAAAGTTCTGGAAGCACAAATCGCCATAAAAGAAGGAAATTTTGCATCAGTTGTGTTAAAAACTAATCCAAAAATTGTATCGTTCAATGGACAGCAACTTATTTCTAGTGTTATAAATAACCTAAAGCAAAGAATGTTTGTCACCACATTTGATGGGGAAGCCCAATATGAAGATCTTATAAACTCTTTTAAAGTATTAGAACCTGAGTATTGGCCAACCTGCATTCCACCAAGTTTTGGTCAAACTCAAGTAGAGCAACTGTGCAAGAGATTTAAATTGAACGTCAACAAAGCTGTCTCTGCCTACAGAGACTATTTGGACAACAGCCGACAAGTGCCTGATGGATTGCAAGAACTGTTAAACTGCACTAAAATAATACCTTGCAGCTCAGCTGATTGTGAACGGGGTTTCAGTTGTATGAACAATATGGTTACACCATCAAGAAACGCTTTGACTGTTGCTCATGTATCATCATTGATGATCATAAAAATCCAAGGTCCACCTCTCCAAGAATGGCAGCCTGAGACGTACGTCACTAAATGGCTGAGGAGCCACCGGTCTGCAGACGATTCCAGGACAAGAGTTGCAGAAAACCCAAAAAAGAACGCAAAGAAGGATGCATTTTGGCACTTACTTTGAGTATGTATGTTATAATTAATCTGATGTATTTATTATATGTATTTTGTTAAATACACAAGTTATTTGTACTGTATGTAGTTTTTTCAAATAATTCTTAATTTTTTTGGCACAGATTATAATGTTTGTGTGTGTTAAATAATAAAAAATATATATACTAATGTAACTTGTGGGTGTATTTTTTCACAATAATAAATTAATACTACTGAAAATGAAAACTTAGTCATTTACAATATTTGCCTAACTTACACCAGTGTTTTTTTAATTTTTGTCAGCAATGCTTCCAACTTAAATTATAGAGTTTTTAAGGTAGATTATTATGGTTTGATACCTTAAAAACAGTTTTTAAGGTATCAAACTGTAATAATCTACCTTAAGAAAGTCTTACCATATTTTAAAGTTAAAATTATTCTTTGGAGGAGAATGTGTAGGAGGCCCTACTGTAACTACTATCACTCTAAAAGATCATTAATTAGTTTAATTATTAAACTTTTCAAAACATTTGCCAAAGGGCCTTAAAACTCACGATTTGGGTAGTAGGCTAATTTTCAAAAATTTTCCGGTAGAGGTATAGCTCCGGCACAGCTAATTTTACCACTACACCACTGATTACATCCAAAATACATGCACTTTTGATTCAATAGTTCAAATTCTGACAACAGCGGAAGTAGATGATTAATCTTATTACGCTTTCTGTGAATGAGTCCATCAAAAGTCTATAAGGAAAGGGCGACTTGGCCTGAATGGAAACGTCACTGCCAGACAGACATGCCTGGCGTGGCATGTAATGTGTTAAGATAAACTGAGTTTGCAGAGTTTCAGGAATTTGTGTGTAGTATCAGTTGTTAAACAATATTAGATAAATAACACCGGTTGTCGCTCACTTCGTGGTGGAGGCGCAACATCGTGAGCCAGAATCGGCATACCGGTTCCCGCTTATCGTGAGCCAGAATCGGCATACCGGTTCCCGCTCATCGTGAACCAGAATCGGTATACCGACTCCCGCTCATTGTGAGCCAGAATCGGCATACCGGTTCCCGCTCATCGTGAGCCAGAATTGGCATACTGACTCGCGCTTACGATGAGCCAGAATCGGCATGCCGAATCCCGCTCACGATGAGCCAGAATCTGTATGCCGGTTCAGTCTCATCGTGGTGACGTCAAGCACATAGTGCCTAAACGACATAGCGAATCGTGACGTACGAGGACTCGTTGGAAAGAAGAGGACCCAACGAATACGTAGCCACAAAAAACATGGCGGCACCTTGCCAAACAGACATGAAACTTGTAGTGCCTAAACGGTATAGCTAATCGTGACGTACGAGGGCTCGTTGGATAGAGGAGGGGGTAACGAGTACGATGAGGCAAAAAACAAAGATGGCGACAGTGAATGACGTGACATTGGACTCTTAATACTCGTATTCATATAAATAAAATATTTTAAATTAAATATAGTCGAATAATGTGTTTGTTAGCAATACAGAATGAAGCCTCTGATAAGAAAGGCGTAAATAATGTGTTTGTGTTAAATAAAAACCGATAACGGAAAACCACAGGTGCTATATAATTTGTAAAAGTGTCTGGTCTGAATTTTTTTTATTACTCCAATTTATTTAACAATCTGTTCCGTTAGGAACAATCAGTTAAAGTTATGACTTTCTTAGGCTATGACATGTAGGTAAGAATTCCAATGAAAACTTTCCTTTCTAAATTATCAACAAATGTATAGATAGTACTACTAGTAAAATAAAGTAAAACTTAAAATAGTTCTAATTTATCTAAAATCTATTTGGTAAGTCAGTTGGTTTATAACGCTTAAGTCTGCGAACTTCACCCTCCGTGTTTAATAATTCACTCGCGAAATCATTTGGATGCGCACTAAGTCTTTCTTCATACTTTTCACTGTATTTGCTGATTTCTTCTTTGATGCTGGGAACTTTCAGGTCTCTCTCTATTATTGCGTTGGGGACGTACCATGGAGCGTTTACTATGGTTCTTAATGCCTTATTTTGAAAACGTTGTATAATTTCCAAGTTAGCGTTGCTGGCTGAGCCCCATAGCTGTATGCCATAGGTCCATATGGGTTTAAGTATGGCTTTGTATACCACTAATTTATTTTCAATTGACAGTCTTGAATGTCTACCCAGAATCCAGTACATTTGTTGAAGTTTGAGTCCAAGTTGCTTTCTTTTGGTGAATATGTATTTTCTCCATGTTAGTCTTTTATCTAGATGTATGCCCAGGTATTTGGTTGTATCTACTTGTAATAATTGTTTGTTGTTTATGTATACTGGTGGACAGCTCTCTCTTCGCATGGTAAATGTCATGTGGGTCGATTTTGTTTCATTAGCTCTTAGTTTCCATTTTTTAACCATTTTTCTATTTTATTTAAGTGGGCTTGTAAGTTATGCGAAGCTCTTTGTGGGTCTGTGTGAGATGCGATAATACCTGTGTCATCCGCGAATGTTGCGACTGTTGTCAATCTAGTTGTAGGTAGGTCAGCAGTAAATAACAGGTATAGTAAGGGACCAAGTACACTACCTTGTGGGACGCCGGATTTTATTTTAAATAGTTCTGAGTGGGCATCTTGTTGTTTTACTAATGAAAAGCGATCTGTCAGATACGATTTTATAATTAAATAATATTGATACGGAAGATTTTTCTTCAGCTTATGGAGGAGTCCTGTATGCCACACTTTGTCGAATGCTTGGCTGATATCTAGAAAAGCTGCACTACAGTACCTCTTGTTTGATCATTGCTGATTTGTTTGACTATAAGATGTGTTTGCTCTATTGTTCCATGTTTGCTACGAAAACCAAATTGGTGTTTTGGAATTAATCTTGTTTCTTCTATTATTGGTTCTAATCGACGTAGAAACATTTTTTCAAATAGCTTAGATAATATAGGTAAGAGACTAATGGGTCTATATGAGTTCAGTTCTTTGGGGTCTTTTCCTGGTTTTTGTAACATTATGATCTCTGCTACTTTCCACTGATTGGGAAAATGTGCATACGTAAGTATTGCATTAAATATATGTGTTATTGCCATGATTGTTTTCATAGTTACGTTTTGCAGGATTTTTCCAGTGACGAGGTCATATCCAGGAGCCTTTTTTGGATTGATTTCATCCATAATTACCATTCGGATTTCTTTAGGTTTAAATTTTTTTATTGGGAGATCCATTTGAAAAGGTATATCAAGAAAATTTAAGATTTCATTATTATCTTCGTCGTTTTGGTCCATGTTGTAAGGTTTAAAGACGTTGCTTAGGTGTTCAGCAAAGGCCTTTGCTTTTTCATTATTACTTCTGGCCCATGTTCCCGCAGAGTCTCTAAGCGGAGGTATTTGTTCTATTGGTCTTTTCATTTTTCGTGTAGCACGCCATAGAGAATAATCTGTTGCTTCCGTAGGTGTTAGTTTTTCGAGGTACTCTTGTACGTTCTGATTCCTTATTGTGTGTAGTAGTCTTTTTAATTCAGATGCTGCTCTGTTATAATTCCTTTTATTGATTTCAGTTCTATTGTTTTGCCACTTTTTACGAAGTCTTCGTTTCTCTATGATTTTTTCTTTTACAATAATTGGATTATCACCTTTGGATTTATTATCGGCAACATTGGGAGTTGCGTGCCAGGCTGCTGTTTGAATTCCTTTTGTTAGATTTGCGACGGCTTCATCAATGTTCTGTGGTGTCTTGAGTGGAACGTTTAGTTCAATGTTCTCATCAAGTTTTTGTCGGAATAGCTCCCAGTTGGTCTTTAGGTTGCATAATTGAGGTTCTTGGTATTTTCTTATTACTTTTGCATGTAACGTCAATATTATAGGAGAATGATCTGATGAAAGATCATAGCTGCTTTCAATTTTTAGGTAGTTTGGGTTATTTTGGGTCTGAATTATTTGAAAACAAAATTATATAAAAGTGTTCTACATGTTCAACCGCAATAGATAACGGTATTTGTTGGTTTTTATTCAGTGAAATTTCTAGAATATCAAGAATACCACGAGTTGCTTATCTTTGAAACGGATCAGTCGATGGTACCGTAGGCGCATTAGGCTGACGCAACTTGGGCTCGCGTGGGGTGACGTGAAGCTCGGTCCTTTAAAAGACCGAGGAGCACAATCGTTTGTCACAGTTCGCAGTTTATGAATACACTACAAAATATAATAAATTGTTCACAGTTCAGTGCAAAAATATATCTGATAAGGTAAGCGTTTGTTCTATTTTTATATTTTTGTGTATTTATTATGTCCATTCTATTAATATGATTGCTGTAAATCATTTCACGAATGCTATTTTTATAAGAATTGTTTTCCTCTTTTCGTAGTTCGACGTCATACAGTATAGTGTTCTGCTCTTTTCATATTCTGAGTTCACACAGTATGTTATTAAGCAATGTGTACTTTGTGTATTTATATGTATTTATTATGTCCATTCTATCATTGTGATTTTGGAAAACATTTCAGTGTTGCTATTGTTATAAGAATTGTTCTTCTATTTTCGGTGTCATGTGGCATCGAACATAATTCATGGCTTTCATCTCTTCCTAAGTATGTAATGCATCTTCTCATTCACGTTACAGACAAAAACTATAGTATGTCATATTGTTGCAGATGGATCTAGCAAAACTAAATGCATCCTCATCAATTGCAGAGAGAAAACCAGCAATAAAACTAAACTCCTTGCCGGTGAATAAGCCACAAAAAATAGTCCACAGCAAATTTGGTCAAGCGGTGCTGTTGGAATTAACTGAGTGACACGTTTTTGCTGATCGGGTGACTGAAGACTACACACCATTCCTACAGTATTTTGCAGAACAGAAATATTCTATAGTGTACGAGCGAGCAGTTGAAACTGGAAACCATTCTACCAACGCATTCAAAATAGTGCAAACTTAGATTGACTACTTAAAGAAGTAAGCGATTTTTTTCATTTACTATTTTATTGTTTAAAAAAATCATGAGTGACATAGGTGGCATCAGTAGCGACATTGTGCAAAATTTAAATAAAGTGCGAGGCATTTTGTTTGAGAATTATACACAGCGAGAAGCTAATATTTGGTTAAAACATATTGAGATAGATTTAACATTGTTTAATAAAGCTATTCGCTATGGGGATTTGGATGTACCAAAATTACGTCAATTGCAAACAAACGTTGGAGTTGGGCATTTAAAAACAGTCAAATTAGAAATTTGTATACTCATTTTTAATCCCATTTCAGAAAAAAAAATTATTAAGATAGTTTGCAATGTCAATGTTATTTTCAATTTTATTATCATTTTCAACCTTGATGTACTTAATTTATTTTTTTAAGGTATAAGGTATGCTTTATTGTCAAAAAATTTTACCAATTTGTGGACAAAGCTTATACAAAATAAAAAAATACAATAAAAAACAAAAAATAATAAACTACAAACAAAACAAAAACAGAAACAGACACCAAGTAAATGGCGTGAGTTATACTACTTAATATAATTTTATAGTTATTAAGTACACATTAAAAAATTAAAAATTTTGCAAACAATATGTATACAACGTCAGAGCAAAAAGAAGGCGAACGAGGAAAAGGGAAATAGAAAGTAAATCAAAAGTTCTATGCCGCTGCAAATATGTACAAAAGTACTCGAAAGTAATAATCTGGCAAGTCAATTTGCTAAATTCAAATCGTTTATAAAAAAGTCATTCACTGTATAAAAAGCTCTCTCCAGCAAATAAGCTTTCAAGGCCTTGCGAAAAGCGGGAAATGCTGCAATAGATTTGACGTTAGATGGCAGGTGATTGTACATTTTTCTCGAATTGTATAGTATAGAGCACTTAACTAGCTCAGACCGTGGGGCTGACAGACAAAGATTATGCTCCACGTTTCTAAGGGGATAGTTGTGAGTGGGTCTCTCTGGACCTTCTGATGCATGTTTGCGGATTAAACAAACAGATTCAAAAACAAACAAAGAAGGAAGAGTTAATATTTTAAATTGTTTAAATAATTCTTGGCAATGAGCTCTGCTATTGAGTCTCAGGGAGTAACGAAGAGCTCTCTTTTGTAGTTTAAAAATACGCTCAAATTGAGTCGCACAACACGTACCCCAGAATGGAAGGACGTATCGAAGATGAGACTCAAAAAGGGCATAATAAACGGTCCTAGATGTTGACAAATTCATTTCCGTAGCAACTGATCTTAGCGCAAAACAAGCAGAACTTAATTTTTTGTGTAAGGCATAAATGTGCAAGTTCCATTTTAGAGACTTATCCGCAATAAGCCCTAAGAACTTCACCGATTCAACTACCTCTAGATTGTTGTTATTAAGTACTAAAGGTTGCATCATACTGTTGTAAGGTAGGACTTTGGTTTTAGAAACGTTAAATAACAGGAGATTGGAATCGCACCACTATTTAATGGTGACTAGGTCTGTAGCTATGGTATTGCGAAGATCCATAATATCCGTGTTACTCCAAGTAATACTAGTATCATCTGCAAAGAGACATATTTTACCTTTAATGTTCAGACTAGAGATGTCATTTATGTATATCAGAAACAATATAGGGCCTAGAACTGAACCCTCAGGTACCCCACATTCTAATGGCATGCAAGAAGACGTCTTCGTGTCAACCCTTACAAACTGACTTCTTTCATTAAGATATGATTTAAGCCATTTAAGAGCCTTTCCCCTAAATCCATAGTGCTGAAATTTGTCAGTCAAGATGTTATGGTTTACACAATCGAATGCTTTAAAGAAATCACAGAAAATTGTTGCTGTAGAGTGATGGTTGTTTAGACTGGAGTAAACATGATCGAAAAGGAAGAACATAGCATTATTCGTGCATTTGTCACTCAGGAATCCAAATTGATATGGAATAAGCAATTTGTATTTCAACAGAAAAGATAAGATTCTTTTTTTTACCAGACTTTCAATTATCTTCAACAACGTGGGCAGGAGTGCAATAGGGCGATAATTCGAAGCAAGATCTTTATCGCCTCCTTTGTGTATAGGAATAATTTATTAGTTACCTTATTTTTTGTGTTTTCGTTTGTAGCCTCGTTTATACATTGTACATTTTTTTAATGTTTTTGCTATTTTCATTTATTTTGTTTTTATAATAATTATTTTTTGTTTGTGTAATTAATTTATTTAGTTTATTTCTGTAATCTTTATATTCAATGATTTTTTCTGGAGTGGATTCTTTTTTTAGATTTTATTTAAGTTGATCTTTTTTTCTAATAGATACAATAATGCCATGAGTAATCCCAGGTTTAATTTTTTTAAACTTATTTTTAAGAACTATGTCGTCATAAGAAAGATGAATTAAATCAGATATATTTTTTATAAGTTGTCCTGCAGCTATCTCTGGTTCTGCATAGTTCAAAATCTCTCTCCAGTTTACATTTTTTGCACGATTAAAAAGTTTTTGATAGTTTAATTTTTTATTTATTTTTGTGTAACTAAATAAGTTGCTACTGATATTTTTTTAAAAGAAAAATTTAACAAGGCTGGTAAATGATCTGTTATAACATAATTAATTATATTTGGACTTACCTTTATAAAGTTTTCTTTCAATCGTGTTTTGAGGCATACATCATCAAGACATGTCTGAGATTTTGGCCTTGTTACTTCCTTGTATAATGAAAAAAAAGCCATGAGAATTAAGGATATAAATACATATATTCACTGACTGTGTGATCTGTGTCATTCAGAATATTTAAGTTTATATCTCCTAAAAACAACTCGATATCTTTTGAATTTTTTTGAGAAAGATATTGATTCAAATCTGACAAAAAATGAACTAGAGTTGAGCTGCGTGAGCGATAACATATATATTAACCCATTTTCTATCAGAATATCAATAAATATATTTTTTCATAAATATAACTGCAGATATCAATGGAATTAAACTAAATAAGCGTTAAAATATATTTTTATTAATTTTTTTTATAAACATAAGAAAAAAATGCTGTGACCATATGGTCACACAGAGAGGTTACCTATATATACATTATGTATTTACTACTGTGTATGAAAAATTTCAAAACACTCAATGCAAAGTCCTAAATTACATTTTTTACATTGTGTACGTATCACAGAAGAACATTCTTCTCCTGCACACCTACGTCTTTTGCCGTTAGAAACTGGAACAACAAGATGGTCAATTTTGTCATATCGTAGATTGTCGGACACTCTATTCATGGACAGACTATTCTTGCTGACTGAAGGCTTACCAGGACGTCTAGGCGGTACTCCATATTTCCGCATATACATCTGTGCAATTTCTGCGCGGAAAACTATATTAGGTGTTTTTTTTTCTTTCCTTTGAGGACTTCTTATAAAGCACCCACGCGTTATGTAGGCATACATCAACAAGCCAAGTAAAAAGAGGCCAATACCACTTTTTTCTTCTGATGCCAATTCTGTATCGTGCCACATCTTCATCCATTCTATCCGTGCTACCCATGAATGTATTGTATTTTGCAATAATCAAAGGCCTTTGTACTTTAATAATTTTCTTCTGTTGCTTAGAGTATCTCTTGACGTAACTTTGAGGATTGATGCCGTAGCAAGTTGATGCAGTCGTAACTACAGCATTATCCATCCACTTGACCAATATAAATCCGTCATTTTTAGATATAACATAATCAACAGAACCTCTAGTTTTAGTAGCCATTACTTTATTGTCCGGCAAAGGGCAACACTTAGGAACTCTATTTTGTCTTATTGTTCTTGTCATATCCCCTTAGTTTTAATTCTGCAAGCAAATTGAAACTCGTAAATAGATTATCGGTATAAATATGGTAATTTGGCATCTTATTTGGTAGATCGTTAAGCATTTGAAGTAAAGGAGCTGTTGCACTTCCAAATTTTTCTACATAACTGTTATCAGTTGAAATCTGTTTACCTTGATATAACTGAAAATGAATCAAATAACTGTCTTCAGAATTCAAACACCAAGCTTTATAGCCAAAGCGTATTGGCTTACCTTTGATAAACTGTTTACAGCTATGTTTCCCAAAATACTTGATCATTGATTCATCTTAATTCATGTGCTGGGTTGGTTGAAAGTACTTAAGACATTTCATTTGCACCTTTCTATAATGGGGCGTAGTTTCCACATTTTATCAGTCCTTCCAATTCTTCTGTTATCGGAAAAATGTATACATTTCATAATTTGATCAAATCTATTCCTGCGCATAAAATTTTTCACCATGTGTACTTCCATGTCATCCTGTTGATCCCAATAATATATTCTGCCCGGTAAGGGATGGTAGCCGGATAAAATTAAAATTCCGAAAAAACATTTTAATTCATCAATGGAGAGATTTGGATCTGGAAAATTCTTGAACGCAGCATATATTTTTGTTTCTTGTAAAATATGTTCAAACATATCGTTGTCAAAAAATAGTTCGAATAGTTGTAATGGACTCATATCATAAAATTCATAACTTTCAGATTTATTCTCGTTTTTAAATTTTTTATTATGTATCAAATCTCCCTCTATCCATTGCTTGATCTCAGTTTTTTTTAGAAATTCTAAATTTTTTATTTTTCCCTCGTTTATTTAAATCACCTGTTCATCAGATTTTGTTGCCTTTATTTCATCCAGAGAGTCTTCCTCTCCTTGTTCCATATTTTCGTTACGATTTATTCGAATTTCAGCTGGCGCTAATAACTGTCTATGACAGGGATTCCCCGGTGGTACGCGGGAAGATTTCAGGTGGTACGCGTCGACGTCGCTTGGGTGAAACAAGCGATTACGAAGGGTCTTTTTCTGAGAAAGTGCCAGTGTGTCTTTTCACCCGTCTCTTCAAACTTAGGTCAGAAGTTTTAATGCTTTTAGTTGAAAAAAAATAATGACATGAAAAAGTTCTTCTGTAATGAAGAATGGTTGTCAAGATTGGCGTATCAAGATGACATTTTTGACAGACTCAACACGCTGAACATGAGTCTTTCGGGGAGCAAACACAACACCCTTCAGAGCCAATGAGAAAATAAACTCCTTCAAGAAAAAGTTGGTTCTTTTATGTTCTCAAATACAGGGAAAGGATGTCTCTGCATTTCCTTTGCTGTAACCATTTTTTAATGAAAACGAAATATCTCCAATACCAGATGTGGTTGCTGATATAATAATTCTTCACTTGGAATCTCTTCAAGAAAATTTAAATAAATATTTCTGTGAAGCTTATTCCAAACTTGACTGGATCAGAAATCCTGTTGTAGACAGTTTTAAAGATAAATCCTTAATTGACTTCTGGATAAAATGAAATAAACCAATGGATATATTTCTGTAGGAATCGTTAAAGACAATCGTAATAAAAGTCCGTGTGATGTTTAACAGTTTTAATTAATAAAATAGATAACTAAATTATAGATACTATTAAATTGACGAAATGTAAAAGTGTTTGTGTAATTGCGCCTAAAATTTTATGAGTTCCCACAAAAGAAAATGTCTTTGAAATAATCGCGTTTATCTACTTAATATATGACTGGCTTGTCGATATATAAGTACGTCTTAAAGCGTCTCTTTAAGCGTCTTTTGATTATCCCCAAACACGTCTGTCATTGGTTCTGATGTTAAAATCGACTGACTATACAACCCCTACGCTAAAACAAATTCTCTTACATCTAATCTCCGTTTTAACCTATTAAAATTGGATCAAAGTATGTACCGACTTTTTCCAATAAACGAAAACTATTAAAATTAGTCAAGGCGGCTACTTATGTTATGCCTTGTGGTGGGCAAATGCAACAGGAATAATGCCCTAAGGTAAGGCAAGGTTGGGAAGTTAAATACCTTACCTTAGGGCATTATTCCTGTTGCCATTTGCCCATCACAAGGCATTTTAAGTAAATATGCATCTGTAAAGCATAAATTTTATATTTGAAGGGTTATTACCCCTATATTTCTTTGGTGGCTCAGCTTGCATCCAGACTGTCTTACACTGATGATGATTTTGTAATAAAATCGAAAACGTTTTGTTCTGATGTAGCCCTTTAGGGATTTTAATAAATTTTATACCTTTTACAAAGGATTTATTCCAATTTTTAAAAAAAATATTACTTACTCAAAGCGAACGTCCATTTTGATGCTTTCTCGTTGTAACACCAACAAACATTAACTATAACACGACTTTGCCAGCGAATAGATCAGGTACCGGGTATGTCATTCGTTACATATATATCTCTAGTCCGCGGGGTCGTATTACTAGTTGCATATATCGCTGTATGTGTTAAATATTGTATATTTAAAAGGGGCCATTTAGTGTGACCATACGGTTACGCTAGCAGAAAACGGGTTAAAAACAAAAATTGTGTTTTCAAAAGTTAGTGTTATACTTCAAAAGCTTGTTATACCACTGAATAAATAACCACACAGAAGCGAAACTCCTGCCGAAAGCGGTAACATAATTTTCATGCTCATGTGTCAACGTAACTGCATGTGCAACCTCACTTTTGCGACTGACGTGACAGTTGTTTATAGTTAAATTTTATATTTATATGTTTTATTTTATATTTTATTTATTTTTTATAGTTCAATTTTATATTTCATATTTAATTAATGACATTCTATTCTGTAATTGGTACAGGTCAAATATTTCGGTCCCAACAAAATCAATGGAAACGACAGTCAAATTCGCTTCTGTGTGGTTATTTATTCTGTGGTTATACTTATTTGTTTGTATGTATAAGTCGATTTAAATTGCATTTAGTATATACTAAGATACCATCAAAGCTATTGACATCTCCATCATCACAATATATATTAAAACCTGGAATGTTACACTGAGAAGTTGAGTGGCATTCTGTTAAAATTATTAAATCAGAACATTGTAAGTTATAAGCTTGAAGAAATACTAATAACACTATTTATTGCACTTGGTTCAATAGTAACTTTTTTATTTTCAATAGAAATATTATATAGAATATCAGCTTCCATAAAAAGTTTGTTAAGAACAAAAACTTGTTTATTTAGTTACGCCATGTACAGCTTCAAGTCCTGCTCATACAAAATCTTCACCGGAGCCTCAGTTTTGGTTTTTTTAGTAATATGTTACCATTTCTGGTAAAAAGTGAGTAGAAGTTTTTTTGCTTCTTTATCTCCATCGTTTTTTTCAAAAGCTTTTGAATCTGTGGCGTCAGATCTTCGTTTATGTAGATTTTGCTGTTTCCATTTAGACCACAAATATACGTGTCAATTTTTTTCATTTTTTTCACTTTTTGAAAGAATTCGATTTTAGTTTTTTGGCCATTTAGTGTTACTAGCACATTTTCGTGCTTACCTAAGCAGTATGTTTCACAAATTGAATCAGCTTTAATTTCAATCTGCATTGCCCTTGCAACATGTTGCACAGCTTCAGTTAGGCTTTTATTTTCTTGCTTCGGTATACCACCTATGATATTTTTCTCTATTTTATGTTGTTCTATATCATTTATCCTGTTTTCCAATTCTTGTATTTTCCGTGTCATAGCTGTTTTGTCTTCTGTTAGTTGCTTTGTTTTCAAAAACAGCTTCTCAATAGCCTTCTTCCGTTCATCAAATGAGTCAGAAATGTACTGGACCGATTTTTTCAATTCACCAAGTTCTTTATTAATTTCTTTCTTAAATGAGGATAGGTGCTCCTTAATTAGATCCCAAAATATGGCTTTAATGTTCTTCTCATCCATTTCACTTGTTTTTATGTTCAGATTACAGCAGTTTACAAACTCTTTCTGGTTCTTGTCTTGTTTCACAACTTTGGCTTGCTTTGTAAAGCTTGGATGAAAATAAGAAGTTCAATTTTGACAATCCCAGGAACTTACTATGAACTTTTTACACTGCTTGCAATATTTATTTTTATTTTCCTCCTCAAATTCTGGTAAACTATTTGCTAGTGGTGGTTGCTTTACTGCTGACGATGTAGTAGACCGGGTTCGGTTCTTCTCTGTGACAGTTTCTTTGCTACCGATGTTGTAGACTGCGGTCGTTTCTTTGTTGATGTACATGGTGACGGTTTCTTTACTGCCGTTGACGTGGATGCAGATCTAAACTTAGGCTTAAGAATATAATTATATTTGTTTCCAGATGAACCTTTAAGGCGACCTTTTGAATCGAGATGAACTTGTGATTCGTGTACGTACTCGTGATCATAGATGATTCGTGTACGTACAGCGAAAACGCACGGGAGATGGAAACACGTCTGGATCCTGGTATCGTAAGTGCTGTACGTGTCATGACATGTTACAATCAAGAAGCTTCCCGTTATATGGTTATGGCAGGTTGGAATTGGCCTAACGATCCCATTCTTGATACTGATACTTTATTCAACATAGAGATACCTCTTAAGCACAATTTTGAACATCTTCAACGATTATACAATGATTACATGTGGTCGTCAAACACTCAGACTAGTTCGAGCTGGAAACGACAATGATTGTTAAATTATTACTGATGCAGTTACAAAAGCAAAGATTAACATCACCAACATTTAACTCAGAGTGAAGCACATATTTCCAAATGACGAAATTAAACTAGAACTAATGAAGTCCATTCAACAAGATCGGCCTATAGTTATTCCATTTAGAAAGTGGCAATTGCACAAATTGCCTGCCATTACCAAAGGTGCTAGGCGTGAAGTTTGGGTCGTTAAAACTAGCACATCAATTGAAAGACCACGTTATGTCATTGTTTTCTTTCAAACGGGCAAACGTAACACGATCAAAGCTGATCCTACCTTATTTGACAATGCCAGCATCCAAAGTATTAGATTATCCTTAAATGGAGAATATTGGCCAAACGAGAGAATGCAGTTGAATTTTAGCAAAACTGACTACAACTAGGCCTATTTCAACTATACCGAATTTTATCCCAGCTACATACATTCCCAACAAAAGCGGCCTCTACTCGATTTCTTAACTTTTAAGAGCCATGCATTGTTCGTCATCGATTGTTCAAAACAAGAAGAAAGCATGAAAGCATCCACTGTTGACGTAAAACTCGATATTGAAGCACATAATGGTTTTCCCGAAAATACCAAGGCCTATTGCATTATAATTCACGACTGCGTAATGGAGTACTTCCCTCTCACCGAAATTGTAAAAAGTCTAAATTAGACGCATGAAGTGTCAGTAGTAAAGGAGCAGTCATCATGAGAGTAGCATTCATAGATATTCAAAGATTCGATGTGGACGGGTGGTTTGTTCCCAAAGAACTTACCATCGAAATACGATGGTATTAAACGATGGTTTTAAACGTAGTCATTATATCTTTTTACCTCCGAAACCATTTAATGCGCTAAGTAATGTGGATAAGAAGACTGCATCATACGTGGAGAAAAAACTGCTTGGTACTCGATATTTAGCATTGTCCAAAATAAATGAAATACTAGAAACCAAGCTCTTGTATGCATCCGATTATATCTACGTTAGAGGAGAACAAAAAGAATTTTTAATAAAAAATGTCACATTTTTGGAGTTTTTTCCTTATTATTGATGTTTGCAAGTTTGATTGCACGCCTCATGCTACTGGAAACGTTGGTTCTGCTACCAACCCCTGTCACGCCGTTGGACTATTTTCATGTACCGAAAGAAATGTGGATCGTCTACGTCACTGTTTTTCTTCTACAATACTGCCTATGTATATTTTTTGTATTAATAAATATGTTAGCGATTTTTTCGTTTTTTATTTAAACACCTTATTTTATATTGGAGACGATGTTGCCGGATCACTAGACTTGATAGGGTGAGAAACGAAGATATTAGGAGAGAAGTGAAAATCGATCTAGATATAATAGACACAATCGAAGCCAAAAGGCTCAACTGGTATGGACACCTTCAGGGAATGCCTGAAGGTAGATGGCCAAAAAAATAGAAAAATGGACTCCACCCACAAGAAGAAAACGAGATAGACCAAGGCGATCCTGGAGAGAAGATGTCGAAGATGCAATGACCGCGAGAGATCTAAAAACTGAAGATTGCTTCAACAAAAAACGAGAACGGAAATTAGGATGCGAGAAGCGGCGTCAGCTGTAGAAGACTCGCTTATTATATATATATATATATATATATATATATATATATATATATATATATATATCAAACAAATGAAATAGTGAATGTGGAAAAATCCCCTTACGAATAACTCGCACATCCACTATTTCTGGCTGGGAAAAATTTTTCGAATAGAATCAAAGATCCAAACACCAGTTCTTAGAAATGTGTTTCGCCCTCTTCAATAATTTTTGTTAGAATGTTGTTTTTTGATTAGAATGTGTCTAAAGATATTCAACCTCTTGTCTTTACCGACGAGCCCAGAGAGGTTGAAGAGGGCGAAACACATTTCTAAGAACTGGTGTTTGGATCTTTGATTCTATTCGAAAAATTTTTCCCAGCCCGAAATGGTGGATGTGTGAATTGTTCGTAAGGGGATTTTTCCACATTCTCTATTTCATCTATTTGATTTCGATTATATATATATATATATATATATATATATATATATATATATATATATATATATATATATATATATATATATATATATATATATATATATATATATATATATATATATATATATATATATATATAGTGGTTTGAAGTTTCAGCAATTCGGTCATGTGAAATAAAAGTCTATTTGTTATTTCTCAATATTTCGTCACACTTTTGTGACTTCTTCAGGAGAAAACTGTAATTTTATTAAGATTAGAAATTAACAAAAGCTAAATATTTAATTACTTACAACTATAAGAGTATTAATTTAGATTTTTTTAACATATCGTAAGGGACATTGACTTAATTTTGATTTTGACATTTATTATTTCGGAGTTATGGTAACTGCAATAAATTTTATATTCATAGAATATTGTCTGATATTTAAAATTCTTTTTTTTTTATTTTTTTTTTTTTTTTATTTTAATAATAAATAGGTCAAAGTAAACCAAAGAAAATATTAACGGAATTTTAAGATGGAAAGGTATGATTAATAGTAGAAAAATTTTAGAAAGAGACTAGAGTATATTAAATTGATCTATAAAATGTAAGTGATGGTACATAGTGAGTTAGTATAAGGCTGATATTTTTCGAAATTAAATAAAAATTAAGATGGATTAATTATTAGGTGAATAATTGAGTAATTTGTTTGAATTTTTACACTTTTTGAAAATATTTTAAAGGTTATTTATTATTTAGAATGTTACAGTAGATATCGACATAGGTTCGAACATATAGGCCTTGGCCCGTCCGACGTTAATCTGAAGCACCTTCACACTTTTGTTGTTCCCCGTTCGTCTTCCGCGTCGATGTTTCCGCAGGCTTCTTTGTCGGTGGTGGTCCCTCCCTCCCTTTCGGTGGTGGTCACTGGGGGCTGCTCCTTTTTGTCTGTGTTGGCCCTGCTTCTTAAGGGGGGGTAACGCGGAGGAGGAGCCCCGGGCACCATGCCACGCTCCGCCGCTCTCGCCTTTTGTAGGGCTTCCCTGAAGGCGGAGCATCTGCCACTCCCATGCCTGTGCGGCTCCTTGCACAATACGCAGTGCTCCTCCCCCTCGCATCCCTCCATGACATGCCCCTGCTTCCCGCACTTTAGGCAGTGCCCCGTGCGGTCCGGTCCATTGCATCTATTGACCTCATGTGCGAAGCTCCAGCACCTCTGGCATCGTTTTATTACCAATCGCTTTTCCAGTTCGCACCTGGCAAGGCCGATTTTTATACTACCCATTTCCAACATCTTCTTCGCGGCCGATGCGCTCAGCACTAGGGTGGCAGCCTTTGTATCCCCTCTCATGGGGCGTATTTGTTTAATTAGGAAACATGGTTCCCATGTTCCCACTTCCCTTTTTACGGCCTCTTTAATCTGGTCTTCCGTTGTGTTGGAGGTCATCCCTCTCACGTGGATGACCTCCTGCCTCTCCGAGCCCACCATTTGCGCGGTGAGCCCGCCCTCCCTCTGGGTTATCGCCTTCTTTATTTCGGCTGCCGCTGCCTGGTCCTTATCCATGGTTATTAGGAGACCCCCATCCCTAGTGCTCCTAAGGCTTTGTATCGCCCCCTTTGCCTCCGTGCTGCCGACCGCCTTCTCCACCCCTTCAAGGAGCTGCGTGTATGTCGCGTCCTTTTTTTTCACGATAAACCCGTAGGTCGGCCTCTCCCTACGGGTTGCTGTTGTATGTACAACTACTCTCTTCACTGGTGTCTTGTGGAAGATGGCTTCTGCCATCTTCCTTAGATCCTCGACTGGCATGTAACTGGTGTGGTGGAGGGCCACCAGGTCTTCCTCCTTTACCTCCTCCCTGACCTTCACCAGGGCGTCCCACAGTTGTTCCGGGGTGTGGCTATTGGTCCTAATGATGGTCTCCGTGGTTGACACCCTCACCCCGTTTTCCTTCACCGTATACGTCAACTCCATATCTTCGTAGTCCCCCTTCAGAGCCGCTAATGCCGGGTACCTGTCCCTGAACAACCTCTGGACAGAGAAGTTGATACCCGGGTCATTCTGCTCTGTGACCACCACCTTTATGTTGGCCTTCATCTCAACTGGGTTTCCGATTTGTGTCACCGCCTTCTTGTATATCCTCTCGGGCCAATCGAGGCGGACGTGCCCCTGGAATTCTTCATATGTACTAATTCCTTCCAGACTAGCCACCTTGACTGCCCCGGGAGGACCGTGCCATACGTCCGTTTGGGTAGCCATCTCCACCATTTTTGGCTTCGTGGCACCCTTGTTTACCTTTTCTTGCTCCTGTGTAGACTCATCTGATTCCACAGCCGAGGCCTGACTCCCTAAATACAGGCTTGATTTATTCGCTTTATTCAGCTTGTATACTTCTGCCAACAAGTTGACCGCCTTATATTTTCTTTCTCCGCTAACCGGTCCCTTGGCGGTGAGGATCTCCAGGGCCTCCCTCAGCATCCAGAGATCCTTCTCCCCCTCCGTCTCCTCCGGCTCGTCCTGGTCCTCCCTTTTGTCCCTTTTTGACCTCCCCATAGTCTCAGGGCTGCCCGCTTTCCTTTTTTTACATGCCTGACGTTCCTCTTCTCCGAAGAGTAGACTCATCAATATGCTGCCCTGCTGCTCGAGTTCGGCGTCCTCCATTTCTTTTTCTTCTTCTTTGTCTTCTAGTAGTATTGAGTGTTTCGCTGGTCCCGGTCCCGATGACCTGTTTAACGATATTCTACTCTCCTTGCTCTTTCTCAGGAGTTCTTCTTCGAACTCCCTCTGCTCTCTCTTTTCCCTTTGGTCTTTAGTCTCTGTTGTTTTTTCGTCCGTATCAATCTCTATTACTTCATCGTCCTGGTTCCATAGCCTGTGGTCGTCATCCTTTTCTTCCTTCCGGTTTTTGTTTATTTGTTTGTCCATACAGATCCCACGAGTGGGGACGTCCTATATGTCGTATATGTCGTATATGTCTTATATGTCGTATACTTCATCTGGTGATATGAGTAACATATGTTTTAACGTATCGACATTGTATCACCGAATCTTTTGTAAATCTGTGAATAACCTTCTATCAAAAAGTCTAAACACCTTTTCTAAAATGAAGTAATTATGCCTCATTTAATATATGCTCGTTAATATGTATCCAGCTAACCAGATGATGAGAACTGACGTCAGCGAGACGTCATTTTTAGTTCACTTTTCATCATCTTCGTCACACATCACAATATGGCGTTAAAAAGACGTCATTTTGATGACGTTTGTACGACGTCACATTTTTACGTCACAGTGACGTCCCTGTTTCGTGATTTTTGTTCCCGTATAAGTTCGGAGCAGGTGTATATTTGTTAGCATCTGGTTGGCTTAAAATCTCTGCCAATTATATGCTTCACGTTTAATGCCGTTTTAAAATTTCAGGAATATTTGAACGGTATATTAACTAAGCCTCATTTGTCATTTGTCAACCATGTCTGCTGTGTGTTTTGGAAAAGATGTTTTATGTATCCTTTTCAAAGTCTATGCCTAGATAAAAAAGAATAGATAATTTTCTATATAAGGCATATTAGGAACTAAAATATAGTTTCTCGTATTGTGGTAGATGACGCTTTTAGTCGATTTTTAAATATAGCGGGCAATTGCAACCGGATACGCATAATGGTGTCTGTCAAGCAACATGTCTGTCAAGTGTCACAGGCATCACAAAGGTAATTATTGTTTGTCGTTATCGTTATTTCTGGTAAGCATTGTTTATATAGATACTTGTAAAATTGCTGGTTTTCAACAAAGCTGCTCTCCAAATGCTTTTTTTCGTGATTGAATTTGACGAAGGGGGTTTAGCTGTTGTACCCAGCAACTGGTTAACCTCAAGAAAAAAAGAAGTGTATTGGTCACCAGTTAAAGACAATAATATATATAAAAAACTAGTTAAACGACAAGAGCAGGTGGATGAATACTTGTGGAAGCTGTATACCATCCGCAAAATTTTCTGCGAAACTGGTATGTATTAATTTAACACAATGTTCATCTAGGCCTATAGCCACACTCGAAGCCAAATATACCATAATCTTGAAATCCAATGCAGAATACAAATGTGGATTAAGTAGAAACAATAGTTTTACCACAGTTAAAGTGAATTAATTAACATGTTGGTAATATATTTATGTGATAAGTTCACACTGCAAGTGTAAAGATATAGATGAATGAACAACGGAAACTGTCCGTAGGAATGTAAATAATTGTGTAAAAACAAAAATATCTTTAGTATTAGCCATACAGTTTAATTTCCTTTATTTTATGGGCATGTAATATTCATTGAATCACAGTTATTTTATGTTTTAGAAGAATTTGAAACTGCAGAAATTAAACAGAAGAGAGCTGAATTAACTTCTAATGTTGAAACTTCAGATGAAGAGGTGTCTCCTACAAAAAGAAAAATACAACGGAAACAGTTTTCGAGTAGTAGTAGCAGTGATGAGGATACTTCAGTGGTGAAACGTCCACCTCCATTAAAAATTAAAAAAGTTGATGGTGAGTCTACACTAGTTAAACAATACAAATAAATAATTATTTTTCTTTATACAGCAAGATCTCCATCAGTTAAAGAACTTCAAGACACATGTCAAAAAGCAGCAGCACCTCAAGAACTTCAAAACACACGTCAAGAATTGGTCAATCCATCTATACAGATAGATGCTAAAGGTAAAATATACTTAATACAAGTTTATCAGTGTTGTGATAACACATATTTTTTAGCATATCGGACACTATTGCAAAAGCTCACTGGTATTGTCCTTCTGAGACGTCCTGGGCAGCTTTAGGCACGTCCTCAGAGGCTCCGTCTGCGTCCTTCACAGACCTGGTATTGTAGGGTGCTGTGCTAGCCTTCGACATCACGGTAGGCTAGCTGGAAAATTTATGAGACAAAAAAAGGAAATTCTCTATTATATATATATATATATATATATATATATATATATATATATATATATATATATATATATATATATATATATATATATATATAATATATATATATACAATTTACTACAACAATTTTTTTCATGAAAATTTTAACCTACATTTTGGTAGGCCACAAAGTGACACATGCAATGTCTGTGAGGAGCTTAATTTAAAAATGAAAAGCGCCCTTTCTAAACCCAAGAAACCCACGTAAATGCTGTTACTTTATTAAATACCAAATCCAATAGAACAATCAAAGTAAATTTTGATAAATTCATCTATCATGAATTCTCTTTCAAATTCCTTAGACTCATTTCAGTCATCCACTCCCAGTATATGTTAACCCTAATCAACAACACCATTGGAACCTACTTTTATGAAGAATTTATTTTATTTATTAAGCTCAAGAACCCTTGAATGCATAGAGCTGAGAAATTTAATTTTCCCCACAATTAGTATTAAGTTATTAAGTACATAATAATATTACACTGTACTACTATAATATAGACTATAGACAATATTTTTTGTTTTGTTTTTTTATTTCCACGGGACAAGCCCAATAAAGTTACAATTGTTTACAAATTTTGGAACAATTTAGTATACTAAATATAAGTCATATATATATAACACATAAAATATAATAGTTAAAATAGAGTGAACATAAATAATATAAATTACATACAGAACAAATTAGAAACAGACTGGTAAAGGTGGACATAACAAAACAATTAAGAGGCAATATTAATTTGTTGTAAGTCGCGTATAAATTGGTTGGGTGTGGAACTAAAATTAAGCCTCTCCGTATTTTGATTTGCTAGACGTAACATTCTAGTTATAGGTTCATTGAGGCCATAATTACATCGATGAAATGGTACATGAAAAGTGGTTTCGACTGCATTTCGAGTACTGTATGAAGGAACTTTAAAACCAACCTTAGACAATAAATAATGACTATTTGCTGTACCATTTAACAAACTATAGAATTTTCAAATCATGGTGATAACGACGTTCTTCCAGGGTATTGATATTTATACATGCTCTAATTTCGTCATAACTGTAAAACTTGTTACTCCCAGTAATAGCTCTAATTTTAAATCCCAAAAACCTAAGGAATTTGTTTTGGACCTTTTCAATTTTTTCTGCGTAAACATTATAGTAAGGTGACCAAATACTACAACAGTATTCCAAGTAAGGTCTAACAAAAGAACAGTATAACAATTTCAGGGTATTGGGATTTTTAAAATCATAGCAGTTTCGTTTCATGAAGCCAAGCATCTGTAAAGCCTTTGAAATAATAGAATCAATATGATCTGCGAATTTTAGCGATTTGTCAAACAGTATTCCAAGATCTCTTATTGTATTAACACAATCTAGTGGTGTGTTATCAAGTTTATATTCAAACGGAATACACGTTCTACCTTGATAAAAACTAATTTTATGAAACTTTTTGACATTTAGCTCCATTTCATTTTCTTTACACCAATTCTGTATTTTATTTAATTGAAATTGCAGATTTTCGGAATCGTCAGGACTAGATATTTTCGAAAAGATTTTTAAATCATCCGCAAACAAAAGCTTATCACAGTTTATATCTGCAATATCATTTATAAATATAATAAATAACAGCGGACCCAGATGTGAACCCTGAGGGACCCCAGAACTGACAACTACATCCTGAGATAGACAATCCTGGATCCTTACTGCTTGGCGCCTTCCTATTAGGTAGCTTTCCAGCCATTCAAGCAGTTTCCCATCTACTCCAGCAGCTTCTAATTTAGACAATAGGATGTTATGATTTACCCTGTCAAATGCCTTGGAGAAGTATGTATAAATAGAATCAATTTGATACCCACCCTCCAAAGCACTTGACAACGCATCCAAATAGCAAAGAAAATTTAATTCCGATGATTTGTGTTTCTGAAAACCATATTGCTCATCTACTGGAAACAATTTGAAACATACCGAGAGGCAGTCGGACACTAAGCTTTCAAATAACTTAGGAATGGTACTTAATATAGAAATCGGTCTATAATTTGTAATGTCAGATCTACTACCAGCTTTATGTATTGGCGTTAAAAAACTTAATTTCCATGGATCAGGAAAGTAACCAGCATACAATGAAGAATTAAAAATTTTCCACAATGGTCTGGCCAAAATAAAACTGCATTTCTTCAAAACTATAGGAGGTATTTTGTCAGGACCAGCACCTCTGTTCACATCTAACGTCATCATCCTTTCATATACTTGAGATATTGTAATATTACATGAATTAATCGTTATATTGGTGGTGGGAGGTAAAACACGTTTACTGATTACTTTCTCAGAATAAACTGATGAGAAATATAATGCAAAAGCATTTGCAATATCACTTGGAGTTGTATAAGTGATATTGTTCAAAGACATTTCATTTGGTAAACCTGTCCTCGTTCGTTTTGAATTTATGAATGACCAAAACGATTTAATGTTATTATGAATGGAATTCTCAGTTTTTTCTATAAAGTTATTATGACAAGTTTTTGTTAGAGCTTTATATTTACTTCTAAGGCTCGAGAATGCATTATAATCATTTAGAGAGGAACTAACTTTAAATTTTAAATGTGATAACTTCTTTTCAATTACTAGTTTCTTTAGTTCTGGTGAGAACCATTTTGGAAACTTTTTTGTTGACATTATTTTTTTTGGCACAAAAATTTCAAAAGCACAGTACATGACTTCATAGAATGTATTTAACATTTTATCTAGACTTTGATTTTCAAGAATTTGATCCCAGTTAACACAAGAAAGGTAATCATTCAAGGCATTAAAATCAGTGTTATTAAAATCCAAATAGTAAGAGCTGTTCAGGTTTGTTGAGCAGCCATTACTACAAAGAAAATCTTTTATGGCAATGTTCAAGGCAGGATGATGCCTATCTAATGGAACTATTTCCTCATCAGAAGCTATAACTTGAATAGAACTGTCATTAGCAAATATCAAGTCCAATAAAACCCCACGAGAATTGGATATTGTGTTGATTTGAAATAAATTGTGAAAATTACATAGATTTGACAATATCCAAGCAGATTGAGTTTCATTAGGAGTACAATATTGACCAAAAGTAACAATGGAAGACAGTTCATCATTAGACCACATAATGTTTGGCAGATTAAAGTCTCCGAACAAAAATAGTTTGGAAGCTGGATACTTCTCACTAACTTTATCAACACTTTCACTGAATTCGGTATATACAGCTGGTTCCGCTTTGGGTGGAATATAGACAGTTCCAAATATTGCCATAGACTGACCACTGCCAATAGTAATAAACACCTGTTCAATATTACTTACTGCTGCTTACAAATAGGGCGCTCGAGATTGACTTCCTGACCGCAATCAAAACACCGCCACCCCTAGTGTGGATGCTAGTTTCACTTGATCTATCTTTTCGGTACACAATGTAACTCTCCATACCAAGTTCAGAGTCTAGAAAATCAGCAGTCAGCCAAGTCTCAGTTAGAATAATTACATCATAGGAACAATGTGAAATATTTAATAAAAGAGTCTGAAGTTTAGTTCGAAGACCATTTGTATTTTGGTAATAAACATTTAAGTTGTTATGAGGCGTGCCACGTGGAGACTGACTTAGTTTTTTTGAACAATTTTGGGTATATTGTTAAAATATTTAATGGTTAAATTAAGCTCACCTTGGTCTTGTCTCTTTAATAATTCATTTCGAGTTTTACTAAAAAGCTCACGTTGCATTTGAGTTTGATCGAGACTTATAAAAATTTTTTTGTCTTTGTTGGTATTGTGTCTATTTTTAAACACCATAAAAGCTTCTTGAGCAGAAGATAGTGTTAGTTTTAGTGGTCGATTGCCATTTTTATTTTTCTTACCCACTCGGATTATTTTTTTAACTTCAACGCTGGATGGGTTATCTACGATTTGAGTTAAGAAACTCTTAACTTCTTAACTAAATATTACATTTATTTTTATTAAATACTTAATATTAAATATTTACAATGTACAAATTTTATTATAGTCTTTCCATACATTTTTTCTTAACTACTTGTTTCCATTGTTTTCTGTCTAAAGTTTTTTCTTTCCAATTCTCGATATTTATTACTTTTTCGTAAGTCTTCATATACTCTGACATTTAATATCCTTCCTGGTCTATCTTTTCTTCTTGATGTGTTGATTTTCGTGATAGTACCATCTTCATCATTCTTTCCTTTCCCATTCTTTCAATTTGTCCTAAATATCATATTCCATATACTCTGATTGCCATCATTATTTTTGACTCGTTATTTAAGTCTCTTATTCCATACAAAAAACAAATAGTCTGGCTAATTGACTAAGCCAAAGCCATTATAAAATCAAAAAAATTCTTATTATTCTTTCTACTCTATTCTTATTCATTTTCTCACCTCTCTATATCGCTCTTGTATTTTCTCTCCCATCTCTCTAAAAAATATATTTCTGATTTTTGTACCCATCTTTCACATGCGTATGTGTATGTAGCTGTATTCCTGATAACTGTTTTGTACATTATAATTTTTGTTTTTCTCGAGACATATTCGAATTTCACTAATGATCGCTCCATACTCCATACTTTTTGTTTCCTTTTGCTATTTTTGTCTTTATCTTTCCTTCCCCGTGTCCATTTTCACATAATTTCAGACTCACCTGAGTAAACTCTGAAACTCATTCGAACAGAAATTTTTTTCATTCTATCTAAGGCGAAATTATCTTCTTTTTTTTATCTCTTTCTCCCATTATCATGCATTTTGTCTTTTCCTTATTTATTACTTTTACCTTATTTTTAGAAGACTAAATCTTTTACCCCTTTTCTATTATTATATTATTGTTCATTAATCCTTTTAGTTCTTTCTTACTTGTCATTAGTAGTGTTAAATTTATACATTGCCATACTTTGATGGCCATGTTAAAAGAAAATATTTCCTGCATCTTTATTTTACTTTTTCTGATTATTCCTTCTATTAGTATTAGATTAAAAAAAGAGTCATTGATAATTTGTACCCTTACTGTAATCCTTCGTTTGTTTCAAAATGGCTTGGTTTATGCCCCTTGTTTGCTATTTCGTTTATTTTTTTATCCATAGGCATTTTTTTTTCATCATGACGATTTTAATTAGTAGGCTTATCTCTTTCATTAGATCGTATATCTGTTGCCGCTTTACCTTATCTTAGTCGTACTTGAAAGTCAACGAACAGGTTTACATTCAATTTTAACAAAAACACATAAATATATTGCGCGAAACGATGATTCTTTGTTATACCTTACAATAAATGGTCTTGAGTCATGCAAAACACTTCGAGCCAGAACCAAGATCTGTTACAATCCAATCGACAGCGACGCCGTATGCAAAGCCCAACTTCTGAAGCGACAAGAACGTCTTCCCAGAACATGCCAGACTTCCGTAGTATTTGCAAAGACCACAACGTCCAGAAGATCAGCATGAACCTTTGGCTCATAACAGTTTCTGAACCACCGCCCATTTCCATTAAATGCGAATCCAGAGAAGTCAAATCGACACCAACAGATATCATCGACACCAACCACGTGCGATGCCTTTATTGGTAGTACAAGAGTACACTCCCAGAAATTGATCAATGCTTATGACAATGTTACGTACAAAAGTCACCCAGTTCAAATACCATTCATTTGCTGCAATCACTTTCATCACTTCCAAGATGAAAACCCAGTATCCAGCTAAGTGACTCCAGAGACAAAGAGGAGCAGATCCAACTGAATAGCAACAAACAGACAGTCTGAAAGTTGCTTCCACGCATCAACTTCCATCTTAGAGGGGGAGTTGTTATATCCGTTTTTACCAACTAACCTTAATAATGAAGTACCTACTTATTTCCCATCAGCAGATATCAGGTGTCAGCCATCTGAACCGACGCAGCCAGTATCAATGTCAATGTCAGCGGAATCCACGACGTCCAAGCTTTCTCACAACCTCAGCATTTTGCTAATTGTATAAAACCATATGTTGGCTTTAATTTGTTGTTCGTAATAATTTAGATTTAGTACATGTAACTTTAATTCTTGTATTTTCAAAATAAAATATTTTTTAAAAAGTCAAAAAAGTTTTAAGTGATATAAAATAAATATATTATATTGAACAAAAAACTGCAGTTTATTCTGCAGTAGGTCGTTGAATATTCTTCTGATCAAACCTGGTTTCTCCGTTGCTATTATCTTAATTGCCTCTGGTGGCAGCCCGTCGGGGCCGGGAGCTTTCCCCGTCTTCATCTCCTGACCAGCGGTTTTTATTTCCTCTTCCGTGAACTCCTCCACCATCGTTGGAAAGATTTTTGTAAAAGTTTGAATGTCCTTAGTGGGGAAGAGGAGTTCAGCCGATTCCATCCGCTGGTCCTCGTCCAGTTTATATGGGGCCATTATCCTTAATGACTTCATGGTAATTTTGTAGGCATCACCCCATATATCCTCATCCAATGCTTTTATCAGGGTCTGCCACTTTTCCTTTTTTTCTTGTTTTATTTTTTTATTCAGTGTTTTCTTTAGTTCTTTGTAGATTTCTTTGAGTTCGAGGTTGCCCTGGCTTCTCGTGTAATTCCTTCGAGCTCTGAGGCATCTTTCCCGTAGACCTTCTATCTCATCCGTCCACCAGTAGGGGGATTTTTTGTTATTCTTTTTCTTCACGGTGGCCAACTTTGCTGCATTTTCTAATGCTCTTCTCAGTTGGCCAAGGTCAGAAAACTCTTCCTCATTGATCTTTCTGACCTCCGATAGGTATGTGGTTTTGTTAAAATAGATTTCGGTGTTTCCTATCGGCCGTCTTAGTTTCCCTTTCACCTTAACCTCGTACTGGATGTAGCGGTGGTAGGTAAATAACTGGTCGTCGAGGACATCCCATCCCTGTATTCTTTTGGATAGCCCTTCAGTTGCGATAGTTACATCAATATGTGTCTGGCTGGCCCCTCTTACGAAAGTTGGTTTATTATTATTTAAGACTATTATTTAAGAGGCCAGCCTGGGCTATCCATTCGTTCCAAAGTTCCCCCTTTTTGTCATTTATGGGGGAACCCCATAACCTCGATTTAGCATTGATATCCCCGGCGACCAAGATTTCTTTTTCGCTTGTGGCGACGCTCATTATCTCATCTACAATAGTCTTGTATCTTAACATAGGGATGTTCGGTGATATGTAGCATGCCAGGAGGCTGAAATCCCTCAGTTTGATGAGTATGTGATTTCCGCCCCTGACAATGCCCCGCACCCCTAGATCCCTATTTCTCATGAGCACCGCCACATTTTTTCCTTTATCTTATACCCATCCACCGTCCGATGTTATTTTTTTGTTTGGTTCGGGGACGATGAGCAGGTCAGTTTTCAGCTTGCAGGCTTTTAAGTGGACAAGATCGTGCGCTCTACGTGCTCTGCCCACGTTCACCTGTAATATCCGTATACCAGGTTGATCATTGAGGTCCGTTTTGGTTCAGTTCCCTACAGTCGTCCCTGCATCGGATTCGCCTTTTTTGAAAAATTAAAATAGTTAAAAACTAGAATAAATAAATAAATAAGTATAGATAAAATGAATAAATAAAATAAATAGGTAAAATGTGTATAAATAAAATAGTTAGGTAAATAGAAATAGTTAAAATAGTAACATAAAGTTAAAATAGGTAATGTAAATAATAAAACAGATCTATAAAATAATAAATTAGTAATTTTAAAATTTGTATAAATACAATACAACCTAGGTGGGCTGTATATGGGCCCACCCTCGTTTTCCAGGAAGTCTATTTTGTTTTTTTTTATTCGTTTCTTGGGGGTTCTCCCTCATCCCCCCTTCCGTACACTAGGGCTCGATAGGCTGGACAGGCCATCCTGTCCATTCTATGCCCTTCCTCTTTGCAAACTGAACAATATGCTTTATTGTTACAGTTTGCGGCAGTGTGTCCTGTCTTCAGGCAGTTATAACAGCAGGCCGCCCTGCTCTCCTCTTTACACTCGTAGGTACTGTGGCCAAACTTTAGACACTTAAAGCATCTCACCGGGGCGTACCTCTCCATTACCGGGCATCTTGTCCATCCGATCTTAATTGTGCCGTACCTCCTCAGTTCTTCTGCTTTGGAGGGTCGTACGGCTATTGTGGCCACCTGCTCCCCGTGTTTGTTCGTCCTCAGTACTTTAATGTCAATTTCTCCTTCCGGGATGCCCGTATAGCTTTTGATCCCTTCTCTCAGACTTTTCTCACTCACTCCTGGGTCTAAATTAGCTATAGTGAAGAAATTTTCCTTTCTCCTTATCGTTGTATTTATTCCTTCCATTTTGTTGTTAAGTTCTGCCCTCAGTTTTTGTGCTGCTCCCCTCCCCTTTAGCTTTACTAGGAGATCCCCCCCATTTGTTCTTTTTAACCTGTCTACTTGGATCCCCATCTTTCCTATATCTATCTTATTCTTCATCTCACTTAATACCTCGTTGTATTTTTTTCCTTTGTCCATTTTTATAAGGAGAGCTTCCTCTTGTTCCACTTTTCTCTCTACACCGAATTCCTTGCCTCTTACTAAAATCTCCCAGGATATAGCTTCTCCATGTCCTACATATTCGAGGGCTTTCCTTATAGTCTCTTTATTCAGGTCGTTTGCGACTACGACCCTCATGACCTCTGGGATTTCGTTTGTTTCCTTCCTTATTTCCTTTATCGCCTTTACTGCCATATCGTATGCGTCTCCCCCCTGTTCTTTTTCTAATCTGGCAACGAAAGTATACCATGTTGTTTTTTGATTTGCTTTTCTTCTGATGTTCTCCAGGTAATTTATTTCTCCCTCTTCTATTTCTTCTAGCATCTCCGCTAGGTCCTCCCCTACGTCTTTAATTGTGTTTTCTACGCCTTTATCTTTCGCGTCCTTTTTTGTAAAAACTAAACAGTTCTTTTTTTCTATTGTTTCCAGTAGACCCGCTTGTTCCCACTTTGTCTTTTCATATAGTTCCTCTTCCCATTTAGTGTCGCATATGCTCATAAAAGTTTTTTTCCCTCTCCCCATATTTAAGGCCCTTTTGATTTTTTCTTGTTCTTGTTTCTGCCTCTCTTGCTCCACTTTTAATTTACAGTGGTCACATTTTAATTCGTTTGGTGTTTTTTCGTTTGTACTATCCTCCTCCTTTTTATTGTTGGTGGATTTTATAATCCCTATCAATTTTTTTACATCGGTGTCCATCTCCACCTTTTCTTTAAGCTGCTCGCTTAATTTATTGAACATTTCTTCGAGTTTTGTATTTAATTCCTCCAATTTCCTATTTATTTTTTCTTGTTTGGATTCATTTGGAAACCGTATGCTCTCCTCCAGCCTTTCTCTCTTGAGGTCATTTATCCTCTCCATGCTTTCAGCTTTCCTTTTTTTGTTGTTTATGATCTCCCCATCCTGATATTCATCCAGGAAGATTGTCGCCAGCACACTTTCTTCGAGACTCTGCCATCCTTCTTTAATGTTGTCTACTTCTTCTTCCTGTGATTGTTTCTCCCCTATCTGTTCTTCCTCGTTTTCACTATATTCTTTCATTTCCTCCTCTACTAATGTCGACTGCTTTGCAACAGTTGACCTATTCATTTTTTGTTGCCGATCGTGTCTTCTTACAAGTTCCCTCTCAAAACTATTCATCATCTCTCCTTCCAATTCTTTTATTAAGTCGTCTTGCGACTGTTCCTCCCTATTCTTTTTTTCAGTTTCCGTTGCATTGTCCATATTATCTCGCCGATGGTCGTCATTGTTGTCACCTGTCAGTTTTGTTTTTTTTATATTACTCATAAATGGTCCCACGAGCCGGGACGTGCTATACGTCTGGCGCGGCAGTGCGCCCTTACCGCGCTAAGGCTTAGGTACTTCGGGAGGTCGCCAGGTATCCCGAAGGGATCGTTTGTGATGCTCTAACCCTCGCATCTCTCATATCTTTGGCACGATGCCTTCCACCGTGATAGTGGGGATTATTTTATTGAGGTTTACTCCTCTAGGCTTTTTATCACGGTTGCCTCCGGATGCAGTGGCAGTCTGTATTCACAGGCTACCTGGAGTTTCCGCGTAACTGCTGCCTGCCCTGTTACGCGGGATTTGGGATGGATGTGTGGTGGAAAAGGTACATTGGTGGGGTAAGACATGGCGGCTACACGCAGTGGGTAGGTCGAAAAAGTTTTCGAATAGAGGTTTGTGATCGAAGTCCGACGGCGGAGGCCCCCGCGATGTGTTTGGGGCCCACCATCGACCCTCGGTCACAATTCTGAGGTGGACGAGATTAACTTTTAGGGACTAGAGTAGCCGTAGGGAAGTTGGAGGGTGAGATACAACTGCTGAAGGCGAAGGCGTAGCAGACTACTCGTCTCAGTTGCGACGCCTTTTAGCATCCAGCGGCGGTGTCCGGCGCCTACCCGGTGCACAGTCGCTGGACGCTGGGACTGTTCTTGGTTTCACCGATCGTGCTCCCCTCACAATTTTAGGGACCACGACCGGTTACTCGGCTCTCCCACCGTCGTCGAGGTAAAATACAATCCCAGGGAGAGACGACTATTGTATCTACTTTGATTACTCTAATTACTTCGTACTTCGTGAAGATCGTTATTATATCGGAATACCTATACAAAATACCTACCTACTGAACAATACGATTCTCGATATGATTACCGGTACTCAAATACAAAAGTACCAAAAGTAATCATAGTAATCAAATCATTTTTATCCCTTAAACAGATCAGTGAAGGTCGTTGTTATATCGGAATACCTATACAAAATACCTACCTACTGAGAAATACGATTCTCGATATGATTACCGGTACTCAAATACAAAAGTAACAAAAGTAAACATAGTAATCAAAGTAACGAATACTGTAAATGATTACTTTATACAAAATATCTACCTACTGAGAAATACGATTCTCGATATGATTACCGGTAATTAAATACAAAAGTAATAATAGTAATCAAAGTAACGAATACTGTAAATGATTACTTTATACAAAATACCTACCTACTGAGAAATACGATTCTCGATATGATTACCGGTACTCAAATACAAAAGTAATCAAAGTAACGAATATACTAAATGATTACTTTATACAAAAATAACGATTTGTAACGAATACTCGAAAGTAACTATAATCAACATCACTACCTGCTACTACTTTACTGACTGGTTCTTTATAAATATTTTTTAACTTTCTAACCTCTGTAAATATTTGTGTTATTGGAGTATTTTTATTTATAGAAGTACAAAAATTCGTCCAAGATTCTTTTTTGCGCTTTTTTATTAGTTTTTTACATAGAGCCATTGCTCTTTGTAGGCAAATATAATTTACTGCATTTGAATTTTGTTTAAATCGCAAAAGAGCATCTTTTTGATTTTTCATTAATATGTCACATTCTTCATTCCACCAATGTTTATTAAATTTCGAATTGATCACTTTTTTCTTTTTGGGTATTGAATTGCCTGCAGCTTTGTTTACTTCTGCTATAAACTTGTCATATCCTTTTATATTATTTTGATTAATACCTTGTTCAATACTTTCAGAAAAAAGTGAGCAATTTGCCTTGTTTAAATTCCATCTGTTTTTATTTGTGTTTATAATATAATTATCACTTTTAATTTCTATTAATATGGGAAAATGATTAGATCCTAAACTAGTTATTTTTGTTTGCCAATTGCACAATGTAGCCAAATCAGGAGATACAATAGAAATATCTATTGCCGATTTATTCTTTTGATTTAATGTAGGAATGAGAGTTTCTGTACCGTTATTAAGAAAAACTAAGTTGCAATTTTCAATTGCTGAAAGTAAATTAATTCCTGCTCTATCAATAATATCACCCCACACTTGATGGTGACAATTAAAGTCTCCCGCCAAAATAAAAGGTTTTTCTAAGCTTTCAAAAACAATGTCCAATTTCTTTCAGATATAGTTAATTTCGGTTTAGCATATATCGAATAAACATTTAGCGTAAATGAGTTACTTACTTTAACACTTAGAGAAACAGTCATTAAATTTTCAATACTCTTAAAAATCTTTGTATTATTAAAAGCAATATTTTTCTTTAGAAGAATACCAACGCCACCGAAACCGTCCTCGCGATCAGAACGAAACAAATGATACCCATTGAAGTTTGGTCTCAAATGTTTCTTCAACCAAGTTTCACTTAAAATACTCAAATGTATATTATTATCAAACAAAAATTTTTCTAGTAACCCTTTATTGTGTATTAATGACCTTATATTATACTGAAGGATATTGAATTTACCTATTTATTGTTTTGTTTAAATCTTTTATTAATGTATCTATTAACATTGAATCCTCTGCGGATTGTAAATTCTTATTTGTTAAAAGTTCTTTAAATGAGGTTAAGATAATAGAGCACAACTCTTCTATTTTTGACTTTTGTTGGTGTATATTATTTTGAGATTGTGTAAAATTTTGTTCACTATATTGTGGAATATTTCGATATTTTTCATATACAGGGTGAGATGTTATTTTAGGAGTTTCCAAAATTGATTTGTGTTGCTGGGAATATCCCTACGATTCTGCATTAGATGTGATATTTTTATATCTATGTTGCGATTTGTAGGAAGTAAATCGATGTCCTACGTTTGAAGTTCGGTCTAATACTACATTAGCATAACTTTTTTCAACTTTCCCTTTTGTTTCATTATATGGTATGGTTTCCGTTACCATAATCTGTTTTATTTTTTTTTGGGTATCGAATTCTGGGCAATTTTTACGATCTGTTGCTGAATGATCGCCTCCGCATAAAATACAAATTGGTTCACTTGTTTTTTCACATACATCCGTTTCATGATTTTCTCCACAGTGTCTGCAACGCAGAGTTCCTCTACAGTTGTCCATTACGTGTCCGTATCTCATACATCTGATGCATTGAATGACTCTGGGGACATACAATTCAACGTTATAAATCAATTTTTCTATTATTATCTGATTTGGAACGATTTGACCTCTGAATGTCACAATTATAGTAGAAGTTGGGACCAATTCGTTGTCTTTCTTTCGTACCATTCTTTTTACATTTAAAATTTCTAAATTATTTCCATATCGGGGTTCAATAATTTTTGCTAGTTCTTTTTCAGATAGCTCAAGGTCAACCTCCTTAATAACACCTTTACGTTGAGTTAAAAAAGTTGGTATGTAAGCCTCGTATCTTTTTTCTTTCAAAATTTGTGAATTGACTAAAATATTTGCGCTTTTTGAAGAGTTTAACTCTACCTTAACCCTATTTTTCCCTACGACTGTCATATTAATGATGTTATTTTTAATTTCTGGAGCTGAATTAATAATCAAACGAGCAGTCCCTACCTTGTGCAGCCTCCCGATGTTCCCATCCAGGTTTTGTATAAATACAAAATAAGGTCCTTTGTCTGTCTCAGCATATTTATTTTTTTCTTCATTTTTTTCAATACTTACCGACGCCTCATTATTTGGATTTTCTATTAGTTTTCTTCTTTTTAGTCTCTCGTTTTCCTCTTCGGTTTCCTTATTTCTTTTTCCATTGATCTCCGTATCCATAATTTCCTCATCCTGTTCACTCCTTTTTGATTTACCCCGATCTGGCGGGATACTTGCTTTTTCCATTGTCACTTACTTCACAAAAATGCACATAAACCAAACCACTGTTATTATTTTTTCAAACTATACACTAAAACTATTATTAAAAATATAACTTATACACTAAAATTTACTTATTTTAAAGGTACGTATTTGTTTTTGTAATCCTCAAACTACGGCGACCGTAAAAAATTGAAACACTATAGTCGTTAGCAATTTTTACCGTACATCCGAATCGATTGGGTTCCAACACATTACTGAACAAAAAAACTTTACTTTTAATAATTTGTTTTTCACAAGATTTCAGTACAATGTACAAAAGTAAAATACCTAAATACGAAATAATTGAATTAGTCTTATAAACACACATTGCACTTAATTTTATTCTCATTTTGAGTTTTGCTAAAAAATGATTGATTGAACAATTCTCACTTCAACGCTTAATATCAAACTGATAAAACACTTCAGAAAATTCAATAACCCCACATTAGAACTTTAAAATGCGGCACGGAGTACCGAAGTGTGTACACCGGAGGGTTAATTAGGCCAGGCTAATAAGACAAAAATATACCCTGTTCGTGACACTTCAGCAGCCAGGGTACTGAAGCGTTTTATCGACAGATAATACCTATAAGAGCAAATTGTAACTATTTCCTGCGTAGGATCTGGCGGCCATTTTTATTTATAAACAATTAAGTGTCAAAAATGGCATTTTTCACTTTTTTTTCATATCAATAGAAAACAGGAAAACTTATGGTTTTTTTAATACAAATACCTTCGAGATTATGGAAAAAGCTTTAAAATGACGTATTACAAAGTTTGATATACTCATTTATTGTTAATATAATTGCAGAAAAAGGTCGGAACTGCAAAAAAAATTATTTTCGCAATAACTGTTGTAAAAATTAGTGTACAGCTTTGAAATTTTTGTCAAGTAAGGGTTCTTTGGTGCTTAATATGTGATAAAAATTTCAAAGCGATTCATTCAATTGTTTAAATTTTATTCAAATTGTTTATCCCATAGAGCATTTTTTTGCAATAACATAAGTCAGAAAAAGATGACCTTAGAACCATTCCACAGATGTCAAATGAAAGAGCATGAGCTACATTTTCAACTTGGTTTAAAAAAGTGAATAAAAAATGCATTTATTAGTAATAAATAATTATGCAAAAGTATCGTCAATTTTGCTTTATAAACTTTTTGAATAACTTTTTCCAAAAAAATTAACTTTTTTACCCTGTTTTAAGTGCACAACTACCAAGTAATGTTATCTATATCGTAATTGATAAAAAATTGTAATAAATAGGTATAATTTCTTATATAACAAAATAAAAAGTTTATAAGGAAAGATTTACGATACTTTTGCATAATTATTTATTACTAATAATTTACTTATAATAAATGCATTTTTTATTCACTTTTTTTAAGGTTGAAAATATAGCTCATGCTCTTTCATTTGACACCTGTGGAATGGTTCTAACTTCATTTTGTTCTGACTTATGTTATTGCAAAAAAAATGCTCTCTGGGATAAACAATTTGAATAAAATTTAAACAATTGAATGAATCGCTTTGAAATTTTTATCACATATTAAGCACCAAAGAACCCTTATTTGACAAAAATTTCAAAGCTGTACACTAAGTTATACAACAGTTACACTAAGTTATGTACAGTTATATTAACAACAAATGAGTATATCAAACTTCGTAATACGTCATTTTAAAGCTTTTTCCATAATCTCGAAGATATTTGTATTAAAAAAACCATAAGTTTCCCTGTTTTCCATTGATTTGAAAAAAAAAGAAAAATGCCATTTTTTGACACTTAATTGTTTATAAATAAAAATGGCCGCCAGATCCTACGCAGGAAATAGTTACAATTTGCTCTTATAGGTATTATCTGTCGATAAAACCTTAGACCATAAAAACTGATAGACACGCCGTAATGCTATTCTCTCGTCTCGAAGAGTGAAGCCAACATAAAACGATTCACAAAGCTGTGTGTGACGTCAGTTTACGGCAGAAAACGTTAGTGATTAGAAGTATTCATAGGCGTTGTGAATTAAAATAAAGTATATTTTCTACATCCAGTAACAAATCAAAATATGTAATATTTCACCCTCCACTTATGTTAAAACTTATTCGCAATACTTTAGGTTATTTAGGTCAACAAGCATGTTCATTTTCATGCTTTTAAGACTTTTTTAAGTTTATTTCACTGTAAGTAAACTGAAATTGTAAATTATTGTAATAACTATTGATTTGAATAAACGTATATTATATTACAAAAATTTTTTTTGACGGGAATAATAAAGCGATCAAATGGAAATATTTGGAAGAATTAGTAGACATTCAAGAAAAGGAAGGCCTTCATCTTGCAACTAGGATAACCCGAAGGCATTTAAATTGGTATAAGGAAAAAATTAACGTTCAGCCAAAAAGTTGCTAAGGCAATACATTATTTGAGAAATAAAAGCTCAAAAGAATTTGTACATAGCGAAACTACTCAAAATTTTATTGAACAAATTAATGATATTTTTAATATTTTAAATAGCCGAAATTTATTGGCAAAACACCTAAAATCCAGTTAACAGCAGCACAATAAACAAGGGATATTTCAAAAAATTGAAGAATCTATAAAATATTTTTAGATCACTTAAATGTTCCAACAATTGTGAACCACTATAATATCCAAGCCAAAGAAAAACGGGTTTTATTGGTATGATTGTATGATCATTAGTTTAAAGTCACTAATGGGAATTTGGAAAAATTACTTGGAAGATATGGATGGAGGCCTGAAGTTCTTTCGGTCTATAAACTTTCTCAAGATCACTTAGAAGTTTTCTTTAGTTCTATTAGGAGTCATGGAGGTTAGAACAACAACCCAACGGCAAAACAATTTAAAGCTGCATATAAGTGAATCTTAATGCAGACAAGTGTTACAGGATCTACCCAGGTTAATTGTATAGAACAGACACCTTCCAAAATTTTAGCAATGAGCACAACAAATACTGTGAAAATGAAAACAGATGGTCATCAACTCATTGACAGCTTTATAACTGATGAAAATAATAGGGAAATAATAACTAGTAACCATGATTATACTGTAAATAATTTAAAGTTTTTCAAAAACATTGTCATCTTATGTTTGTGATGTTGTTGACTATATCGCTGGGTTTGTAGTTAAGAAAGTTAAGAAAACATTCAATTGTGACATAATATGTTTGTTTGCAATTGAATGTGATAATTTACAATCCCCATTCATAAGACACAAAAATTATAGGATATCAAAAAAATTTTTAATTCAACCTTCTAAAGACGTCATTCATATTTGCAAAATTGCTGAAAGCGAAATTAGATTTATGTACAATTCAAAAAATTGAACGATTCTAAATTAATGAGAAGATATGTACATACAAAGAACATATGTTTGATCATGATTTTGAAACAAACCATTTGTCTAATCTAATAAAGATAATTTGTTTCCATTATTGCAACGTCAGATTGTACCACGAAGGTGAAAAACTAAATAATGCAATAAGAGTTAGAAGTAAGTTAACAAAACCTATTTTGTTTTGTGGTCATTAAAATTAAATTAAATTAATAGATTTCCTACATATTTTCTCACCTAACCTGAAACTTCCACCCAAAAGAAAATTACTCTCCTTCAAATTTATTTTTGATATAATTTATTTATATTTGATATGATATTTTGATTTGAACAAGAAGAGATATACCAACGATATAATATGTACCTACTTTTAAATAAAACATTTATTTTTACAAAATTACTTTGTCAAAAATATTTATTAATTACTTTGCTAAATTATTTATCTTCCATATTTTTTACAAAATATTGAAGTTATATTAAAATTAATCTAAAATTGGGTAATTTTATTAGTGCTTTGCTAAGAATCCAAACGAGTTCTTGCCGTATTGTGACGTCACTTTCGCGGAAGGTGTTTGGTTTAACGGTTCGGTACAAGGCGTGTCTATCAGCTTTTATGGTCTAAGGATAAAACGCTTCAGTACCCTGGCTGTTCAAGTGTCATGGAAAAAACCTTAGTACCCTGGACTAAATATAGAGAAAACAACTCAGATTTCAAAAAGGATTGATTCAGAGTCCAGCCCATTAATAACAAACAACTTGAGTTCGTTGCTTATCAAAAAGAAAAATTTGATGGAGAACATACGATAAGAATGAAAAATTTGAGGTCGAGTGAGCAAATTAAACGAAATTAAAGTTATTGGAATTGGAAATAAAAATTAAATAAAAACAATAATCAATAATAGAGAAGTAGGTACTTTTAGTGCCTACTTTTCTAACCCGTTGTCCTAGGTGAACGACAAACGCGACAACGCGACGCGACACGTAAATATCACGTAATGGTTGTATTTTGTGTGTGGCCTAGGTTATCGGGTTATTCAGTCTACGACAAGACGCGACGAAGTGCGAACTTGTTTTGTTCGCGACGAGACACGACGCAGTGTCAAGCTTGCAGTGTTAAGTGCAAGTTGCTTTTTTCTATTCAAATTATGCTACTCAATAGTTTATTAAATAAATAAAAACTAATATAGTACCAGTAACTATAGCCCTGTCGCCAGGGGGTACAACGGCCTTCTTAATTCAGATGGACTTACCCAAGTTCTTTTTATGTATTTTGGCCCGTAGAACACGAATGTTTTGGGTAACAGTTGATCCGGATGTCGATAAGATTGTTGTAAACAAAGAAGTTGAGGAATTACATAACAGCGATTTCTCGCAAAACAAAACATTTTTTGTATTTTTTGGGTCATTCTAACCAAAAAATGTTCCTACAAGTTTTTTCGTAGGATGCATAGTTTTCGAGATAAACGCGGTTGAACTTTCAAAAAATCGAAAAATTGCAATTTTTGAACCCGAATAACCTTTGAATAGAAAATAAAATAGCAATTCTGCTTACCGCCTTTAAAAGTTTAAGTCAAATTATATCTGTTTTGAATATTTGCATTGCTAAAAATTTATTTTTTAATTGTTAAAAAAAGCTATAAACACATAGTGTTTCCCGTGCCTAATACATGCGTTTTAATGCATGCTACGTAGAAATAGCCCGCTTGCACTTTTACCTATTCTACCTACTCGTTCGATTTTAAATGAGAAATCATTGAAAACATCACTCAAGTACTAGGTGTTTATAGCTTTTTTTTTAACAATAAAATAATTAAAATAATAAATTTTTAGCAATACAAATAATTAAATCCGATATAATTTGACTTGAACTTTCAAATGCGGTAAGCAGAATTGCTATTTTATTTTTTAATCAAAAATTATTCGGGTTCAAAAATTGCAATTTTTCGATTTTTTTAAAGTTCAACCGCGTTTATCTCGAAAACTATGCATCCTACGAAAAAATTTGTAGGAACATTTTTTGGTTAGAATGGCCCAAAGAATACAAAAAAATGTTTTGTTTTGCGAGAAATCGCTGTTATGTGATTCCTCAACTTCTTGGTTTATAACAATCTTATCGACATCCGGATCAACTGTTACCCAAAAAATTCGTGTTCTACAGGTCAAAATACATAAAAAAAACTTGGGTAAGTCCATCTGAATACAGGAGGCCGTTGTACCCCCCCCCCTGGCGACAGGACTACTATATAGTACCAGTGTTTTTTCATTAACATACCTTAAAGCCAGTAACAGCGTCTCCTCAATAGAAATTGGTTTTTGAAAATTAGTATTGACAGTTCAATACTGGGTTTAACAGCTGCAATAATATAATCGAAAGTGCATGGTAATAAGCCACAATACATTTTAAACCAACGTGGATTATTTATTAATTTCGAATATAAATGATCAAACTGTCCAAATTTATTTCGCTGTATATATATATTTGTTGTCTTTCTTCTTCGTTTATGGAATTTTTTTAAAGCTAGGTATTTAATATGAATTTTCTAATAACACTGCCGTATACTTCCCCATACTTAAGAATGACATGAATTGACATCGTCACGTTTGTCCTAGATTGAGCGATGGAAAGCGACGCTACATAAGCCACACGTCGCGTGAATTACTGGTCGCATCGTATCGCATCGCACCGCATTGCGTCGCGTCGTTTTGCGTCGCTCACCTAGGACAACGGGTAAGAGTAATAATTGTTTAATTACAGGTTAATTAAGTTCCATTTTTGGATTTTTATTAGGTTAAATTATTATATCTGTTTAGCAGGCACTTTATATTTAGTTTTCTAGATTAGCTTAGAATAATTCTTAAATTTCTTATATGTATTGTGATTTCATTTTCAAAATGTCCCCCCTTCATCAGCAGTGAAAATGAAGGGTCTTCAACAAGTGAAAAACTTAAAAGTATTGGTAAAGTAGTAACGTAGACCATAAAAATACCGTAAAGCATGGGAGTCCTTGACAGACTTTAAATGTTGGTTGGCTTTACAGGTAGAGGTAAGTTTTTTTTATTTTGTTGGCAGATAAGGATGTAGGTAATTAATTTATATTTTAGATTCTGGAAAAGATTTTTGTCTTGTGTGCAATAGTATTATGACCGCCTAAATTACAGTCATAAAAATTTCCTAAAAATTAGCTTTTTTAATTAAAAAAGCAGAAAATCCGTTAGAAATGCACATAAAAAGTGCGGAATTAAAACTAACGGGATTTTTAACCGAGCATAATATTTCATTCAGATGTGCTGACCATTAAAGACATTTTAAAAATAGTGTTTTTCCGATTCTAAAATCGCAAACGGAATTAAACTACATCGAACCAAGGCTACAAAAATTTCAACAGATGTAATTAGTTTTTGCAGCAAAGAACAAATAAACGCCCTTTTAAAAATCACAAAATTTAGTATGATAATTGACGAAACAAATACATTGCTTCGGTGAAAACTTTGTGCATTTACGTTCGGTTTTTTCATCCTAAATTTGGAAAAAATGTAACATTATTCTGGAATCTTATTCAGATATTCTCTGGAAATGAATCTAATTGGGCAAATATAGGAGCTAAAACTGAAAGATTATTTACGGCTATACAGAATGAATTTTCATATAAAAATATTCCTTTCACTAACATTATTGTGTTTGGCTCAGACGGATGCAATACGGTGTTTGGAAAATATAATTCTGTTGCAAGTAAATCAAAAGGTGATCTTCTGGGAGTTATGGTTCAAAAATGTGTATGCCATTCACTTCATTTAAGCGCAAGTGAGGCTTGCAAGTCTTTGCCCAGAAGATGTGAGGATATGGCAAGAAATATATATAATTTTTTCAAAAATAGTGTTAAAAGACAGACTACGTTTAAATAGTTTCAGGCCTTTAGTAATGTAGATCCTCACCAAATATTGCGACCAGTACAAACCAGGTGGCTTTCTTTGTTGCCTGTTATTATTGTTGCCTGGAACCATTACGGTTATTTTTAAACTCTATTTATATTGAGCATCGAGTTCTGACCAGTGAAAAAATATATAATGACCTTCATGACAAAGCAATAAAACTGGAGCCTGTTTAATAAAAGTGACAATTCCTGTCGGACAAGTGCCAAACAAGACTTGTGACAAGTTTGTGTTTCATAAAGTGAAAAGAGTAGATTATCAGTGACAAGTAATAAGTCTTATTTTTACAAGTTTGTTCTACAATTGTAGGCAGGTTTTTGTTTTATAACAAATAACTCAATGAAAAGTTGTCATTTTTTTCTAGCATTTATTAGTTTAAAGTAACAGGAACTTAGTAACCGTCCTATTTTCTCATAAAAAATGTGGTCCAGCGACAGTGAGGACGAAGTCAACGTGTTAGTACGGCATCGACGACGAAGACGTATATTTCGTCAAAGAGTAAATTTCAATTTTAATGCATTGATGGAGTTCAATGAAAGATTTCGACTGAATTCTATAAAAATGGAGGAAATAATAACAGCAATTGGTCCCCGCTTAATGCATCCAACGAACAGAAATTGTGCCTTGTTTCCTTCGCAACAATTACAAATTACCATGCATTGGTTTGGAAATGGTGGACAATACCATGGAATAGGAGACATGCATGGTATATCCAAAGCCACTGTTTGCAGATGTGTAAAAGCTGTAGTGAATGCCATACATGATAGATTATTTCCAAGGGTAGTACGTTTTCCTCAAAATATTATAAACATTGATCATCGTTTCAACGAAGTTGCCGGAATGCCCATGGTTGTAGGCTGTATAGATGGAACCTTAATAAAGATAGATGCATCCACACATCATGAAGAAGCCTTTGTTGATAGGAATGGAAATCACTCCATTAACCCTCCGTTAGTCGCTAGGATAAACGGAGCATCAAGAGTCGCTACGGTGTCAGAGACAGACAATTTAAAAAAATAGTTATTGCTATAAAATTCGTACACATATTTTATATTGTGTATAGGAATGACTAAAAAATATTTTTGAAAATGTTTTATTGAAAAATAACAGATATAAAATGAAAAACCGCTTTCATTTTCACTTCCCTCATCGTCAAAATAATTTTCATCGTCGCTAGGAACCATTTCCCATAATTCCATTCCAACGTTTTTGTTCGGCTTCAAAGGACATCTATAAATAAGACTTGACCAAAACTTACCGATAAAATGCAATAATACGATGCTAAATCTTTACCTGAACTGCAAGTTATGCCAATAAAGTAATAACCACACCGTTAGTCGCTACGGAGTCTTGCACCGAAAATAGCTATAAAACTCGCACAACTGTACCCAAGTAGGTAAGAATGTACACTAAAACGAGGTTAGTTGATAGGAAGAGGTACAGAAAGTGGCGATAGAAAAAAACAGTTATTTTGTAAATCCCGAATGAATAATTCTGTCGTCGGTGTGTGACACCGATAGCCACTAACGGAGGGTTAACGTTATGGGAATTTGTGGCCCTGGCTACATGTTTTATTATATTAACTTCAACTGGCCCGGAAGTGTCCATGATTGAAGAGTTCTTCGAAATTCTCAAATATTTCAACAATTTGAACAAGGTACTTATTAATGAAAAAAAAAATTTGCATATGAAATACATTCTCATGAACTATTTTTAGGATGGAGACCAATTCCTGGGGCTATCATTTCGGGTGATAGTGCTTACCCGCTTAGAGACTGGTTAATTCCTCCAATTTTAAGAGATCCTGCCGATCCGGCAAATGTAGTCTTTGTTCAACGACATAAGTAAACTCGCCGATTTATTGAACAAAGCTTCGCAATCCTGAAAGAAAAATTTCCTTGCCTAAATTATTTACGTGTAAACCCATTATTTGCATCAAGAATTATTAAATGCTGTGTTACTCTCTGCAATATTTCTAGAAATTTTGACGATGAAAACTGGCTCCAAAATTTCGAAGTTAGAAATGATAATATTGTCCAACCATACAATGGACCAATATTTAATGAAGGAATTAACTCAAATTATAAATCACTTTCGATAAAATTTTCGAAGACATGTTATGAAGTGAATCCAATTGTTTCAATAAAAAGTTAAGACTATAGAAATACTAAACTTTATTTAAACTATCAAACGTATAAAAAACCTAACTAAAATTCTTCTTCGCTTGAATATTCAACAAAAGGCACATTTTTTCATAAAACTTTTTTGTAAATGTGAATTTTTCAAGTCCGTATTCTTTTTATAGAGCAAACATTTCTAATGCGGTTTTATGATTTTGCATTTCTAAATACGTAACCTGCAAATAATTTTTTAAATTAGAAAAATGTCTTAGAAGTAGCTTTAATTTTTTTTCCTTAAATCTTCTAAAATGCTCTTGTTGTCATCTTTACTACAACACTTTCTTTTTCCTTTGTTGGACATGATTACTGTGGATGAGGATGAAGCTGCATTATTTATCACAGTTGCTGTGGCGGTTGAAGCTTCATTATTAAAAAGATTTTCGTTTCGCTCCGGGCTATTGGTGGACACATTCCATTCAAAACCGGTGAATCTTTTCCCAATATCTCGTACACTAACAGATCTATCTCCGTTTTTTTGGCAATCGCGTGTCCTCCTGTGCCTGTTTTTCTGGCATTGTCCAGCTTCTGCACTGCACGCTTCCGTAGATTTTGCAAAAGTACATCACGGCAATAGGTATATCGCTTGGTTTCATTGATGAGACCCATTGCAAGTGCTATTTTACTTCTTTCCTTGAATAAAATATCTTTCCTCGCTCTAATCACACGCAAGAATTCTACCTTTCCTTATTCGCGAGACATGACGTTTTGATATAGTTTTGCGTTAGTTTGAAGTTAAATAATTATTACACTTGTCGAAAACAATTATCAAAAATATTTTTTGACTAGTGTCAACAATCATTTTATGAAAAAAATTTTTTAAATACTTGTCAGCTAACACTTGTAACTTGTAAACTTGTCACTTGCAAACCTGTCACTTTTATGAAACAGGCCCCTGTTTTATTTATTTTTACACCTCAACATTCAACCTCAACATTACACATCAATTTATTTACACCATTACACATCATTCCATGATTTAACATTTAACAAGTCGTAATTTTCGTAAGTTTTAAGCTTGTGTTTTTATCATTTTAAGAAGTACTTATATAAAAATACTGTGCAGTTTGTATTATTCGGATTCTATATTATCTTTTCCGATAATAAGAACGACGAAAAATCTGTGGATTGATGATATATTTGAAGATTTCGTTTTGAGGTTAGGATGGATAACAACATGTGTAGTGCTTGCTCCCTTGATTTGGGCAATGATGAAAAGCAGATTATTGCCTGCGACAGCTGTAGATCTAAATTACATCTGGCTGAAAAATGCTCTGGTTTATCTACATCTGAGACAAGAGCAGTGGTTCTTCAGAAGCGACTTCTAATGTACTTTTTAGTGACTGTCGAGATGCTTTTAAAAATGTGCCCATTTTTGTGAGGAGGTTTATGATGCTGGAAGATGAAATAACCAGCTTAAAGAATAAAATTAATCAGCTGGAAAATAATAGCTCTCAGACTTCTGCCAACTCAATCTATTATGAGGTTCAGCAGCGCATTGAACGAGCTAACAACCTAATAATCTATAAGATGCCTGAATCTAATTCTAATATCCTGTCAGAACGTATTAATCATGATAAAGGTAAGGTTAATGAGATTTTTCGTTTACTCGGTATACAACAACAAGAGTCCAGCATTGAGCATGTAGTTCGCATTGGCAAATCATCAGATTCTAATCGAATTAGACCAGTCAAGGTAGTATGTAACTCTAATACTGTGAAACTAGCCCTTAAATCAGGCAATAAACTTAGGGGATCAATCTACAGCATCTCTAGAGATCAAACCAGAATGGAAATAGATGCTTACAAGGCAGCAAAAAGAGAACTGGAAGAAAGAAAATCTGCTGGTGAAGTAAATCTGGGCATTATATATCAAAATGGGGCCCCCGTAGTTAAAGAAACTAAGCAAAAAACTAGTTTCATCCCCATTAGCAGTATTTTATCAAAATGTTGGTGGCCTGCGAACCAAATTATTTGATGTGATAAAGAGTATTTCATGTTGTTCGTATGACATTATAATATTTGCTGAAAGTAACCTTAATGATAATATAACCGATTGTGAGATTACATGTGTTGGCTTTAATATCTACAGATTTGACAGATCTTTAAGGACGAGTCCCAAACAAAGCGGTGGTGGTTCTGGTTTTTGTGAGCAAGAAGATACAATCTCAACGTATCTCTATTAATGAGGACAGAGTTGAGCAAATTTATATCCTATGCCAATATAAAACAACAAGGTTTGTGGTGGGTGGAGTATACAGCGTGTCTACTTGAGTTGGAAACATACGGGAAACTTTTTTATTATTAATTTTACGAAAAAAAGTTATTCTTTATAAAAAGTTCTGCATGCCCCAAAACCTAAGATTCAATCATCAGATATCAAATTTTCTGAATATTATACGAGGTATGTCAAAAAATATGAATTTCGGTCAAGGGTAAAGTACCTTTATTTCTCTCAATATCGAAAATTCTTATGATAAAACGTTGTTTGGAATTAAAAACTAAGATCAAATATGCAATTACATGCTTCTTATTGAAAAAAAAAATTTTTCTCAAATTTAAGGATACCCAACATTGTTTTTAATTATTACAAATATGATAACTCGTTTATTATTCATTTTACGAAAAAAAGTTATTCTTCGTAAAAAGCTTTGCATGGTCTAAAATCTAAGACACAACCATGATATATCAACTTTTATTAATTTTATACGAGGTGTGTCAAAAAATATGAAATTCGCTCAATATTATAGCACCTTTATATTTCACAGTATTTCAATTAGAAGGATGTAATTGCATATTGACACATAGTTTTTAGTTCTAAACAACTTTTTTAATAACTGTTTTCAATATTGTGAAAAATAAAGGTACTTTACTCTTGAGTGAAATTCATATTTTTTGACATAACTCGTATAAAATTAATAAAATGTGATATCTGTTGGTTGCATCTTCGGCCTTATGACCTACAGAGCTTTTTATAAAGAATACCCTTTTTTCGTAAAAGTAATAATAAAAGAGTTATCGTATGTGTAATGAATCAAAACGAAGTTAGTATCAATAAATTTGAGAAAAATTTGGAAAATATTTTTTTTCCAATTAGAAGCATGTAATTGCATATTTGAGCTTAGTTTTTATTTCCAAACAACTTTTCAGAATAAGCATTTTCGATATTGAGAGAAATAAAGGTACTTTACTCTTGAACGAAGTTCATATTTTTTGACATACCTCGTATAATATTCAGAAAATGTGATATCTGATGATTGGATCTTAGGTTTTGGGGCATGCAGAACTTTTTATAAAGAATAACTTTTTTTCGTAAAATTAATAATAAACAAGTTTCCCTTATGTTTCCAACTCAAGTAGACACGCTGTACATTCCTCCACAATCTTCACGAGATACTTACAGTTTGCATTGTCAATCTATAGAAGATATTACCATACGTTACACTTCACTTAACATATACATATTTGGCGATTACAACCTACCCAATGCAACTTGGCTGAATGACGAGTATGGATTAATGGTTCAGTGTCCTGGAGGGGATCCTGCAATAGATGTTGCTCAAGAGTTAGGGTTTTTAAAATTCTTTTAACACATTAATGTTCCTAATAATCGTAATGTATTTTTAGATTTGGTTTTTTCAAATGTTAGGGAATTAAATGTCTTGAAAGCAAAAGATCCTTTGGTAGACCCTAGCCAACACCATGTGGGTTATGAGTGTTTTTTAAACTTAGATTTAACTGATTCAAAAAATTTAAAATATGATGAATTTTTTTATGATTTTGTAAATGGAAACTACGCTGAACTCAATAACTTCCTTGCATCCATGGATTGGCAGAACTGTCTGGTTGAGGGTGTTGATAATTCTGTGGGTTTGTTCTATGATGTTCTGTTGACGGGGATAGCATTGTTTGTACCATTAAAAAGATACAGAACATCTACCTTCCCTAAATGGTTTTCCCACGAACTCAGGAATTTAACGCAGGAGAAAAAACGTGCCCACTCTATGTACATGAGAAGTCAGTCTGATGCTGAATATGTTAGGTTTTCTCGCCTTAGGGCTGAGTGTAAGCGTTTGTCTGATACATGCTTTAGTGGCTATATGGGTGGAGTAGACATTAGCTTAAAAAATAACCCTAAATCATTTTGGAAGTTCATTAATGACAAGCGATCTACTCATAGCTTACCGAGCTCTTTATTTTATTTTGACCAATCAGCATCTAACGGTCAAGATATAGCAAATTTATTTAAGAAGTTCTTTCAAACTGTTTACTTGCCTAATAATGGTCAGCTCCGGGTGCCCTGCTACCTTGAGGGTAGCAATGTAAGTACATGTATTAGACCTGCTGCGATATCCATAATTGAAATTTTTGACAGTATAAGTGATCTTCCCAATAAGCTGTCAGCTGGTCCTGATGGTTTGCCTAATTATCTTTTGAAAAAGTGTGTCTGTACTCTAGTCATACCTTTGCATTTACTGTTTAACAGGTCTTTAGCGACATCTATGTTTCCGGCTGCTTGGAAGGAGAGCTACGTTATACCTGTTTATAAAAATGGGCAAAAGGATAACATTGAAAATTATCGCAGCATATGCATTCAGTCTGCAATACCCAAGCTTTTTGACAGCCTGGTGGCCAAGCAGCTTTCTTGGTTGTGTAACGGATTAATTTCCGATTCGCAGCATGGCTTTCGCATAAAAAGGTCTGCTGCGACGAACTTGGTCGAGTATCAGTCTGACTTATTGTGTCAAATGGAGGATCGTAAACAGATAGATGCCATATACACGGATTTTTCGAAAGCGTTTGATCGTGTTGATCACCAAATACTCTTGGAAAAGCTGGTGTCTGTGGGTTTTGATGTTAACTTTGTCGAGTGGATTAAGAACTCCTCATCGGGGCGTACTCAACGAGTGACGATTGGTAGCTATTTATCTGACATTATTACAGTAAGCTCCGGAGTTGCTCAGGGTGGCCATACTTCTCCGCTTCTTTTTATCATCTTTGTTAATGATATAAATAATTGCTTTTTGAATAGTAAATGCTTAATGCTAGCTGATGATCTGAAATTCTGGAGACCTGTGGATGGTTTGTTGGACCAGGCGTTGTTGCAGGAGGATCTTGATAGACTGCAGGAGTGGTGTGTTCGAAACAAACTTTTCTTGAATGCCAGGAAATGCTGTTTTATAAGCTTCTTTCGGAAAGTCAGTAGAATTGAATCAGGTTACATAATTAATAATCAGCCACTTGAATATGTATCTTCTGTTAGGGATTTGGGTGTTGTTTTGGATGAGAAGCTTTCTTTTGTGGAGCATATAAATGCTGTATCTGTGAAGGCATCTAAACTTTTGGGATTTGTTACAAGAAATTGCAAATTCTTCTCTATTGAATCTACTAGGCTTGTTTACTGTAGCTTAGTAAGGTCCCTCTTGGAATACAGTTCTGTGGTTTGGTCACCCTATTTCCAGACTCATATTGATACTATCGAGAGAATACAACATAGATTCTTGAGATCATGTGCTTACTATACACAAACTATCATTGTCAATCACGATTATTCTTTTCTTGAACAACAGTTGTCCCTACCTCCACTTAAGGTACGCCGTGACATAGCAGGTGCTGTTTTCATTTTTACGATCATAAATGGACTTATAGATTCTCCCAATCTTTTAAGTCAGATTAATTTTAATGTTCCTTATCAAGCTCTCCGTTACCATAATATGTTTAAAATACCTTTCCATAGAACATTGTATGGCGTTCACAACCCACTTGATAGGTATATGGGATTGTTAAATAATTACGAACTTGATTTATTTAATATAACTCTAAATCAATTAAAAAGATCTCTTGCTCTGTGATGTTATTTTTATACTCTTAAGTGTTATGTTTGTATGTTGTATATTTTTTTGTAGTCAATATTTATGTTATATATTAATTTTCGTGACATATGAAATTTTTCAGTGTTTTTATACTTTTCTAACTCTCTATTTTTTAGATTAATTAAGTCATATTTAACACATTGAATTTATTATTACCTTTTGGAAATGTATTAATATTTAACTGTAATTTTTCTGTTAATGGGGTTATCCCGTATAATAATAAATAAATAAATAAATCAATGATGTGACCGCTGACCACTCCAGAAGACACATGAATCGCAGCACAAACTAGCCAGGCCATCTCACAGACGCCTAAAAAGACTATGCCAGAAGATTTAATGCTAAGTGAACTCCAGAGAGTCGTCAATGGATGACACCTGCCACAAGCCAAAAACTTATATCATATTTACTTATTACTTTATTGAAATAGATTGTAAATTAGCAATGAATAAATAAATAAATAAATATTTTCAAGTGGGTTTTGCCGAAATTTTTTGATATGAACACATATTTTCAGAGTGAGAAAGTCGTTATAAAGAAATTACATACGCAAATGGTCAATACCAATAAAGATTTATTAATGCCGTGCATGGATGCCCTAAATAATATCTATCTGGGAATAGGCGTTCTTAGAAATGTTAATGATTTAGAAAATGATATTAACCAAGATTGTTATGAGAGATGCAGGTGCTTTTTAATTAATTCTTGTTTAGAAATTAAAAAGAGGTATGATTTTGCAGATCTTATTCTTAGCAAACTAAGTATGTTGGAAAAATGAAGCATTAAACACGTTAATACACTTTTTCCATTGATGGAATTATTACCACGTATTTGTGATCCACAATAAAACTTTGAAAAAATGCAGAAATTCGATGATCAGTGGAGAACTCTACCAAATTTAGAAGAACTGTCGCTTAAAGAGGATCTCGATTTATTTTATTGCAAGTTAGGTTAGACAGCATATTTCGAGGGTAGTTATTTGTTTAAAGACTTTGAATTTGCTTTTCGTGTGTGCGTTTTATCATTGCCACACTCTAGTGCAAGCTGCGAACGAACTTTTTCCAAATTAGTTTAATAAAAACTGAAGTCAGAAATAAAATCATTACCGATACATTAAATGAAATTATGCACTCATCTCAGCGTATTAATTTGGATAATGGATGTGTGAGTTTCAAACCTACAGATGAAATGGTAAAATCCATAAAATCCTTTAAAATGTATGGAAAAATAATTAGAAGATCAAGATCAGAAAGAGTTACAAGAAGAAAAAATTATTTTTGAAACTTGAGCTGAACAAGAATAGGTTATGTTATTTTTTATTTTGTATAATGTTTGTTCATTAAAATAATTTTAAAATTAGACTAACCTTAATCCATTAACCCTGGAATGCTACCTGGGGTACACTTGTACCCCAACCTTGTTTTTAAGTTTGCAGTAGTGGGTGTGGAAAATATGAAAATAAACTTTTGGATAATAATACAATAAAATATTTTTGTATACAAAATAAATTCTCAACATGTTATCTTAAAATTGTCATAAGTTCTTAAAACATACATATATAAATATTTTAGGTCGATTTTATTTGGGGTACCACTGTACCCCGATTTAGCAGATTGAGTTTAGAAAATAAGTGTAGCAATCCAGGGTTAAACTAATCAACCTTCGATGACCTCCACACACCTGTAAGGTCAGTCGGTTGTACGATAAAATCATTTATAAAATGAAAATTTCTACAGCATTCTACAATAGTTTCGGTTTGATCATTTGGCAACACTACATCACCGCAATCACGTCAGTATGCCACTGTGTTTTGAGTGAAGAACCTTCGCATCCCTAACTTCGAGCATACAAAACATTGACGTTATCAGAAAAAATAGCGAGAATTAAAGAAGTAGAAAAAGGGACGAAGAAAAAATCTGCGAATGCCAAGGACTTTGGAATTCCTCCTAACACATTATCTACCTACTTGAAGAATAAAGAAAAAATTCTGAAAAGTGAAAGTGAGTGCGGTAAAGAGCGAAAAAGATTAAGGAAATCAGTTCAAAGAAGCCAGGGATAAGATGATTCCCGTGAGTAGTCCACTTATAAGAAGCAAAGCTGAACAATTTGCTATTGAACGGGGGCAATTTTAAGGGGCTATCCTAGTGTAAAAGTACGAAATTCATATACTTTTTTTGGGAATTTCTAAAATAAAAAGTACTGTACCAATTATTTTTAAAATTTGCATGAGCATTTATTATAAAAATAAGTACATGCAAAACAATTTTCATAAAAAAATATTGAAAATTAAACGATTTATGCGCCATCTACTGGCACCGTGAAAATCAAAATGTGGCCCCACTGCTGCAGTGATTACAACTAATAGAGATCTAGGCTATTGATTATGTTCAAAATAAGAGAGCTAAAAGGAACTACAACGTTAACGGGATTTTATTGTCTCATATGGTCAACGGATATCTATATTTGAAAAAGCCGCGGAGTGCTACCATTTAAATGGGTGCGTTTTTGAGAAAGGGGTGAATTAGTCCCTAGGCACAGGGTGCATTAAGGTGAGTTCCATTAATTTTTGGTACAAACACTTCTACAGGAAAATTGTTCCAGGATAAATTTACTATCAAAATATCATATTTTAAAGTCAAAAGTATTTTTTTTACAAAAATAAATTCAAAAGAATAGCAAGAAAAAAACTCGAAAGAAAGCAATTTTGTTTTTAGCCCCATAACTTTTTTCCGCAGGGATATAGGTATAGGCATTGCTTCAGCGAAAAATAACTTCCATCCTTTGTCTTTAAAATGACGTTTGGCAGAAGACTCGAGGATTTATAGTTTCCAAAATAGAATTTTTCAAAGTTTGCCGCTCACAGAATTTTTGAGCCATTTTCCCCATTATTTCGCAAACATTGTTCTGTAACTTTTTTCTACGCATTTCTAGGTATATGCAATGGTACATTTAGTAGAAAGAGAAGTCAATTACCTTTAAAACGGTCTACAGTATAAGGTCGTACGACTATTTTTAAACAAGTTATGCTTTTTCAAGATTTTATGCTTTAATGATTTTTGATATTTTTTATGATTATTGTTTAAATTTCTCAATATGACTTTTTTCTTGTACATTTAAGTATATACATTCTGGAATAAGAAAAACTTATTTTCTTTACTTTAAAATGGTGTATTGCAATCGCCTCTAGAACTATTTTTAAACAAGATATCCGTAGGATATCCAAGGGTATCCGTAATTTGACAAAAATTTAAAATTTTTTATTTTTTCAATTAGAAGAATATAATTGCATATTGTAACATACTTTTTAATTCCAAATAACTTTTCTTAATAACACTTTTCGATATTGTGAAATATAAGGGTACTTTACTCTTGAGTGAAATTCATATTTTTTAACATACCTCGTACCGTAGATTGGGGATACTTTGAACTCGGGGGTTATTTTGATCAAAACTTTAAAAATTAATTATATGCCTCAGGCGTGTGCGCTTAGCCACTGCCGATAACCGAATTTTGCCTAGTCGGCAGCAATGTTACTGTTATTTAGTATTTATGACCATTCGATACCGATACACACGCGTGTGCTAGAAGTACAAGCATTTTTTTGGAGTATCGAGTTTAACATCAATTTTGTTAAGTGAAAAACTTCGTACATATCACGGTAAGTATATTGTTTATACAACGTATTCTTTCATGTAGTGATTAGAAGTACTTTGATCATGAATCTCACTGAAAATAACGTAAGCAGGTTATGGGAGTGATTAAGAGTACGGCGTGAAATTACTGGGGGAAACATTGATCAATACATTGGGCAACATTGATCGTGTGGTCAGTGTTACCCCAGACGATCCGTATAATCGTTTTTTCGAACAGATGAAAATATTAATCAAATAAATATTATTTAAACGTATTCTTTCTTGCAGGAAAATGCCCCGTAAGCATAAAAGATTACTTGGCAGCAGAAGTTACGCTGATTACCCTCCAGCAAATTTAGAAAGAGCCATTGAACGGGTAGTTGAAGGTACACTATCTATTAGAGAAGCATCAAGACAATATAAAATTCCCTTTGGTACCCTGTATAACAGATATAAAGGAAAACATATTGGCACCCCCGGACGTCCTACTATTTTCACCGGAGGAGAGGAGGTAGCAATTTTAAAAGCAGCCGCTAAATGTGCTGACTGGGGCTTTCCTTTATCTATTCAGGACCTACGAATGATGGCAAAATGGTATTTGGATCAACAAGGAAGAACGTGGCTATATTTCAAAATAATCTGCCTGGTATTGACTGGGCATACAGCCTACTTAATAGGCATAAGGATTCGTTTGGGCAACGACTAGCAACAAATATTAAACGTGCTAGAGCTGCTGTTTCAAGAGTTACACTAGAAGAGTTTTATAATAACTTGGAGCCAGTAATTAAAGATTTGCCCAGTTCCAACATTTTCAACTATGACGAATCTAATTTGTCAGACGATCCAGGGAAAAAACGTTGCATATACAAAAGAGGCATTAAGTACCCCGAAAAAGTGATGAATCACTCCAAAAGTTGTACCATTATTATGGTATCTGCTGCTGCAGACGGAACTCTTCTCCCTCCCTACGTCATTTATAAAAGCATTCACCTGTATGATACGTGGAAGGAAAATGGACCGCGTGGTTTACCTTGCTGCGATAAACCATGCTGCAACCAAGGGACGAGGTATAATCGTACTCAAAGTGGATGGATAGATGGCGTAACTTTTAGAGACTGGTTCACAACTTGCTTTTTACCCCATGCACGACGTTTAGAAGGAAGAAAAGCTTTGATAGGAGATAATTTGTCGTCACACATGGATGTTGAAGTTCTTAAGATGTGTGCTGAACATGAAATTGACTTCATATGCTTAGTTCCAAATTCTACCCATTTGTGCCAACCACTGGACGTGGGCTTTTTCAGGCCAATGAAACAGGCTTGGAGGACGACGTTAACGGATTGGAAATTACAAAATTTGCGACTAAGTACAGTTCCAAAAGATATGTTTTCATCTCTTTTAAGGAAAACATTAAAAACTCTTGACGAAGTCACTCCTCGAGTTTCGAAAGGTGGTCCATCCCAACAAACGGATAAAATTGCGTCAGCAGTAAAGCGAAACTTAATTAGCTCCTTTCGTTCTACTGGTATTTATCCGTTTTGCCCGGGTGAAGTTTATAAGAAATTGCCAACAGATGACGCTCCACAAGATCCCACGGACGCCGTTGAAAATGCATTAACTGCACTTCTAAAGGAGCAAAGATTTGGAGGACCAGAGAGACCAAAAACAAGAAAAAAGAAACTAGATGTAGCTCCCGGAGCTAGTGTGTCAACAGCAATAATTGAGCAGCAATCAGAAGATAGTTCAGATAAAGAAAGCCACATATCACAGTCAGATGAATCCGAGTCCGAAAATGAATCAGACTTGTTAGAAAATGAAGAAAACTACGAAGTGCAGTCTGAAGTAGATAAGGTTCAAGCAGGTAGATATATTTTAGCAAAATTCTTATCTCAGAGAGGAAAAAAAACTTATATCTATGTCTGTAAAATTTTGGAGGTAGAGCCGGAAGTAATAGTCATAGGCTATAAATCCATAAAACCCAGCAAGACAGAATTTAAGATGATTGATGCCGACATATCCCAAATTAGTAAGGAGGATATAGTTGAATTTTTACCAAATCCCGCATCTATAGAGTGTTTAGATGGAAGCACCAAATGCATTTTTAAAAAAGACATTAAAGTAGTTGAAGTTTAGTTTAATTTGAAACACGTTAACATACCTTATTTTTCTGTAAAATTCGTAGTTTTTAAGTTGTTGAAGTGCAGTTTCATTTCATTATCATCAAATACATTATTTTCTGTAAGTTTCATAATTTTTTTTTACCCTAAAAAGTCATAATAAACTAAGATTTGTCAAAATATGTTTTCAAAGTGAATAACATTGGGGATACTTTCATATTAAACTAAAATTACATGTGTGATCAAAATATCCCCATCTACAGTATATCTTTGATCAGGTCCTTTAAATTTTTTTCTTGAAAAGTATCAAACATTTAGTGTTAATATTTATTGTGTGTCTTGATAAACGAAACCCGATTATTACTGATTTTTTTAGTCGATTTTAACTCTTAGATAAAAGTTTTATTTAACATTAAAATTTAAAAATGATCAATGTATCCCCATTCTACGGTACACTATTGATAACATTTTATATCTGATGATTACATCTTAGGTTTTAGACTATGCAGAGCATTTTATAAAGAAAATTTTTTTCATAAAGTTAATAATAAAAAGTTTTCCATATGGTTCCAACTTAGTGTGACCTATTGCATGTGTATATGTCAAACTTTGAAAAAGCGTATTTTGTTTAAAAATAGACCTAGAATTTTTTACAATACACTATTTTAAAGCAAAGAAAATAAGCTAATGTGTATACCTAAATATACAATAAAAAATTATAATGAGAAATTTAAAAATAATCGTAAAATATATCAAAAATCATTAAAAGTGTAAAACTTTGAAAAACCATATGTTACTTAAAAATAGTCGTACAGCCTTCTACGATAGACCATTTTAAAGGTAATTGACTTTTCTTCCTACTAAATGTAACATTACATATACCTAAAGCTGCGTAAAAAAAGTTACAGAACAATGTTTGCGAAGTAACAAGGAAAATCGCCCAAAATTGTTGTGAGTGGCGAAATTTGAAAAATCATATTTTGGAAACTATAAATCATACAGACTTACACCAAACTCCATTTTAAATAACAAGAATGAAGGTTTTTTTTCTGTGAAGCAATACCTATACCTATATCCCCGTGGAAAAAAGTTATAGGGCAAGAAACAAAAATGCTACCTTTCGTGTTTTTTTATTGCTTTTCTTTTGAATATATTTTTGTAAAAAAAAATATTTTTTACTTTAAAATGTGATATTTCGATAGTAAATTTAACCTGGAACAATTTTCCTGTAGACATGTTTTTACCAAAGGTGAATAGAACTCACTCTAATTCTCCCTGTGCCTAGGGACTAATTCACCCCTTTCTTAAAAACGCACCCCTTTAAATGGTAGCACTCCGCGGTTTTTTCATAAATAGAGGTCCATTGACTCTATAAAACAATAAAACCCCGTTAACGTTGTAGTTCCTTTCTAAAATACATAATCAATAGCCTAATCCTGAAACATCAAATTTCAAAGTAGTAATTATTGAAGTATGAGTTATTTCCTATACCATCAATGAGGATTTTTGAAAAAAAATGAAAATAAAATTTGAAAAAATGACGAATTGTTGAAATTTTTTTTTAATTGGCTAAAACATTTTCAGTTTCAAAAACCGTCAAATTGACATTTTTTATCCGATCGAAAAACCCCTAGTTGATGGTATAGAAAATAGCTTATATTTCAATAATAAGTTTGAAATTTTATGTTTCAGGATCTCTATTACCCAATCACTGCAGCAGTGGAGCTATGTTTTTATTATCATGGTGCCAGTAGCGCATAAATCGTTTAATTGTCAATATTTTTTATGCAAATTGTTTTACATGTAGTTATTTTTATAATAAATGCTCATGTAAATTTTCAAAACAATTGGTATGCTACTTTTTATTTTAGAAATTCCCAAAAAAGTATATGAATTTCGTACTTTTACACTAGGATAGCCCCTTAAGGCGAGTACGGCGGCTAGACGGCTTCAAAGACCGCAACAAAATTCCATTCAAATCAATTTGTAGAGAAAGTAGGGCCGTTAATAAGTAAGAAACCAACCAACGGAAAAAAATTTATGGAAATAATTCAGGATATAGATGAAAAAAATATTTTAATAAATAATCATACAGAAGTAAAATGGACACAGACCAACAAAAGTGAAGGAGATGACAATCTAATTATCAGACCGAAGTGACATGACAAGACAGGTAGTCAATTTTTGGTTATGAATTTCAAATTATTAGTATCGTTCGCGGTAACGATTCCGTACTTGTCCAGGACAACTTCGCATGCGCACTTTAAAAAAGAGCGTTCTCTTTTTTAAAGTGCGCATGCGAAGTTGTCCTGGACAAGTACGGGATCGTTACCGCGAACGATACTATTAGGGTTGTTTAAAATTTGGATTATATATTAGTAAGTGTATAAAAGTGAAATTTAAATTATAATAAATTAGATTTTCTTGTAAAAGTCTAAAAGGCAACTCTCTACTCTCTGTTACAGAAAGAACTGTTGTTAGTGTTAGGTTGATAAAAATACTAGTCATAGTAGAGTCAATGACGTCATTGGTGATAATTTTGAGAAAGAAGACGAAAATTTGATTTAGTTTGAAATAAACTTATTCATTAAGCGCAACAGGCCTTGTAGGCCTATGGATAAAATGTTGACATTTCTGATTACATAAATAATATAATAAATAACTTAATATAACTTACATAACTTATAAAACTTATAAATTTTATTTAAATACACTTCAGTCTTTTTATACACTCCTTCTCCACCTCTCTCCATCTCCTTCTGTCCAATGCTAGTTCTTTCCATCTCTTAATGTTACTTTTCTTCAAGTCTTCATATACACTGTCCTTCCATCTTTTCCTTGGCCTGCCTTTCCTCCTCTTTTGTATTGGTCTTCGTAAGAGTACCATTTTTGGCATTCGTTTACTTTACATTCTCTCTATGTGCCCCAAGTATCGTATTCTCTGTGCTTTGATCGTCGTCGTAATCGTTGGCTCTTGATATAGTTCTTCCAATTCTTTATTGGTTCTTCTTCTCCACTGACCTTCTATTTTCACACCTCCATATATTGCTCTTTGCATTTTTCTCTCCCATCTTTCTAAAAGGTCTGTTTCTGACTTTTTGAGCACCCATGTTTCGCTTGCGTATGTTACTGTAGGTCTGATAACAGTCTTATAAATTCTTATTTTTGTTTTTCTTGATACGTATTTGGATTTCAATAATGTGCGTAATGCTCCATATTTTTTATTTCCTTTAGCTATTCTTGCCTTTATCTCCCCTTCTTCATAACCATTTTCATCTATTTTGGCTCCCAGGTAAATAATTTCTTTTGCTCTTTTGAACGAGTATGTTTTTTCTCCATCTATTTGTACTATGATGTTATTCTCTTTTTCTTTTTGGATCTCTCCCATTATCATATACTTTGTCTTTTCTTTATTTATTTTAAGTCCGAATTTTTTGGCTTCTGTTATTATGTTTTTCATTAACTTTTGTAGTTATTTTTTGCTTGTTGCTAATAGCGTCAGATCATCAGCAAATGCTATGCATTGGTGGCCGTTTTTAAATATCGTTTCTTGCATGTTTATTCTGCTTTTCCTGATTATTCCTTCCAATGTTAGATTGAATGCCATTGTTGATAGTGGGTCTCCTTGTCGTAATCCTTCCTTGGTTTCAAACTTTTTGGATGTATACCCTTTCCAAGCTATTTCGTTTGTTGTGTTTTCCATCGTCATCTTTATCATCCTGACAATTTTACTTGGTATCCCCAATTCTTTCATCAGTTCGTACATCTGCTGTCTATTTACTGTGTCGTAAGCCTGCTTAAAGTCTATGAACAAAGCATATAGTACTGTTTTATGTTCGTAACAGGTAGTCTGTATTTCTTTTAAGACAAATATTTGGTCAGTCGTTGATCTGTTGTTTCTAAAACCTGCCTGGTATTCCCCCAGTATTTTTTCCGAATAATTACTTAGCCTTTTTCTTATACTTTGTGCCACGATTTTGTAAACAATTTCTAATAGTGCGATGCCTCTGTAGTTTTCGCATAGCATTCTATCACCTTTTTTATGTATAGGGCATATTCTTGCTATGGTCCACTCTTCTGGCATTTTTTCTACTTCCCATATTCTTTTTATCAGGTCATATATCTCTTTCTGTAGTCTTTTCCCTCCTGATTTTATCATTTCGGCCGATATTTCTGTTATTCCTGGGCTTTTATTATTTTTCAAGCTCTTTATTTCGTTCTTTATTTCTTGTTCTGTAGGTATTTCTATTGCTATCTGATCATCTTCAATTTCATGGTTTGTTTCCTTTTGTACTTCGCTCTTATTTAGCAGTTCTATGAAATAGTTTTGCCAGTTTTCCATTATTTTTTCCGGCTCATTTAGCAACATCCCTTTATCATCTCTCATATATGGGTTGTTTTTTTGATATCCTCTTTCCATTTTTGTGCTTCCTGGTAGAATGATCTTATTTATTTTTTTTGAAATTTTTCTTCTATTTCTTTCAGTTTGTTCTCGTTGTATTTTCTCTTTTTGCTTCTACATTTTCTTTTCATGATTTTTCTCAATTCTCTGTATTCTTCTCTAGTGCTTTCTTCGTCATTTGTGAGATTTTTGAGTCTTACTTTTCTTATTGCTTCTGCTACTTCTTGACATTCTTCATCATACCAATCTTTTGTTTTGTGTTTTCTTTTGGTTTTCGCTAGGATTGCTTTACTTGTGTTCAAGATTGCTTCTTTGATATTTGGCCATTGTTTGTCTGGGCTTGACGTTTCTTGTTCCCTGATTAGTCTGTTGGTTATTCCCTCTTCATACTTCTTCTGTGTGTTGTTATCTTTTAGTAGTGCTATGTTGAATTGTTTTCCAATTTTTTCTGTTGTTTTATTGTTTCGCTTTATGTTATGCTCGATTTTGTATTCTGCTCTTCTCACCAAGTAGTGGTCCGAGTTACAGTCCGCTCCTCTCATGTTCTTTACAGTTATTACATTGTTTGCATGCTTCTTCTCTATTAAAATATGGTCTATCTGATTTACTGTCTTCTTATCAGGGGAAATCCACGTTCCTTTATATATATCTTTTCGGCGTAATTGTGTGCTTCTTATCACCATTTGCCTTTCTGTTGCAAAGCCTATTATTCTTTGGCCATTATCGTTCGACACCTCATGCTTTTCTTGCATGCTTGATCTGGTTGTTCTTCTTCTAATTTTTCAACACTATTCATTAATTTCCCTCGACAATATATCAACCTGTTTATTCCATTACCAACTATAAAATTTCAAATTTTCAGTAAACCCATTCAATGAATTAGTTCATCAAGATTTTTGCTTCATATTGACAATAACCCCAACTTTCAACCTGTATTATATGTATAACTATCATTCCAATGTACACTCACACGCTAACTAATTGCTATGGTTGCCTCTTATGTTATAACTCATTAACTTCATCTATTCCGTTTCAAAATTACAATTGTTTGACACATTTCTGATATTATCATTGAGGTTATTTCCTCTTTGACTGGATTCTTTTAAATCATAATTTTAAATTTTCTGACATCTTTTAGGTCATTATCATTAAATAAATAATATTCTTTCAGTAATTTTAATTAAAATTATAATTTCAACCTAGCATATCAGGCAACCACCATCACTCGTTTTCAACTTGATTCTGCTAAACACTCTTCTCTCCTATATAAAAAACTTTACAATAATATACATTACTTTCACATCAGTCTGTTTACTCCATTACCTTCTCTAGATTTAAAATTGTTAGTTCACTAATTCAGACAATAAATTAAATTAAAATATTTTCAATTTGTTAATAACCATTACAACCACAATAATAGGCAGCCAACATTACTCTTGTTATTTTTACAATATTAATATACATCTTATCTTGGTACCTATATAAGTTGTGCACATAGAATTAATTTTCTTCTCTTTTATTTCAAATTTTCGTCTTCTTTCTCACAATTATCACCAATGACGTCATTGACTCTACTATGACTAGTATTTTTATCAACCTAACACTAACAACAGTTCTTTCTGTAACAGAGAGTAGAGAGTTGCCTTTTAGACTTTTACAATAAAATCTAATTTATTATAATTTAAATTTCACTTTTATACAGTTACTAATATACAGGGTGTCCCGAAAAGATTGGTCATAAATTATACCACAGATTCTGGGGCCAGAAATAGGTTGATTGAACCTCACTTACCTATATACAATAGTGCACACAAAAAAAGTTACAGCCCTTTGAAGTTACAAAATGACAATCGATTTTTTTTCATATATCGAAAACTCTCAAAGATTTTTTATTGAAAATGGACATGTGGCATTTATATGGCAGCAACATCTTAAACAAAAATTTAAGTAAAATTTGTGCACCCATAAAAATTTTATGGGGGTTTTGTTCCCTTAAACCCCCCAAACTTTTGTGTACGTTCCAATTAAATTATTATTGTGGCACCATTAGTTAAACACATTATTTTTAAAACTTTTTTGCCTCTTAGTACTTTTTCGATAAGCCAGTGTTTATCGAGATATTTTGAATATTTGTCGAATCCACCACATATTTGTATATGGTTAAGTACGATTATAGAGACCTGTTAATAATCTGAAAATTTATTTATAATTTACATTTTTAGGTATATTTTGAAAAAGAAGCTACATCTCGATAAAAGGTGACTTATGAACAAAAGACTAAGAGGCAAAAGTTTTAAAAATACTGTGTTTAACTAATGGTACCACAATAATACTTTAATTGGAACGTACACAATCATTTGGGGGGTTTAAAGGAACAAACCCCCCATACAATTTTTACGTAAATATATTGAAAAAGAAGCCGCATCTCAATAAAAACTGACTTATCGAAAAAATACTAAGAGGCAAAAAAGTTTTAAAAACGTCGTGTTTAACTAATGGTACCACAATAATGAATTAATTGGAACGTACAAAAAAGTTTGGGGGGGTTTAAGGGAACAAAATCCCCATAAATTTTTTATTAGGTGGACAAATTTCACTAAAATTTTGTTTCACGATGATCCTGCAATAAGAGTGATACATGTCCATTTTCAATAAAAAATATCTAATAGTTTTCGATATATTGAAAAAAATCGATTTTCATTGTGTAACTTCAAAGGGCTATAACTTTTTTTATGAGCATATTTGTACTAAGGTAAGTTAGGTTAAATCGAACTATTTTTGACCCCAGAATGTGTGGTATAATTTATGACCATTCTTTTAGGGACACCCTGTATAATCCAAATTTTAAACAACACTAATAATTTGAAATTCAGAACCAAAAATTGACTACCTGTCTTGTCATGTCACTTCGGTCTGATAATTAGATTGTCATCTCCTTCACTTTTGTTGGTCTGTGTCCATTGAACTGGCAAGAACCACAAGTTCTTATCGAGCAGGGAACCATGTTGCCCTTTGAGCACTCCTAACACATTTAATCTTTTAACATCGACTTAAAGTCGCTATAAATATCATACAATTATTATGTAAACCATAATTCTCGATGTAACCAATTTCAAAAAGTTGCTAGTTTTATGTACTAAGCAGAACGTAAGTATTGCCACATTTTTCTTTAACTAGTCACAATTTTAACCTTTTGCATTCATTCTAACGTGGAAATACTTCGTTCTAGGCAGTGAGGATGATCTGATCCAGATTGAAAACGTTTTGCAAATCCTTTTGGATGACTTTTAATGTTTTTTAATAAAACTTTTTTATACCATTATACAAACGAAGTTTTTACTTCTGTATGCTTTTTTAATTATGGTATAAAGCCAGCTACTGGGATTTTCCCATTGATTTTGTTTAAATATTTTAATGTTGACGAGACGTATCTTTTTTTAAGGCACTCCTAAAAAATCACTGGCATTTAAAAATGAAAAATGTCACGGAGGAAAACTAAGCAAAGAGTCTCTCCTAATTAGTGCAAATACGGACCGATCAGAAAGACTGCTTCTACTGATGATTGGCCGGTCAGCAAATCCGCGTTATTTTAATAACGTTAACTCAAAACCAAAGAAATATGTGAACAGCGTAAGAGCTTGGGTGACTAGTGATCTTTTCGAGAAATGGCTGATAAAATTAGACAAACAGTTCATAAAAGAAAAAAGAAAAGTTATTTCGTCCCATCTGCGCTGAGCAGATGGGACGTGAATTGTAAATTGTAGAATTCCCTCACCTTCCTTAGTCTCAGTATCCGTATGGCTTGCAAATTGTAGAAGCCTCGGAGGTGTAACCAGAGAAGGTTTCCATTGTTTTCATTCTGGTGGGATGTAGAATAGCATTATGTTGTTTTATATGCCATTAGAGTGAAAACTTAGTCTTTTTGCTAGCAGTTGCCGCTAAGGCATCTATGCCATTTCGTTCGTTGCAATTCGGGACTGCACGCTGGGGTTTGTTTTGGTTGGATCAGGGAGAGCAGCATATGTGCCTCCTGATGAGAGACTAATAAGTTTCGAAACCGGTAGGGGTGCTTGCAGCACTCTCTGATTGGACTAGAATATGGTTCGGCTGTGTTTTCGTTTTGCAACGAAATTGAAAATGGTTATTCATTTTTAAAAGTTATTTTGTTTATTGACAATTGCACGGCACATAACACTATCCCACTGATGGAAAATGTCAAAGTTATTTTTTTTTTCCTGCCAACACGACTTTAGCTCTCCACCCTATGGACCAGGACATCATAAAAAATCTTGAAACAATTTTAAAGACTTTTTTGGTTGAAAACATATTGACGGAAGATTATGAGTCCCTTAAAATAAAGTTAGACATTCTTCAAGCCTCTCGAATGTGTAAAAAAACTTGAGACAAAGTAACACCCGAACGATCAAATATTGTTTCAAAATACTGGGTTCGAAAAAAGTAGTAAAATACAGCAAACGCTAAGGCGCTTTCAGCCGTCAAGCTGGGAGGACGTCATTTCTGATTCCGCCACCTCTTATGAAGATTTTATCAACATGGATGATGAAGATGTTGCAGTATGTGGTGAGATAACCGATGCAGATATTATCGTTAAAGTGCTTAAGAACAATGATGAAAAATAAGAGTGATGAAAAATTGTTGCCCATCATCGGTTGCTGGGGAAATACATGTTCAGAGTGCGGCCGAAGCAACGAACCATATTACATAACTTAGAGTACGAACATGCTGAAGATACATGGATGTGCGCGATGTAGGTCGCCGTCGCGGTCGCTACATCAAACCTTAATTTTCTTATGAGATCGCACATACCAAGGATGTGTCACCCGATCACTCTCGCGACCTATCACGGGGTTTACAACGATGTCGATGTTACATGACAGTGACTTTGGTAGAAAATTACAGGCTGGTAAGTTAAATCTACCATCAGAAAAATCCAACATGCGGCCCACGGGCCGCATGCGGCTCTTTGCAACTTTTTACGCGGCCCGCCAAAGCACTAATATAATTTTAGGAACAATCAACAAACTTATGAAAAATAATAAATTAAAGACAGAAACACAACAGACGATTAAGGAAAGAAGCTGCATGTACTGAAATTTATCTTAATATAAGGAACTTAATAAGGCAATAAGAAAAAGAATAAGACAAACACCAGGGACAACAACACCGAACAAATCGAAAATATTACAGAGAAAAGAAGAGTATGAAAGTGTTAAAAACTCTAAATAGTAAAGATCGATAAAAATGGAATCACTATAAACGACAAAAATAAGATAGTAAATATTATTACTAAAGCAAATGAAAAATGAATATAGACTAAGAACAACGCAGAGGTCCATCGAACCAACTTTGTTAGGAGGATCACTGAAAGAATATATACTAAAATAAGGACGAGTGAAGCAGGACGAAGGTAGATGTAATTGGAAGAATTGCACAAATGAAATGGAACTGGGTAGGACACGTGGCATGACAAAACAACGAAATGGAGAAGAGAAACAGTATATACATTGGAGACCACACGAGCACGGTCGTAGTAGAGGAAGACCACAAAAACGATTGCTAGACGACATCAAAGCCAAAGTATAGAGAAACTGGCACTAAATAGCACAAAACAGAGAGAAGCCAGAATAAAACAGAACTCATGGGGGACTTGTGGAGGCCTTTGTCCAAGAGTGGATGAAAACAGGCTGAAGAAGAAGAAAAATACTATTTAAGCTACATTTAAATATGTGGCCCGCATAAAAAGTTTTAGTTTGAACATGGCCCGCCATCCGAAAAAGGTTGCCGACCCCTGCCTTATGTCATTCTAGGTGATGAGGAAGTTCCTCTGTTACACAATTTAATCCGTGCATATCCGCAAAATAAACTCACCGATTGTAGATGGATTTGTAGTTATCGGGTTTGTAGAGCTAGGCATGTTGTAGAAAATGTATTTGGTATCCTAGCAGTACGTAGGAGGGTTTTTAGAAAACCTTTAGAATGTCCCGTGAAATTATTTGCGAAAAAGTAAAAGCTACACGTGTTCTTCACACTCATTAACAATATTTTTTATAATACGGGAGAAGAGGATATAGAAGATCTGGATAGTGATCAGCTACAGAATAGTAGGTTTCAATATTCTAATGAGGACTGTCAAACTAACGTCAGAACGTGTATGTATCGATCTGTAAATTGGTGCCGAAATTTGTAATTATTACTGTAAATACTAGTTATTAAAATTAGTTTTCGCTCAAATAGTGACTAATAACAATTGTGTTACGTGCTAATCATCAAGAACAAGCTGTAACTTCAGTCAGTAAGAGATGTTTTGCTTAATAATCTTCCAACTTAAACACATTCAGTGTCAAACTATCAATAGTTTTTCACTGTTGCTATCCCGTCGCCGTCCTAACGGACGCCAACGGTTAGGCAACCAGTATTGCAGTGATGTATCCAAGGCTATCACTTATTTCCAGACATCCAAAGCGTAATACATATAAACAAATTCAAGTTACTTTTGACTACATGAGTAACAATTTAAATCAATGTTCCCCCACTGTTAGCATCACCATGTCTGGACCCAATTCTTCCAGTAATCTTACTAGTTCATATGCAATTGTTACTATGACTAAACAACGTCCAAAGTATCCCAAGAAGACTGAAGCAATTTCATAATTAGTTGTACGTCTCTATAGTATCCAATGATTGTATATTCAATTTTTTTTCTTCAGAATGTTTACCTAATGTTATTTAAGATTTAGAAATTAACTGTTATAATAATTAGTTTTAAGTCCTTATTGTAATTAATTATTGTATAACCAATATTGTTTGTGTCAATGGCCATCGCTGCCGAGACACATAAATTTAAATAAAAAAAAATATTCTAATGAGAATTTTTTGACTTTAGAGAAGAATTTTGTAAATATTTTAATACAATTGGTAGTGTTCCTTGGCAAGCAACACGGGTGCAAAGACGACTAAAAGCCGAGTAAAGATGAGTACGATAGTATTCGATGTGACCCATCCCATCAACTATTTTAACTTCTTAGACTTCTTCTTCTTTAGTTTATTGGCCTCCACCTACTTGGGTATTTGGCCAGCTCATCGTCGCGGAATAAGGGAAAAATTCCTAATTCACTTACAATTTGGAGTTAGTACATTGTACAATTTGATTCTTCTTCTTTAGTTAACTGGCAGTTTTGGTTGGTGTGGGAAAAACATGACAAGATAAAAAAAATTTCACGCTAGGGGTAACTGTCTATCAATGAACAATCTTCTTTTTCTTCTTTGATTTAGTAGAAATTTTAAGTTGGCATGGGACAAATACAACAATTAAACTTTTTTTCAACGACATTAAACTTTTTTCTCTCAGGGGTAACTGCCGACTACTACACAATCTTATTCTTCTACTTCTTTTTTAGTTTACTGGCAATTTTGAGTTGGCATGGGACAAATACAACACAGACACAAACTTTTTGCTTTTAGGGGCAACTGCCGACCATTACACAATCTTATTCTTCTACTTTTTTTGAGTTCACTGACAATTTTGAGTTGGCATGGGACAAATATACAACAAAGACACAAACTTTTTGCTCTCAGGGGCAACTGCCGACCATTACACAATCTTATTCTTTTACTTTTTTTGAGTTTACTGGTAAATTTGAGGACAAATACTTGTTGGCATGGGACAAATAACTTCTTAGACCATATGACACTGTGGCAGATTGACAGTTAACCTACTACCACATATGTGTTGGCCGGCTGGGGAAAGAAGAGGAGACCGATTAACTGACGTCTGTCAGAACACATTCAGAAACTCCGAAAAGAACTGTCCTAGTTTTTCTCACTGGCTAGTATGTAGTTTGTTGTTAAATAAAACCAATAAAATGGTTTAAAGTGTGCCCCGACTACTTTGCATCCCGCAAACTGGCCACATTGGTGACCCCGAGAAAAAACTGTAAGTACAACGATTTAAAGACGACATTATGACAGATAACGACGAAAAAATGTCAAATAATATTATTACACCATATGAAGGCGATTATCACTCATTAATTGCACGGGTAGGCATAAAAGCTCCAGAGTTTTGGCGCAATGAACCAGAACTATGGTTTCTTCGGCTGGAGGCGCAGTTCCGACAAGCCAAAATCACAACTGACAACTGTAAGTTCGACCATACTGTTGCTAGTTTAAACAGTGAAGCACTAATAGAAGTGGCGGATATTGTAAAGAATCAAACTGAAAGCTCGCCTTCTCAAAAGGTATGGCATTAGCTCAGATGAAAGGATCCACAGATTAATGAAACTCACTCTGGCTGACCTAAAACCCACTCAACTACTCCACCGAATGCAAGTTCTAATCATGGATAGCATTAGTACACAAGTTTTAAAAAATTTTGGTTGGACCGTCTACCACCTTCAGTTCGAAGTGTTATATCTATTCTTGATGGAGATCTGGAAGAACTTGCTAAGAAAGCCGATAAGTGCCTCCGATGTTCCAGTTTTCGAGTCATGGCTGTTACCGAAAGCCCTACTTTAGACAAAGCAGTGGCTGCATTGAATGACCAAGTGAGTGCTTTATCCAACAGATAAACTATAGCTGAAGAACGGCAGCAGGTTCGGATGGTCAAGAGTACCAAGTCATCATCTGACGAGCAGTGTTACTACCATCGAAGATTTGGTGCACAAGCAAAGAAATGTAGACCACCCTGCAGTTTTACAAAAAAACGTCCAAAGGGCGCAGTAATGGCGGCAACGGCAGCCCCTCACATACCACGCCGCCTCTTCATTACCGATGGTGTTCTCTAGCTTCAGTTTCTTATTGATCCAGGGTCAGACCTTTCACGTAAAATCTGCACTGCGACTCAGCCCAGCACTGTATGCCTACATTCTGCCACCGAATGCCTAATTGAACATGTCAGTTGACGCCTCAAATGCTGCCATCGGCGGTGTTTTGCAACAGATTATAGGTGAAGACCTACAAACAGCCCATCGCTTTCTTCTCTCGAAAACTTTCTAAGACGGAGCGAAACTATAGCACTTATGACCGAGAGCTGCTTGCGATATTCAGTGGCATACACTTGCAAGTGACATGACCGTCACTTTTTATACCATTATACAAACGAAGTTATTTACTTCTGTATGATTTTTTAATTATGGTATACAGCCAGCTACTGGGATTTTCCCGTTGATTTTGTTTTTAATAAGAGTATGGTCAATTTTGCTCTTCAGTATTTGCGGCTATCAACACAGAGAAACAACTTGAAAATAGATATATGGTTTATTCAACAATGTCTCAAATTCAAAGTTTTTCCAACTTTTAGTATTATCAGGACATCTAAAAAGGTACCACCTAACATCAGGACCTCACTATAGACAAAACGTTTGAAGAAACATTATATGTAAACATTATAGCAAGCTGAACTACATCAACTGTAAGCTTAAGCGAATGTATGATTCTTTGCTCGAAATCTTTGACTTCATTAACATTAATAATTTTTTGACCGATGTGCATGACACTGTAGATTCTTATAATTCAATAGAGTACATAATAAACTTATTAATCTTATTAGAGACAAAAATCTGCATGGTCATGCATCTCAGGACAGAAATAACAATAAAAATTCTCAGATTTTCAATTCCACCCTAGAATAAAAAACCTTACCGATACCAGCTTCACAGAAGATGAGATTAAAATACTAAACTATGGTCTCAAATATTCCGTTCCCAAAGATTTATCTTTACACAATCTTGACAATTTATCCATTGAGACTGTAATAGTAATCCAAAATATTTCATTATCTCTTTCCCAAAGAACGTCAACTAGAAATTCCTCTTACCGTTATATTAATAAATTTAAAAATAACATTTCTGCATCTTCCAATTCTTCAGCTTCTCTTATCTCTTCCTTTCCTCACAATCTTTCTTTCAAACAAGCACAATATCATCTGAAGACTCTTAAATCAATTAAAGACAAAATTACTAGTCACAATTTCAAATTAAAAGATAATATCAAAAAACACTCAGATTTCCTATCTAGTCATGAGGCTCCTTACAGCAAACTCCCTGGTAATCCTCTTATTTCAAGACTATACGGTTTATCTAAGATACATAAAGTTGGAATTCCCATCCGTCCCGTTATCAGTTTCATCAATACTCCAGTGTCTATTTTATCTAAATTTATACTTAACACCTTAAAAAATCCAATTTCACTCCTCAGTTCACTGTATTAAATTCATACCAATTAGTTGATAAACTTTAACTCATTAATCTTAATCCTGACATTACTTTGCTTTCTTTAGACGTTAGCAACTTATTCACCTGAGTGCCCAAACTTGAAACTTGAAAGTCTGGAAAAAACACTCTTAGTCAACAAGTTTGTTCAGTCCAACTAGTACAGTCGACAAGTACTTTTAGCGACGAAAAATTCCGAAGTTAATGAAATTTTAGGGTGTTGTTTGTACATGTTTAATGATGTCAAATCCAAGTTTTCGACCTCGAGGAGGTTGTGGAAAATTTTTGGCGGCCGAAAAACCTCGAAATTTTCGGACTTGTTTCAGTTTGTTGCTCATAACTAACTCTAAAACGGTCAATCCTACGTGAAAAGCTATTATATAGTAATTTAAAGAAGGCACAATTTCCCGTTGATAAAAAAAGTCCGGAATCGGTCCAATAGATAAACTTTTACGGGCGATCAAAAAATGACAATTTTTTCTAATTTTGTTAAAATCTGGCATATCCTCATTTTCAAAGTGCTGTAGCTTTACAACATCACTCCCAATTGCCTACCCCCCTCCCTAAACGTTGTAGAGCATCAACAGGAGAGTTCAAAAACAACAAAAATTTTAAAATTGGCCTAATTTTTCAAATTTTAGATACTGTTTTCCTAAAATTGGCATTTCTCGAAAGTAGCTCCCACTTGGTTTTATGCTCTTTCCTGGGGCCTATTCACTCCTATAACCCAAAATCGTCTCTGATACCATTCCGCAACCGTTACGTAAAGACCTAAGGCTGTAATAAGGATTTACCTTTGCATGTAGGTGTACTCGTATATGCGGAGAACCAGGTCATACCCAAATGGTAAAAAATGTAATAACTTCAAAACACTTCATTTCGCTCAAAAAGATTATATTAGTAATTAAAATGAAAAGTACAAAAATGAAAATACATGAAAAACTAATGCATAATGTGTAAATACATTTCTTCTTGTTCAGTGTTCGCTGAGGCGAAGTCTCGTACATAAGTCTTCTCTGCGGGAAGAAAGGCAAAAATGAAATATATGATGTGAAAGCTTTATGATGCTAATAAATAATAATGAAAAAAGTTACTTACATTGATAGCGAGATCTTTTCGACTGCGGTTCGGTGTCATAGTCCTCGAGTTCGTGCTCCTCCTGAGCGATGAGTTCTTCCAGAAGGTCCTCCTCATCGACGTCCTCCTCGTCATCGTCCTCATTTAGGTCAGGCTCGGGCGAGTTCTCGCAGGCGTGGCCGGAGCAATGTTTGCAGACCACCGAGCACCGCAGGCCTGCCTTCTTGCAACTGCATGCCGCGGTGATGCAGCCTGTGGCACACTTGCAGGCAAGTATTTTTAGGAGGTGATCCGGGGCTGAGTTCTTCGTGGTGGTAGTAGGTATCAGTCCTCGCTTGGTTACGGACCACCCCCAGACTGAAGGGATCTTTTGGTTCCCTAGCCAAGTTTGTACCTGCTGGTACGTTCGATAGGAGTGATACCTAGCAGCATCACTTGTCGGTGGAAGCCTGGCAAGCTGAGATTTGGTTTTCGCCACCGACTTCGTGAACATTTTGTAGCGCAGGTCATCCAGTTTGTCTCTGGAGTTTCCTCCATAAATTGCTACAAGAAGTTTTTCACCAGCATCACAAATTTCCGAGGCAGTGACATCCGGTTTGGTAAAAGTTGCCACGATTGGCTTAAGGGAGGCATCCTTCTCGTAAATGCGGCAAAACTTTTTCTTACCCAACCCATAGGGTGTAGAGGTTGTATCGCACCCGCTTGCAGCGTGTAGAACAAGGATTTCCATGGGCTGGAATTTACACGATGCAGAGGAGTACAATACGCTGGGGGCGTTCCCTTTTCCACTCTTCTGGAACCACACATTTTTAACCGAAGACCCTAGGGCTGTGAGAAGAACGAGCACGTCGATATCTTCGGCTGTGATAACCACGGCATCGGAGTTCAGAGCTTTCACGATGGCCGTGGTGACGATCATGACGTCGGCGTCTTCAATAGCTTGGTGAACCTCAATCCCGTTGGCTTGCATCTCCGTCATCACCATGGAAATGAGGTTCTTCTTATTGAAATCATTGGATAAGAATTTCTCTTGAGCCGTGGTGACAACGGTGGAAGCGTTGAAGGCGAATTTTGTTGACTGCTGCAGAAGAGCCCGACGACACCGCTCGGCTGCCTTAGTACTCTGGTACATGACATCAGTGGGGTACCCATCAAAAATTACGGTAGTATTACTCCCGAAGTGTTTCAAAATATAATCGACGTAGTTCCTACACAACGTGCCGAATATGGCTGTTGGAGACTTTGGCCAAACCACTTTGTGCAGCAAGTACCCCCCGTCGATAACTGCGGTTACTCTGCTGCCAAGCTCGACATCTTCTTGAGGTGTAAACGCTGAATACAAGGAAGACTTGGTGCCTTTCCTTAGGCCTTCCTCAGTAAAGAGGGACATTGGAAATGGCGCAAGCTCGTACTTGAGCAAGTCTTTCATGTCATCTTCTGACTTCTTAGCTATACACACTCGTTGAAACAATGTAAGAGGGTCAACTGCAACCTTTTTATTTGCAATTTTCAACGTACAGGAAACCGAGGCAAGAGTGATCACCTTGTCCTTCCTTTTCAGCTTCAAATCTTCGAAATTCTCTCCCACCATCTTCTTCAAGTATCTAATGCCAATTTCTCGTGCTAAGTAACAATTCACTTCATCAAAACCAATTACTCCTGTGCTTAGCGATACTATATCCTCTATACGCACAAATGGTGGGTGTTGTGAGAGCCATTCTGTCAGCTTCTGTTTATCCAGGTTATCTCGCTTTACACGAGTGGGCCTCATGTCCACATGTTGTTCACTGGTTCCTGTTTCAACCTCAGTGAATACCTCTATTTGCTCACAGACCTCTTGAAGACAAAGCATACCCAATGTCCAGCGAGCGAGCACGCTGTCGCTTACTCCTCGACCTCTCGTCAATCCTCCATAACTCTTCATGGCCCTCATGAGGACCTGCTCAATGCTCATATCTGACCAAATCCCTGACCAAAATTTTTCAGTTCGGCGAATGGTGAAACAGCCTTGCGTTGTAAACCTCATAAACTCCTGGGGATCCATTTTTTCATTCAGATTGATCATGTCTTGGTAGTACAGATGCAAGCTCTTGGCATAGTTTAAATGTCCTGCTGCATGAAAGAAGGGTATCATTTCTTTGACGGTTTCAAGATGGAGATCCCAATCACCCATTCTTTCTGCTTTGATAAAACTTTTCATGAGCGTACACATGCGGAAATATTGTACCCAAAGAGCAGCTGTTGGTCCTTGACTTTCAATCGTCTTCAGCATCTCTGCAAATTTGACAGTCACTGCACGGAAGGCTTGATCATCATTTGCTCTCAAAATGATTGATATGTCTGGGGAATTGATCACGTTATCCAGAGCTTCCAAATCTTGAGCATTCAAGTCTAGCTGCTCAAAGATTAAGCCAGCCAACGCAGAATGAGAAAGAATGTGTGCACGGACAGCTCTGGCGTACGCATGACCAGACAAAATCTTTTCCACGCTGTTCCCAGCATAGATCGTGCTAAACATCTCTCTTAGCCCACTCCCTTCCATGATTGATCCCATAGCTCCCATGAACGATATCAGGAGATGAAATCCTCCCAATCTCACAACAACATTCTTCAGTTCTGGAATGGACTGATCGGCTACCACTGCACGGACTTTCCAGAACAATGGCTGGTCGAATGTTACTATGCAAGTTTTCTGTCCGACTGCTTTAGACTGATCAAGAGCAGCAAGCAAGGATGTGAACAGTGTGCTGTAGTCGCCGGGAGGGGCGTTGATGAATGGGAGACAAACAATTTTGGAGCATTGGTAAATCTCACCACGGGTGCCGAGTTCCATGAAACCGTTCCATCCGGGAACTGATGACGAGAATCCAGAGTTCTTTCCGTATAGCCAAGCGATATCGTCGGCAGATGGCACAATTTCGTCTGCATCGTCAATGTTTACATCAACAACTTTAACAGTTTTCAAACCACCATTCACTGGTCGGTGATAAGGGATAACTTGTACACTTCCAGCCTCAGCAATCAATTTAGAGAAAGACCTTAATTGCAAGCGGGGCACTGTGGATTCTGTGATAACAGCTTCTCGTGGGGTCACTGCCATGATTCCTCCCATGGCGTGGAAAGTGTCATGCCCATCCAACGTATTTACGTTAACGTCCGCATTGTCAAATACGCACTGTAAGAATGGCCGAGGTGTCTTTCTGATTGTGGCTTTCTTTGACTGCAGAACGAAAGAGCCCTCCAATCGATTAGCTTCCTCGTATGTGGCAGACAATCCCAAACATGCTAGAAGATTTAGTAGATGTTTAGACCCAAACTTCTTATAAACATCCACTCCCACTGCTATCATGATTGAAGATAGAAAAGATTTGGGTCGCGTTGCTATCATGATGGCATGCGCCAAAGCAAGACACTTTCTCCTCCACCCTTCCAGTGAGCCTCGTTTGTGGGTCAAAATTATGGTGTGAAGTAGAAGGATGAGGGTTTCAGGGACAACAGATCGAGCGTTACCCAAAAAATTCTCCATTGGAGGGTAATCGGCTGTGTTAAAAACTTTGCAGCGGATATCTTCGAGTATAATTTTGCCAGCAGCCTCCACAACTCGAAGCCTCTCAGCCTGTTCGTCTGTTTTTTTTCCAGCGTACCAGTCGTTGGAAAGGATTTTTTGGCTTGTGCTCTTCAGGCATAAAACAGTCCCATTCCGTGTTTCCGTGAATATGAGGTTATCTCCGTATTTTTTAGCCAGACGGGCTTTTATAGTCTCTCTGTGTGGTCGATTGTCTCTATCAATAAGCTCCTCTATCTGCTGAATGGAAAATTGACATTCATCACAATTGTCGTCCAGATATTTGAAGATAACTTCCATGGCTACATCCACCCCTGTAGACGGAGGTCTTCCCTTTTGTCGTTCCCCCGTACTTAGTTTGTAAAAACTCGCGAGACATTGTTCGTGGTATTCAGCGTTGACAGCAACTAAATCTGTGTTCATTAGGGTGAGTTGGCTAATACGATCACGTATTTTCTGTCCAAGAGCATCACCACGCTTTTGAGCTGCAGCCAAAATTTTGTTTGCCAACCCAGAAAGAGTCACTTTCACTGGGTTGTTACGACGGGCAGTAGGCAGCTTGGCCTGCAGTTCCCTGTATTCTTTTGTAAAGTAGCCATCACAAAAAAAACATCGATTATTATAATCAAATGGTTGCACTTGTCCTCGTGTCACGGTGGTAGGTGGGGGAAAAGCACATCCACGACCTAGGTAAGCCTGAATTAATTTTTCGTTGGTGTAATTCTTTTGGCATGCAGCGTGCACTCTGATTTCCTGCACCCCTCGTAGGAATCGTTCATCATCATGCTTTTTCCTCTTAATACTGCATTCCAGAAGTTTGGCAACACCTCTTACCTTCACATGATTCACCACACCCTCTGTCAACGATGATCTGCATATGAAACACTCTTCTCTCGTAGGTGTTGACGAAGTTGAGGCCATGTTTTCTTCACTACACTACTAACAACTATATACTACTGTACACACACTACTATAATATACTATAATAATAACTATATAGTAACGAACGTTTTGGAAGGATATCAAGTAAAAGTAGAAAACTTCGCACGATAAATACGACCCGATACTTTGGGAGGCTTCTACACAACTGGCTAAATATTTATATTTGTTTTTACTTCTGAAGGGACTAGGTCGAAAGGGAGGAGGGAAAAGGAAGGGTGAAGGGAGAAAGAAGGGAGGGTTGACCCAACCAAATCATACTTTTGACGTATTTCCCGTTAGCTTTTATTGCTTTCACCTTAAAACTATTCAGTAAAAGGTCATTTGCCTACTGAAAGGATTAACCTATTGTTGCATAGAAAACAGTTTCAACTTATACCTGTAAAAGATAAGTGAACTTTTAGTCAGGGAATTCCTTTAAAATGTGTTCAATTTTTATAAACAATAGCCATTGATTCAAGTGTTTTTATTTTCTGGCAAATAAAATGAAAATTTCCAATCAAATTAGTTTTTTTTTCACATATACATTTTGGATATTTTTCCTCTTATTCAAAACAACACTAACTTTTACAACTATTTTATTTTAATTTTATTTTGCTTTTCGTCATAACATCAGTCAGATTTTAGTAGTATTTATTAAATAATATTGACAACCGTTATAAAATATACATGAATTTATTAAATAAATGCAATAAAAGTAAGGAGTTTGAAGTTTTAAATTAACTTGAAAATATGAATCGGGTTTTAGGGTCCTGCACTGAATGTGTTAACTCTGCGGTATAATATTTACGTGTATTTATATTTGTATATATTATCAATTCTATCAATAAACCGCAAAATGTAGGTGCAACCTTATTTTTTTAATCACTTTGTGTATCAAATACAAATTCAACTTAAATATGTTCAATCAGTTTTTATTTATATATCAATACATTCGTTTTTGTTTCATTAAGAATTGAAGAAAAAGTATTTAAGAAATTTTCAGCCTTCTTTCAGCTTTAGAGGCGCATTTTTCGCTCAAAGCAAGATATGTTGCATATTCATAACCTTCTATCTTTTACCGTAAGTTTGATAGAATAAAAGATTTTACATTAGGGAACCAGTTCAAAAAACATATTAAAAATTGGAACAACGGGATTATTTCTTAGTTGACCCATTTTTTTACGCTATTTGCACTGGCCTATACCTACAGATATTTTCTACTAAAGGATAATAAATCCTGACCGATGAAATATCCTGATAATATGGATACGGTAGATTTAAATACATATATCTTCAATAATCCTACATACATAGGTAAATCCTTATTCCGTCCCTAGGTCGATACGGAATGGTATCAGAGACGATTGTGGGTTATAGGGTTGAATAAGCCCCAGGAAAGAGCATAAAACCAGGTGGGAGCTACTTACGAGAAACGCCAAATTTAAAAAAACAGGTTCTAAAATTTCAAAAATTAGGCCAATTTTAAAATTTTTGTGGTTTTTGAACTCTCTTGTTGATGCTCTACAACTTTTAGGGAGGGGGGTAGGCAATTGGGAGTGATGCTGTAAAGCTACAGCACTTTGAAAATGAGGTTATGCCAGATTTTAACAAAATTAGAAAAAATTGTCATTTTTTGATCGCCCGTAAAAGTTTATCTATTGGACCGATTCCGGACTTTTTTTTATCGACGGGAAATTGTGCCGTCTTTAAATTACTATATGATAGCTTTTCACGTAGGATTGACCGTTTTAGAGTTAAGAGCGACAAACTGAAACAAGTCTGAAAATTTCGAGGTTTTTCGGCCGTCAAAAATTTTCCACAACCTCCTCGAGGTCGAAAACTTGGATTTGACATCAGTAAACATGTACAAACAACATCCTAAAATTTCATTAACTTCGGAATTTTTCGTCGTGACGCCCCTTTTCCACAACCTGCCGACCGGACTAAACGTCATCTCTCCGATACTAGATATCCTTGCATTATGTCTATCTCAAGATTTCTTCCAATTTAATAACAAATTTTACAAACAACCCGATGGTCTAGCAATGGGCAGTTGCTTGTCCCCATTTCTAGCGGGAACTCCAGAGGCGGAACGCTACTTAGTGGCCAAACAGGTGGTGGGCTGGGGTGAATATAATAATTGTATGGGTTTTTTGTGACGTTCGTAATCGAGATTGTGCGCAAAAATTTGGTAATAAGTAGATCATGACGTAACTAAGCAAAATCTCCAGGGCCGGAACGCTGCGTGGGGGACAAACGGCTTGGTTTTTTGTGACGTTCGTCCTTATAATTTTTATATTCACTTCTGCCCACCACTCCTTTGTCCCCCACGCAGCGTTCTGTCCCTGGAGATTTGCTTAGTTACGTCATGATATACTTATTCTCAAATTTTGGTGCACTATCTCGATCACCAATGTCAAAAAACATAAAAAAACGCGATTTTGACACCTTATAACTACCCTCTTCGCCCACTCTGGTTTCCACCGTAGGGCAAAGTCATGTACACAACTAATTTAACATATCCCCGTATAGTTTGTACATATTACTTATCACGAGGCAAAATCCTCTCTCAGCTCTTGGACTATTAGTATGTTATTGTACTACAAAAGAAGATACTCTCTGAATTTTTCAAGAAAGAACTGAAACTTCAAGACTGAAATTGAAAATTGTACTAAGATATCTTGCAGCAAGAGATTGCTTTTCAACACTCGAAGCTTTGTATCGTGTACCTAAATGTTACATTTCCCATGTTCTGCCAGAAGTATTAGCTGCTATTTAAGAAATACTTGAATATTGTATCAAAGTTAGTGCCCAATTAGATTCTTTCGTTTATGCATTTTATTAAAAAAAGAAGAAAAATCGATAATTCTGGCAACACCGTACACCGTACCATAATTTCTCCGTCGGCCTGGTAACACTGCAACTGCAGTGTTAGCAGTCCTGTTGTGCACTTCACACGCCTACCTGCACTCTGCACTTGTTTGTGTGTTGTGGTGAGTTGTGAGTTTTGTCTTAGACTATAGCGTATAGGTTTCATCGCACTATTAGTATCAGTGGTAAGTAAATAAACAGTATACTATGGTGTGACGCATGAAAGCAGCAAGCATCTTTTCCCGTATAAATTACGAAAGTTTTATTCCTTATAAAATACATTTCCCCTTTAAGTAAATTCTGTTTTCGTAAATTTTTACTTTCCCTCAATTATACATACCTTAAGATATGTTATATAATTGAGGGAAAGTATTGTGATGGTGTAAAATTTCGACTTCGAGATTTTGATTGATTTTCACGTTTTGAAGGTCCCTGAGTCCAAAAAACATGTTTTCCAAAAAATGTCTGTGTGGTGTGTGTGTGTGTGTGTGTGGGTGTGTGTGTGTGTGTGTGTGTGTGTGTGTGTGTGTGTGTGTGTGTGTGTGTGTGTGTGTGTGTGTGTGTGTGTGTGTGTGTGTGTGTGTGTGTGTGTGTGTGTGTGTGTGTGTGTGTGTGTGTGTGTGTGTGTGTGTGTGTGTGTGTGTGTGTGTGTGTGTGTGTGTGTGTGTGTGTGTGTGTGTGTGTGTGTGTGTGTGTGTGTGTGTGTGTGTGTGTGTGTGTGTGTGTGTGTGTGTGTGTGTGTGTGTGTGTGTGTGTGTGTGTGTGTGTGTGTGTGTGTGTGTGTGTGTGTGTGTGTGTGTGTGTGTGTGTGTGTGTGTGTGTGTGTGTGTGTGTGTGTGTGTGTGTGTGTGTGTGTGTGTGTGTGTGTGTGTGTGTGTGTGTGTGTGTGTGTGTGTGTGTGTGTGTGTGTGTGTGTGTGTGTGTGTGTGTGTGTGTGTGTGTGTGTGTGTGTGTGTGTGTGTGTGTGTGTGTGTGTGTGTGTGTGTGTGTGTGTGTGTGTGTGTGTGTGTGTGTGTGTGTGTGTGTGTGTGTGTGTGTGTGTGTGTGTGTGTGTGTGTGTGTGTGTGTGTGTGTGTGTGTGTGTGTGTGTGTGTGTGTGTGTGTGTGTGTGTGTGTGTGTGTGTGTGTGTGTGTGTGTGTGTGTGTGTGTGTGTGTGTGTGTGTGTGTGTGTGTGTGTGTGTGTGTGTGTGTGTGTGTGTGTGTGTGTGTGTGTGTGTGTGTGTGTGTGTGTGTGTGTGTGTGTGTGTGTGTGTGTGTGTGTGTGTGTGTGTGTGTGTGTGTGTGTGTGTGTGTGTGTGTGTGTGTGTGTGTGTGTGTGTGTGTGTGTGTGTGTGTGTGTGTGTGTGTGTGTGTGTGTGTGTGTGTGTGTGTGTGTGTGTGTGTGTGTGTGTGTGTGTGTGTGTGTGTGTGTGTGTGTGTGTGTGTGTGTGTGTGTGTGTGTGTGTGTGTGTGTGTGTGTGTGTGTGTGTGTGTGTGTGTGTGTGTGTGTGTGTGTGTGTGTGTGTGTGTGTGTGTGTGTGTGTGTGTGTGTGTGTGTGTGTGTGTGTGTGTGTGTGTGTGTGTGTGTGTGTGTGTGTGTGTGTGTGTGTGTGTGTGTGTGTGTGTGTGTGTGTGTGTGTGTGTGTGTGTGTGTGTGTGTGTGTGTGTGTGTGTGTGTGTGTGTGTGTGTGTGTGTGTGTGTGTGTGTGTGTGTGTGTGTGTGTGTGTGTGTGTGTGTGTGTGTGTGTGTGTGTGTGTGTGTGTGTGTGTGTGTGTGTGCTTGTCTGTCTGTGGTAAAAATTTTTGTCAACGATTTAGAAAACACAGCTGAACGGATTTTTACGAAATTTTCACCAAAAATCGACTACGTAAAAATCTGAATCTGATTAGTTTTTGGGAAAAATCGGAACGTAGGAAGGGTTTTTAAAGGGGTTTAAATATTAAAAAAATCATAAAAAAAGAAAGAAATTTCCGATTGAAAACAAAATTGGTAAAAACATTTACTAGGTAAATGCCCTTCATTATGTAAAATACTAAATTCATTGGCTCACGTTAAGGGGGTGTTTAAGGGGTTTGAAAGTTTTAAAAAATTATAAAAAAAGAAAGAAATATCCGATTGAAAACAAAATTGGTAAAAACATTTACTAGGTAAATGTCCTTCATTATGTAAAATACTAAATTCACTGGCTCACGTTAAGGGGGTGTTTAAGGGGTTTGAAAGTTTAAAAAAATTATAATGAAGTTACTTAAATAAAATAATCTCAACTGATGTATTTCTACATATCCACGCACATTGATGGAAAGTACCATGTGTGACAACACACCACTAGTTATTTTTCATATAGATATAGATTGAAAAGTTTTGGAGTTGAACCTCTAAATATTTTTTATTATGTAGACTAAAAAATACAAAAACTATTTTTTTCAGAAAGGAAACATGAAACGATATCAAAGTGGGGCAGAAAAAAAGAAAAGGTTAAAACGAAATCTAGAAATTGCCGAACAGCAGAAAAATTCATTGCACAAATTTTTAAACGTTAGTACAGAAAATGAGCAACCTTGTACAACTTCTGGTAACTCCGAAAACCCTACCGTGGAAATTTCTTCCGAAACATGCATCGCTGGAACATCGAAGGAAAAACTTGATGAAGAAGTAGAACAGGAACGCGGCGAAAATCCGAAAGTTGAAAATTCCAGTTACGTCCAAGACGACGAAGACACCGATTTTGATGTTACAAAACTGAAGGATATAGCTTTATGGCCCGCGATATTAACGGATAAAATGATTGACTATATTCTTAGAAACAAGCCAACGAATGTAGGGAATATTGAAGAATTAAAATCAGCGTACAAAGATAGAGATGAAGTTTATTATAGAGGACTTTCTCACAAACATTTTTATCGAACGAAGTCAAATGGAATTAAGGAAGACCGAGACTGGTTAAAGTTTTCAGAAACAAGCAAAAGTGTTTATTGCTACCCTTGCAAACTGTTTTCTGCATCAAAATCGAAATTGATTACTGGTTTCCAGAACTGGAAAACGATTATCGTTACGTTATCGGACCACGAACTTTCAAAGGAGCACATGGTAGCTATCTGCACTTTATATAAAAGAACTTCAAATTTTAACAGAGTTGATACTCAGTTATTATTGAGAAAAGAAAATGAGGTAAACTACTGGAAGAAAGTCTTGCAGCGGGTTATATCCACAATAAAACTGTTAAGTAGTTTGGGGATTGCGTTCAGAGGGCATAACGAAGGCAAGGATTCCACAAGAAAAGGGAATTATTTAACATGCTTAGAATACCTAAGTGAGTATGACGACTTCTTGAAATTGCACCTACAAAAATACGGCAATAAAGGACGAGGAAACGTGAATTATCTGTCTCACAATGTTTGTGATGAATGTATCACCATTATTGGTAGAAAAGTCACAGCACACATAATTGATGAAATTAAGGCTGCAAATTATTATGGGATCATCGTTGACTCTACGCCTGATGTTTCGCATATAGATCAATTGACATTTGTCATAAGATATGTTACGTCCAATGGTGACATCAAAGAGAGATTTGTCGGATTTATACCAATAGAAGGGCATACAAGTTCATATTTGGAACAACAAATATTGGATATGTTGGACAAATTGGGAATAGATATTAAAAATAGTTGAAAGACTGATAAGTTTGTACACACTTGAATGAATAAGGGAAAATGAAAATGTAGTATGTCAAAGTGTGTAAATAATTTATTTCCTTAGCTGAGCGCTTTCGACATAAACGTTAGCTCCGATGATGACGTTTATGTCGAAAGCGCTCAGCTAAGGAAATAAATTATTTACACACTTTGACATACTACACTTTCATTTTCCCTTATAGATATTAAAAACTGTCGGGGGAATCGTTTGACAATGCTGCCAATATGTCAGGAAAATACTCGGGACTTCAGGCGCGGGTTAAACAACACAGTCCGAGTGCGCATATATCCCTTGTGCCAGCCACTCGTTAAATTTGATTGGAAATTTTGCAGCAGAAAGTTGCAACGCTGCGATTGAATATTTTATGTTTGTGCAGAATTTATTTACTTTTTTTTCTTCATCAACTCATCGTTGGCAAATTTTGTGCAAACAGTTAAATAAGTGTGAAAATGCCGTTTCGGTGAAGAGACTCGTAGATACACGATGGTCAGCAAGAGCGGATGCTGTACGAGCTATAAGACTTGGGTACACGTATATAAAAGCGGCATTAACTGAGATTTGCAATTCGAGCGAAGAGAAAAAAGTCACGATTATCGAGGCAAATTCAATTTTGAAAAAAATGGGCAAATTTGAAACCGCGCTGATGACAGTGATTTGGAACACGATTCTACAGCGACTAAACGCTACGAGTAAATCACTTCAATCAGTTGAGTGTGAATTGTCAAAAGGTTCATCTCTCCTGAAGTCTCTGTACAATTTTATTGACAATTTCAGAGATGAATTTGAAAAAGTACAAGAAGATGCAACTGATTTGTCAGGCCTGACATTTGAAGAAGACGGACAAAGTCGACGACCTCTTAAGAGAAAAACTTTTCATGACGAAGTGAAAGGAGGTGAACACGAATTTGGAAAGAAGGAAAATTTCCTTGTAAATTCATTTTACGTTATATGTGACAACACCAAGGCATAGTTAGCTCGGAGAAATCAGACATACGATGCAAACCTAAAGCATTTTATGGTATTTTTTGATAAAGCATTGTCAGACGAATCAAAAACATCCGCAGTAAATTCTCTGAAAGAAATTTACGATATTGATGTGTCCAACATCGAAGACGAATTAAACCAATTTCTACCCTTCCTGCAGGAAAATAACGAGTTAATGACCACCGCAAAAGATATGTACCGAGCTGCCAAAGAAATGTCATCGACTTTTCCTAATGTTGAGACAATTTTAAAAATATTTTTAACGATACCAATTTCGAACGCATCAGGCGAGAGATCTTTTTCTGTACTAAAAAGAGTAAAAAACTATTTAAGAAGTTCGATGGGGGAGGAACGTTTAAATAATATGGCTATATTGTATATAGAACAAGATATATTGGATAAAATTGAGACCGATAAAATAATTGATGAATTTTCAAAAGAAAAAGTAAGGCGTAAATTCATTTGAAATGCGTATGTATATTCAGGGAAAGTGTATGTACTTATATATTATATAACAATAGTAATTATTAAGTCATATGTACATACTACCTACTGTAAATGTTTTTTTTTTCAGAATAAACATAATTTTGTTTCGTTCAAAATCGCATGCGTGTATTATTTAAACCACCTACTAACGACTGCTAGTTGCAGACAAATTGGTTACTGGCAAGTTAAAAGATCCATAAAATCGTTATCGTTAAGGCTATTCGCTTTTGTCGAAGGTCCCCGAAATTTTTCCCGCCAGGGTCCCCCAATCGTCTTAATACGCCACTGTCTGTGCAGCAATTGCACTTAATTTATCTATTGCTTTTTCAACAGCTGAAATTCCAGAAAAACTATGTTTTTTTGAAAATGGGGTGTTCAAATTTGCTTGGGGACTCTCTTTTTTGATTCGTTTGTTATGCTGTGCCAGTTCGCTTTCTTTAGGTAGTACTGCATCATCTGTCGGTATGACATCATTTGCTGCCGCAGGTATGATAACCTCGGTATCAGTATCATTCCCTTCATAATTGGCATCTTCAGTATCTGGATTCTGTGGCGTTGGGCTCCTTTTACATTTCGGAACCTGAAACAGATACCCCATATTATCATATAAAACGCAGTTGCTCGAATTTTTACCCACTTATAATACACATACGTATACAGTTTTGTTTTTTACAGGTGCCTACCACTTTTTTTTTAATTTTCTTAATAAGTTTGAAGATAATTTTGGACTTAACAAATTTATTATAAATTAGTTAAATCCAAAATTATCTTTAAAAGTGATTTCGCAAATTAAAAAAAAATAGAGCGTCGTTTAGAGAAAAAAATTACCTTTCAAATGATGTGTCACTCGATCACAGTTGCTATTTAAAAAAAGTGGGGGCAGTAGGAGGTTATATTTGAGAGCATGAATTTTGCAAAAAATTCGTCCACCTCCCATTAAAAATTGATGTTTTTTTACATTTTGAAGAAGCTCTTGGTTTCTGAGTTTCTGGGGGGGGGGGGGGAAGGCGGTCAAATATTTTCGTTGGAACAGACTGTATATTAATATTATATGACACATGGCAGAAGCCTAAAGGAAATGAGGAGCATTAAAAAGCCTCATAATTAACAATATATAATTTCATTACATAACCCTTTAAATTTATTAAATCATTTGTCTCCAATACCATTGTAGATACTCTGTTATTGTCCTACTGCTTTTTTTATTTGAGAGCTTGTATTTAGATCCTTTTGAGCTTGTATTTAGATCCTTTTCAGAATTTTCTACCCCAAGTAGATGCGCCAAGGAATGTCACCCTGCAGATTATCTGTTATCTAAACCAATACTTATGAGAATAGATGGGGACTAAGCACTGAGCCCTGATCCCACTTTCACTTGAAATTTATGTCTCCACTACAGCTGTCATAGCACTAGTGGTCGACCCGTCACGCATATATCTCGCAAATCTTTATATACTCACCAGAGAGTACTTTCTTAGTGATTGCCCACCATAGAACCTCTCGAAAACCCTATCATTTGCTTTCTCCAGATAAATATTTGTATATTAAACTATTCACTCAACGATTAAAGTTAAATTAAATTATTTAAGACATTATTCAGATATTAGGATTTTGGTGAAGGAGTTCAGCGATTCAGCACAAATTGTCGTGCGTAAAAGCACATCCGAATTCGAAAACAAAATTGATTTTTGCTCCCAAATTATAAATTGGTCGAATTTAACATTAAGTAGATAGCTAGTTTGGCAACAAATATTTTTAAGGGACTGTTCTCACCAAAAACAACTGGCGACCGCAACGCGACAACGACAAGGCGCTAATATTTAAATACACTTGTTCTCACCTAATCAACGGCAACTCAACTACTCTATCATCACAATTCGTCTTCGATGCTCGCGCATCCATGTAATGTCAAATTCATATTTAAAAAAATGATTTAAGTTATTTATGCCTGCCAGATGACGCCATTCCCAGACTTGTTTAGATAAGGTTCTAATACATGAGTAAATATTTAATTCTTTTTGTGTTTTGTAATTATTGTAATTAAACTGTATTGATTATCTTAAGTTAAGACTTTAGAGCAGTGGTTCCCAAACTTTTAATCTGGCGTACCACACACGAAATTATAAATTAGTAGCGTACCACTGAACTGTGGTAATCTTTAAAAAACCTTGAAAATGGTAAAGTAATAAAAACTACAACAACTGTTTATGATAAAATTATTATTTATTAATTATAGGAAAAAATACAATATACTCAGTGCGAAAAATGATGCTGCATGTTCGAGACAAAAGAGGAAATATCTGGCTCAGTTGTACTTAATTTCAGGCGCAAATTAGTGTCTATGTTAAGCTTGTTACGATTTTTATTTTTTATTATCAACATAGCAAAAAATCCGCTCTCACAGAGATATGTGGTTATAAATGGAATTAGAAACAGTAATGCTTTTCTGGACAGCGATGGATATTCATTTTTAACTTTTAGCCAAAATTCACACAGCACTTCTTTGTTGAATTCCACTTGCAAAGCTCCATCGCAAGATAACTCTATCAGAGATTCCTTTTCATTTACACTTAAATTTTCACGAACACTATCCAGATCCGAAACGAATGGGTTCCTTATCCAACTGAACTCCGAATAATCTTCTTTAAAATATTCTTCAAATATTTCAACGATCATTTGGCTGTGATTTTTGATGTTATTGATCATAATTTCACTCACTGTAAGTTCATTTTCAGTTATAAAATTTTTTAAATTAGGAAAAGATGCTAGGTTCTCATTCGACACGCTCTTTTCAATCATTTGAAATTTCTTGATAAATGCTTTTATTTTGTCATTTACTGAAAATCTATTTGTAGATCTACCTTGCAAACTTACGATTTAAGTCGTTGATGCGATTGAAAATGTCTGATAAGTAAGCCAATGATATAAGCCAGTGTTCGTCTGTCAGTCGATTGCGTAATTCAAAATCAGTCCCCATCAGGAACAGCTGCACCTCAGAACGTAACTGGAATAATCTGTTCAGCATTTTGCCTCGCGAGAGCCATATAACCTCTGTATGTAGCAGCAACTTAATATGGTTACTGCCCGTTTCGGAACACAAGTTTGAAAATAAACGAGAGTTAAGTGCCCGAGATTTAATAAAATTTACCACCTTGATTGCATCTTGGAGTACATTTTTAAATTGTTCGGGTATTCGTTTTACTGCTAACGCTTGTCTGTGTATACTGCAATGCATAAAAGTACAATTCTTAGCAACAGATTTTACTTTTGTGGCTACACCTCCGAATCTACCTGTCATAGCTCGAGCGCCATCAGAGCAGAAGCTAACGCAATTCATCCAGTCAAGTCCATTTTCAGCAAAGAATTCATCCAGGTTGTTGAAAATGTCATCCGCGGTAGTTCGTGTTGATAACGGCTCACAGAATAAATAATCTTCCTTAATTGTTTTATTTTCATGTATATACCGCACGTAAACCATAAGTTGAGCATAGTTCGTTACATCTGTACTCTCATCAAGTTGTATTGAAAAGAAATCGCTACTTTTTACATGATTGATGACTTTATTTTTAACATTTGATGCCATACTGTCGATCCTACGTTGAACGGTATTATTGGACAGTGATATCAGTTCTAGCTTTTTAGCTGACGCCTCACCCAACATACAGGTAACCATATCTTTTGCTGCAGGTAACAACAACTCTTCGCCAATTGTGTGAGCTTTTCCTGACTTTGCAATTCTTAGGCTAACTAAGAATGATGCCTCTACTGATTTTTCGGTACTACCAGTAAATGAAGACATGACTTTCTTAGTGCTTTTCATTTCTGTTAATTTTCGGGTGAAAAAATCCTTCGGTTTGCTTACTAATGTAGAATGTTTTGTGTTAAAATGACGATTCAGTAATGAGGGTTTCATACTTTGATTTGATAAAATTTCAAAGCAGATGACACACTGAGGGCGTGGCTCATTATTTACATCCGTCATCGTAAATCCAATATTTATGTATTCTGGGTCATATTTTCTAGTAATTTTTCGAATTTTAGTAGGTATTTTATCTTCTTGACTTACCGCACAATCTGGCTCCGAAGTGGAACTCGATGGTAAAGAATTTTTAACATCATCTTGAATCACTGCACAATTTAATTCTTGAGATGAACTTGGTGGTACATTATTTTGAGCACAAGGTCTTTTTACACTACTAAGCCACTTATCCATGTTAATTCAAATATATTAAACTTGACTTAAAACAAATTAGATAGGTAATTTGACGAATGCTAGCTGGTTGGACATGCGTGCGGACGCTCGATAGCTTTGTCACTGTTTGACTCGCGTCGCCGAAAGATGCGCTGGCCAGCAAAATAGGCGGAGCTTAATGCAAACTAGACGCGACGCCCCCACGCGCCGTGGGGTTATTAACTCAGTAAATTTTACTGTGTATGTCCTATGGCTGCTTGCGTACCACCTTAATAATCGTCGCGTACCACTGGTGGTACGCGTACCACAGTTAGGGAATCGCTGCTTTAGAGTTTAGTTTAAAATTTCAGTTTGTTACATAAAATAAAGTGATAAGTACGATACTTTTTCTTTTGACTTGCAGACATGGAAAATGAAAAACAGAGGGAAAAATGTGGTGGATGCCAAAAACGTTTTCCTATATTTCTAATTTGAGGCGACATAAGGTAACTGCCCAGTAATGGACACTGTACCAGTAATGGACACTAATTTGATAAATTATCAGAAAATAAGGGAAATGTCTGATGTAACCCCCACATCGGGCTAGTTAAGTGTTCTCTGAAGTATTGTCCATCATATTTTCAATCATGAAATAGCTACTTCACTCATCTGTCAAAAGTCAGATTAAAAATCAAATGAAGCTTGTGTGAGTCAGCTGATGTAAAGTGTTTATTTAAGGTACCGTTTTTTACAATTTACTTGTTAAATTTAAGTTTTAATATTTTTTTACAAATGGAACAGGTTTAGTTTTAATTGTTATTGATGATATTAGCTGTAGTTTTCGTCAAATTAGATATTTTTAATTATCTAGTTTGAAATTTAGGGGGTGACCATTACTAATACACAATAAACCGAGAGGGCTAGTTTTGGATACCGGGGGTGTCCATTTATAAACGGTCAGTTTTTAGTAATGGACGCACCTAAAATTTACTACTTACCAGCTACTATGTTTCACAGTTTAATAATTTGGGCAATAATTTTCAGCAAATGCCAAAAACTAAAAAAATTGGCACTCGCCAGTTTTTTTCATACAGCGAAGACGACTTGAAAAAAACTATTGAAGCTGTAACACAAAATGGAATTAGTAGAAAAGCTGCAGCACGTCAGTTTAATGTTCCTCGAACCACACTGATCCGTAAATTATACTCGCCTGCTACTACTCCTCGGAAAATAGGTCCAGCAACAGAGCTTCCTGAAGCAGAAGAAAATGTTTTTGAAAACTGGGTACTAGCAATGACTCGCAAGGGTTTTCCTATTCATAGACAAAAACCTTATGTTATCAGTGAAAAAATTTCTTGAGGGAACTGACCGAGGAACTAAATATTTATTAAATAAAGCTCCTGGGCGTTCTTGGTTTCAAGGATTTTTAAAACGTCACCCTAAAATTTAAGAGAGATATCCTGAAGCTGTCAGCAAAGCTCGGGCAGCAGTAACACAAGACCGAATTGAAGCATGGTTTGATGAAATTCAATTTTTTTAGAGGAAGATAGATATGATGAAATATTATTAGATCCAACTCGGGTATTCAATGGAGATGAGGCAGGATTTTGCCTATGTCCGAAGAGTGAAAAAGTTCTAGGCCCTGTAGGCTACAAAGAAGATTTTTATATTAGGGTATCATCGGAAAAAGAGCAGATAACCGTAATGGCCACTTTTTCAGCAGATGGCAAGTATGTTCCTCCAATGTTGATCTTTCCTTACAAGAGAATCCCAGAAGCTATAGCTAAATCAGTGCCAGAAAATTGGGGTTTTGGTAGATCTGATTCAGGGTGGATGACATCCCAAGTATTTTATGAATACATTTCGAACCATTTCCTGCCATATTTAAAATCCAACAATATCCAAAGACCAGTGATTTTATTCGTCGATGGGCATCGATCACATTCAACAAAACATGTTAGCCAGCTATGCGATGATAATGGAATTATTTTGGTATCACTTTTTCCCAACACTACCCATATTATGTAACCTGACATATCTGTTTTTAAATCTCTTAAAGCTGGTTGGTCAGCAGAAGTGAGAAATTGGAAATTTCAAAACTTTCCAAAAGATGTGACACGTTCTACTTTTGGTACTATTTTAGAATCTGTTTTTAGTAAATATGCTTCTTAGGAAACAATTAAAAATGGATTTAGAAGAAGTGGGTTGTACCCCTTTAATAAAAATAATGTTGATTACACAAAATGCATACCAAACAGAATAGTTGCTGCACATATTTCTGATAAAGAAACACCTAAAAATGCCTTAGATGTACTAGAAAATAAAATTGAAAAAAATTACCTTACAGAATTTATACAAACATATTCAAAAAGAGAAACCTGGTCTGGAGACATATCTGATTCAAAGCTTTATAGTGTCTGGGCCGAAATTAAAATGGATTATGAAAATGAAAATCCTCAACAGAAAGAAATTCACCCCAAAAATATAGGTGTTACATCACCAGTCGCTGGACCATCGAGATGTCAATGGGAAACACCTCCCCAAAAATTGGATTATGAAAATCCTCAACAGAAAGAAATACGCCCCAAAAATATAGGTATTACATCACCAGTCGCTGGACCATCGAGACGTCAATGGGAAACACCTCCCTAAAAAAATATTCGCTACTATGAAGAAAAATAATCAGAAGGGTTTAAAATTCCAACTCCATTTAAAAGATATATAGTATTTCCTCAAACGCCTGATGTAACTTTAAAAACACCAAAACAAAAAAGAAAAATATTTCCTGCAGTAGTTTCAAGTGGGAAATATCGAGAATTTTACGAGAATGAAGTAAAGAAGAAGAATGGTCCGAAAATAACAAAAACAACAAAAAACAAATACAGTCAATGAAGAAAGCAGCTCTAATTCAGATATGGACGTTACTTATCTCGACGAAGATCTTGATCTTAGTGAAAATGAAAACATACTAAACACAAATCAACATGTTATTGTCAAGTAAATGGATACACATTATCCAGGTAAATGAAAAATAACTGTAAAATACCTTATAACTTACCTGTTTTTATTTCTTGCTTGTAGGAATAGTGCTGAAACATGATGAATTCGGGACAGATATCCGAACTATGGTTAGTGCTGGCATAAATTCCGGGAAATGGCCAGTTAAAGAAGACGTATTATATTACTTTATTGAAGACATAGTTTGTAATATAAAAGAACCTGAAGTAAAGAACAATAGGGGTCATTTTAGTGTGCCTGAAATGGCAAAATACTCGTATAATGGTGTCCATTACTAAGTCCATAATATGTCCATTACCCATGTTTTGTGACAATTACTAGCTCATGTGCTACCTTTTTTTAAATAAGAGATTTTATAAAATTTGTGGTCCTTATTTATATCCAGAAAGTACATAAAATATGCTTTTAAATTCATTAGTGTCAAATATAGTATATGAAGATGTGCCTCAGTAAAACGTTATTAAACTTAAAATTTGCTTGAGTGTCTATTACTGGGTCAGTTACCCTATAAAAAAAATCATGAAAATGATCCTAAACTGTTATAAGCAATTAAAATACAAGGCAGAACATCTCCATTCGTACAGTTGCAATTGTGGTAGAAACTTTTCGAGAAAAAACTTGTTTACTTACCATTTAAAATCACATTCACAAGGTAAAAATGAAACGTCGAATAAAGAGCAAAAATGTCCATTATGTCATTTTAAGTGTAAAATATATGATCATTCATTTTAAGGGTAAACATGACATTGATGTTGAACAAAAGACTTTAAAGTTTAACACTTTTGAAGAATTCGAAATATGGAAAAATGGTGTAGAAAATGAAACTAATGCTAGATTTATTACACTTCGAAGTAAATCATCAGGAAAACATATTAAGTATGTATATAACAGGTCTGGGTACTAGAGTCCTTTAGTTCAAAATTGTACTCGATATTTGAAAACCAAGGGTACTAATAAAATAAATAGCTTTTGCCCTGCAGCGATGATTCTTAAAGTCACTGAAAGCGGAAAATGTACATGTACATTTACAAAAAGCCACATAGGACATAGCAATGATTTAGGTCATATATAATTAAGTCCTTTAGAAAGAAAAATGTGTGCTGAAAAAATTGCTTTAATAGTACATTTCAGTGTTATTTTGGATCAAGTTCGAGATTCAGTGTGTGATTCAAAATTGGATAGATTACACCTACTAACGAGGAAGGACTTAAGTAATATTGAGAAGTCTTATAATTTATGTTCTGAAGCTGTAAGGCACATCAAAGAAACATGAAACGTGAAACATTAAACGTAAAACACGAGACAAATAAGTTGTAATAAAAGCAACCGTTTCATGTGATAAGCTAATCGATAAAACAAAATATTTGTATAGTCGGCAATGGATAGTGACGTGGTCGTTGCTGTCGGCGCCGCTCTTTCAATTGCTTTTTAATATCAAAGAAACGTGAAACATGAAACAAATAAATTGTGAAGAACGAAACCGTCTCATGTTATACATATAGTGTAGGAAACAAAGGTTGAACTTCGCGCAAATCAGTCCGGTTATATATTTTTTTTTTTTTCAGTATATCAAGGAGTACTTTTAATGAGACTAACTTTTTCTTAAAAGATTTAGCCCCGGAACACCCATTTTCATCCCTTTAAAGGGGGTAGTTTGTCGTTTTTGGGAAACGTAGCCCTTCCTGTACGTCATTGCAAAAAATTTCTCAATAGAAATATGAAGAGGACTATATTTCCTACAATTTATTCCGCGACAGCATATATCTATCCCACACCGTTTAGCGGAGGTGGCGCCCCAAAGTTGACAAGTTTTTTAAAAAGATGTTAAAAAAAATATTTTTCCCTAACCGTAATGGGAATCAAGAAGCAACCCAGCGGTAATTAATCACAAATAAATGTCTGATTTTTTGGTATAGGTTTCATTTAAGGGCAATTGTCCATTTTTTAATTACAGGATATTAAATTTTAAAAAGCTCCTTTTTATATATACCATCTGAACCGCTTATGCTAGCGTAAAAAAACTTTCAGCGATTACCCATGTACAAGTATTATTTACAAATTTGTATAATTCACCCCCATATTTTCCCCGAAATTACCCCAAAAAACAGGAAAATGAATAAAGAAAATATGCAAAAATTGACTCTGGGCCACCACTGTGGCTTTAAGGCGCAAAGAAAGTTAAAAATATATAGAGTATAATATGTAGCAGACAATGTGTTCTTTTCTTTATCATAAGTATATTATTAATAAAATGAATAGGTGATGAAAAAAAAAAACAAAAACTGGAGCCAGCCAAAGCATTTCTGAGGTTTGCGGCGCCACTGTGCCGTAACGGTTGCTTATACGAAAAAAATGCATATAACCTTATTTGTAGAGGAAATGGTGGTCTTTAATTCTGTATGAGCTTTGTTTCAAAGAAATATATTGGTAATGAGAAAATCGTAGAAACATGCTCGCCAAACTTATTTTCAGGGATAGGGGTAGTTTCCGGAGGGATGTTGCAACAACCATAATATATAAATGTATTTATAAAAAACCCTACTGATGGAGTAGGATTTTTCCCTACCCCCTTTAAAGGAATGAAAATGGGTGTTCCGGGGCAAAATTTTTTTAAAAAGTTAGTCTCATAATATACCGGACCAGATAAAAATGGTGATATACCAGAAAAAAAATAATACCGGACTTGTGTCGAGCTTGCGAAGTTTAATCTCTGTTTCCTACACTAATATACTAATCAAAGAAACAAAAATAAAATTTGTATAGTAAATAATGGAAAGTGATGATGACTATTCAGTCGTTGCTATTGTGGCAACTCTTTTATTACTGTCCAAAAATCATAACCATAGTACATAATATTTGGTTGCAAACGAATTAAATAATCATCTTGCTAAATTTCAATCATTTCATAGAATGAGTATTCAAACATTTACATTGTTTTATTGTGGGTCCTGGTTTAAAAAAACGATATTTTCTTGTTATTTTCCATTCGATTACCACTTCAGGTTATAATTATTGTACAACTTTTCGTTCTGATCCACCACAGAAACCCATACAATACTATGTAAATTCTTGGTCGGCATTCATTTTACCCATGTAATTAATTAGTTAAAACAATGAAACTGATATCAAAATATAGAACACGTCCTATTTCATGAAACACGTTTCAAGAAGATAAAAATGTTTCATGGGCATGAATCACACTCGTTTCGTAGATATGCGGACGTCTATTTGTTTAGCAGTGTTCAGGGCCGGCTCTAGCTAATTTTATAGTGTAAGCAAACAGTAGTTTTGGCGCCCCATCCCCCCCGATAAACCGTCATACACTACACCGTAGAACGGTAAATGTCACATACCTTGTACCTAAATAGTAAACAAAGGGGAACAAATTAGGAGAAAAAAAATAGCTGACAAACCAGAGTTTATGTTTATTTACCAGTGTTCATTTACAAATACAGTGACACATTGTAGACTACAATTACGATACATTACATTATTAAGTTATGTGATGTATGAAGGAAAACACAAAATCGTCTACAATCAATATTGTGTGTACAAGTCATTGTTAAACGTCAGGTTGTATTACAGACAATTCAAATTAAAAAATAATAGCCTAATAATTACAATTAAGATACTCAATGTTGCAGTTAAAAAGGAATTCGTCTGGCTTTTAATTTTGAAAACTCTTGCAGTAGAATGTCCGTTTCCATTTCATTTAGGGCATCATTTTCAATCGCCAAGGTTGCTAGACCACTTAAGTGTTCTTGGCTCAAATTTGATCGTAGGTAAGATTTTATCAGTTTTAATTTGGAAAAACTTCTTTCGCCACTGGCCACGGATACTGGCAGCATTAACAAGATTCTCAATGCTACAAAAATATTTGGAAAAGTATCCACATAACCACGTTTGGTTATAAAAGACAACGCTCCAGCTGGGTGACTTCTAGGGGGCAGCATTGATCCAAAGATTTGAAGCTCATCAAACAGCTCATCTCCGTTAATGTCATATTCTTTTGGTTTGTCATCTCCATCACCACCGCTCAAAACTGTTTCAAGGTGTTTGCAGGCTTTCTTCAACTCTGATTCACTCCATGCTTTTCCTAAGCTAGCAATATCATAGAGAAATTTAAAACCTTCACTATGGTTTTCCATCAGTTCAAATCTCTCCTTTAACGAGGATATTGCTCTATCAAGCACAACAAAGAAGAAATTTACTTTAAACAAATCTTTACCAGAACTTGCAGCTTCATCTTCACTCTCGTAAGAAAATTGTTTTTTAACTCTTCTTGGTCTAACTGTTTTTTCTTGTTCAAAGTCACCTGCAACATCAATTTTTTCTGCAAGTTCCTTTGCATCAGTAATGACGCTGCTTAGTCCTTCTTCAGATCTCATAGTTTCCAAAAATGATTTTACACTCTTAAGAAGATCTATTGAACTTTGAAGATCATTTGTGACCTTTTGCATCAGTTTACTAACCATGTTTGTTTTATACAGGATCTCATGCCAAGTTACAATACAACACAGAAACTTGAAGCTTTGCAGTTTTTTTACTAGTCCTACGGCAGTATTTCTACCGAATGCATCAAGGTTCTTGTCTTGAGAAGCTTCATATAATGCATCATATACTTCTTCAATATGGTACCTCAAGGGTAATAATGCCTCAATTCTACTTTCCCACCTAGTGTTGCAGAGTGGTTTGACTGTTAGACTCGAAACGTTTTTCAGCAAAATACTCCATCTTTGAGTAGAACTTGAAAAAAAGTTATATATTTCTTGTATGGTGCTGAAACAGTCTACTGCACTATTACAAGACAGAGCTGCATCGTTAATTACCAAGTTCAGGGAGTGGTTTCCACATGGAACATAAAATGCTCTAGGATTTAGATCAAGGATCCTCTTCTGAACTCCAACATGCTTTCCCTTCATTGCCGAACCATTATCATAGCCCTGACCCCTCATGTTTTTTAAAGGAATTCCTCGTTCCTTTAGTTCTTTCAATAATGCTTCTGTGAGACCTTCACCTGATGAATCTTTAATAGGAATGAAACCTAAAAAATGTTCTTTAATTACCACATCTTCATTTTCAGTAATCTTCACAAGTCTTATCACAAACGTCATTTGCTCAGTATGGCTAACGTCAGGAGTGCAGTCTAATATTATCGAATAATATGTGGCTTGCTGTAGGTCTTGCAAGATTTTATCTTGGATCTTGGCTGACAAGAACAGAATGAACTCGCTCTGGATATTTTTGCTCAAATAATGAACGTGTGTTTCTTTTGAGTTGATCCTTCTCACATGTTCAGCCATAAAAACATCAAACTTTGCTATGTGTTCTACCAATTTTAAAAAGTTTCCGTTGTTACGTTCAAAAAGAACATCCTTTTTCCCTCGAAAGGCCAACCCCTGTGTCCCCAAAAACTGTACTATACACAGTAATCGTTTCAGGACTTGGTGCCAATGTTCAGTTTCAGCATGGATAAGTCTTTCATGTTCTTCATCAATAGTTTTGTTTAATCGTAAACGTACAGAGAGCTCACGCCAAAACGTACAGTTTTTAACATGAGCAGAGGATTTCTCGTGACTGGTCAAAGTCTTGTTTAGGTTTTGCCAGTCAGAATACCCTTGGTCACTAGCAAGAAGAGAATTCGTGTTTCCAAACAGTTTGCAAGGAAAACAAAATGCTGCATTTTTCGATATTGAGTATAGTACCCAATTTTTGTGAACTTGTTCTCCGTTGCACAGCTTCCTTGTGTAATGATTTGAAGAAAATCTCCTACCTTTACTGTCCGCAGGAAACTCTTTGTCAGTGACTTGCTGAGGCCCTCGTTCAACAAGCACTTTCCGTACCTCGTCATTTATTTTGGGTGGCCACTTCCCACAATCATTTGAAATCACAGGTAATGTGTTTGTGTCCTTGTTCGGTTCCTGGAAGACAAAACAAAACATTATAGTTGGCATCGTGGTGTAATCGCAAGAGATGTATGATGTGTGGTAAGTCTGTTAAATTACCCTTTTCAAATATTTAATGCAATATTTAGATCTATATTTTATTATAGTCTATAATAAATAGGCCTTCCTATTTAGGTTTAACTAAAATATAGTAAACATTTTTAAAACATCTTTTACACCTATCTATGTTATGGTGGTATAAAATAAAAATTGGTTTAAATAAAAGTCAAATAAGGGCTTAAACATTTGTGTGTTTTTTGTTTGCGGCCACCATATTGAAACGGTAGGCCTAATCATATCATATTCATGATTAATAATCCAACTAAGTTGGCCGAGGTTATTGCTGGACCTATTTATCCTAAAAATGCTAAGTAAGTTAAATAAGTTAAAAAATGCTTCCTTAATCGTTTACCCAAACTTCATTATATAGGCCTATGTAAAACAGAAAAAAGTGTAGAAGCTGAAAGTAAAAAAACTCCGTTATTATTTGTGCAATTTTGATAAATACCGTAGATTGTTATCAAATCTTCAATAAATTGACTTATTTAGAGTCACTTAAAATGTTATTAACTAATGCAAAACGATATAAGAGAAATTTTATATTAACAAATTAAAATGGTTAACTATTTTAATTAATATATTTTACAAAATTAGGCTCTAATACGTTAAGCAAGAGTGCCAAATTTATAACTGTTTCTAGGGGTTATAATGTTGGTTTTTTAAACCCGTACATAAAGCCTCAAAACACCCATAAAACAACATTTTAGTTAAAATTAAATCAACAATCAACTTACAATTTCAATGACTTGTTGACTATGCGTAACAACAGACGTAGATGAAGATGACATCACTGTATCAACTAATAAATCATCATCCACAACTTTGGTGGCGGCTACAGAATCTTCACAATCAATATTTGATGGTGGAAATGGTGTTTCTGTAGCTAGATAACTATGGAATTGACTGGTTGACGGTCCAGGCAGAACCTCAGATTCAGTTATTGGTAAATTATTGTCAACATCATGATCTAATTCGGTTGTCTCTACGCTTATTGATGCACTCGCACATAATGGTGGATTTGTTAAAAACCTTTGCAGTGCTTTACACTGCTTTTCATCTTCTTTAGATTGCTGCAACTTTCTTTTGCGGTTAAATGCTCCAGATGTTTTTTTCTTGCTCGACATTTCGTGTTAAAACGTCACTTTTTATATACCCTAAGAAAAAAGAGTAATAAAATAATTCAAATTACTCAGTACACGCACGGCATTAATTTTACAACTTACTACAGTACAACGCACATCAATGTAATTATATAAAATAGTAAGACAGACAGCTGTCACGGCGAGGGTGCTTGCGAAGCGGCGCTAACAGTGACCGTAACTGCGAGACTGCGAACAGAAATAGACATATGAGTCATGCGGACGGTTCCATGTCACTCGCGTAAGGGGTGGGGCGTGTGTAGCGGGTAGCGGTGTATTAGTCAGTGCAGGGCGCACGTGCACAGCGCCCCCACGGCGCCCCTCTCCTCGCGGCGCCACCCGCGGCCGCGTAGTTCGCGTATATCACGGGCCGCCCCTGGCAGTGTTTTATTTCCATGAAACGTATTTCACGTTTCATGTTTCTTTGGTATGCGCCTTCGGAAGATAAAAATGTTTCACACGCATGAATCACACTCGTTTCATTGGTATGCGGACTTCTATTTGTTTAGCATTGTTTTATTTTCATGAAACGTGTTTCACGTTTTATGTTTCATGTTTTATGTTTCATGTTTTATGTTTCATGTTTCTTTGATGTGCATCAAAATGATGCTACACGTGTCGAGGCATGGGTCAATGAAATGAGGCAAGAAGGTAACATGTGTGTACTTTTTTACAAACCTCAGGATATAGTTATTGAGGAACACTATGAACTGAAAAAAGATGATTTTATCTTAATTATAATAAATCAGGCTCAGTGTAAAATATTAAAAAAATTTGGTTCTGACTGCATATGCCTTGATAGTACACATGGCATGAATACTTTTGACTTTCAGTTAACCACGTTGATGATAATTGATGACATGCGTCAAGGGTTTCCATGTGCTTTTTTAATTCCAAACAGAGTGGACAAGGAAGTATTAAAATTATTTTTTCCCATATAAGAATGTATTCCGATGTTATTACTCCACATGTCTTCATGACAGATATTGCAGTCTTTTTACAATGCCTGGATTAACATAATGGGAAAACCAGAAATGAGGTAATATTTGAACTTTAATTTATTTTATGTAATAATATTAGTACAATTATTTTTTACAGACTTTATTGTTCCTGGCATATTGACCAAGCGTGGCGTAAGAATCTAGTAAAAATTAGAATCAGGGATAAACAGGTATGTTTATCAAGTTGTGGTTTATCTATAGAAATTAAAATTATTATGTATACCTATGTAATTTTTAGATTGAAGTCTAAAGTTTTTAAGGGCCATTATGGAGGAAAGAGGTGTAACTGCATTTTCTAAAATGATAGATGCATTTTGTAATACATTATTAGGAGATCCAGATACACAAGAATTTGGGGATTATTTTATAAATTATTATAGAAATAATTATAAATCTTGGGCTTATTCCTTTAGATTAAGGTCCGGCATCAACACCAATATGCATCTGGAAAGGATGCACCGTACTTTAAAACATATATATCTTGATGGAAAGCGCGTAAGAAGATTAGATACGGCTATATGTGCAATAATGAAGTTCATAAGAGACAAGTTATTTGATAGAATAGTTGTTTTAAATAAAGGTAAAATTACAAGCAAATTACGAGATATTCGCCAAAGACATAAAACAAGTCTTAATTTAAATCCTGACCATGTAATTCAATCTAAAGATGGGTGGGAAGTGTTGTCTTCAAAAAGTCAAGAAATCTTACACATAAAAGAAGTAAACGGAGATTGCAAATGCCAGTTAACCTGTAAGGAATGTAATGTGTGTTTGCATAAATACTCTTGTTGTTGCATTGATTCGTCAATAAAATGGATTATCTGTAAACGTATTCACCTTCTTGGCAGAAAACTTATTAATGACATGCATCATCAAACGGAACATAATTTTTCTGGTAATAAATTTAATAATACTTAACGAGATAATAATATTTTTAATAACTTCCAGTCTTAATGTTTTGTCTTTATACTCTTAATTATTAATACCCTTAATTAGTAATTTACTATTGAGGATGTGGAAAGATGAATTTTGTATCAATTTTTTTTTAAATATATTATGGTTACATTTTTATTTAATTATTTAATATTTTGTCAGGTACGACAAATGAACAACCAATTCAGGAAGAAAATACAGATTTGGAAATACTATCTGACGATGAGACAAAAATTGAAACGGACTTTTTAGCATCCCTTATTACCACACAAAACAAAACGGACCATCGAAATTCTACTGTTACTAGAGAATTAGAACGAATAAAGCAGCAATTTCTCGATTCGCTCAAAAATATTAAAACAATGGCCCAAGTTGAGGTGGTGAAAAAATGTATTGCACCAATAAAACCCAGGCTACAAGCTTTAGAAGCCTGCTCATCTCGAACTATTCATAAACGTTTAAACTTAATTCCAGCTAATAAAAAATATTACCTCAAAAGCAATTTTATGTAAAAAAATAAAAAATTAAAGATATCCAAAAAGCCTGTCTCTCATTCTGAAACTCAAAATATTGCTATGTCTCTCATAAATAGTTTAAATCCTGTAAACACCTAATAGTAATTTTTATTAAAATCAAAAATTCATTTGTTTATCATCTAGAACTACCTATTATTTCTTTAGATTATTATTATTCAAATTATTTATATTAGGTATTAATTAGAATTCTTTAGATAGGTACCTGCTTATTTAGATAAACATAACTTTCACATAAAAAATAATACATAATAATAAAAATTTAAATAAACTTGTATTTTATTTATTGTTTATCGTTATTTATTATAATCCACATTCACAATAAATAAACATTGAATAATTTCCACCATTTTTAATAAAGTAGAGGAGAATGGCATTACTTTACTACTTTTATAGTAAAATCGAGGTGATATTTTTAAGCGCAAATTTTCTGCCATTGTCGTTCCAACATTCTGATTTAAACGAATCTGTAATATCAAATAACAAAAAATCAAGTCGGGTACAACGTAACAAAATATTTGACATTACGTGGATGCGCGAGCATCGGAGACGAATTGTGACGGAGTGTGAATAGACCCAAGTCAACTACTTCAACTGCAGTTGCTCATGAGTTGCTGACAGCGCTGCATATCGCGTCGTAGTTGCTAGTAGCCATTTTGCTTAGAATAGCTTAGTCATGGTGGATGAGATAGGAAGAACTATGAATCTTGTGGCCCTAGTCGAAGCACATCCGTGTTTATATGATATGATAAACCACTACGTTTGTAAACTACTTTACTATGTTGTTATTAAAAAGTGTTTTTAGTTAATAGAGTTTGTTTATACACCATCTGTATGAGTTTGTTTATAAATATTCTCGTGATTTATTTTCCATTTTAATATACGAGTTAAATTAGTCTCTTATTGGTTATAATGAAACATAAACAGCACATTAAACTTATTATTTAACCATAAACATAGAATAAAGTTTAAACGTTGATTGAAATAAATGGTTTAAATCACTACACAATTCATCATTACATAATTTTTTACGCTTTTCACTAGAAAAATATTTTACGCGTTTTCACTAGCAAGTATGCAGTTGCTATATTTTCATTTGAAGAGGAACATTTTGTTCACGATAATTGAAACAAGGTATTTGAAAAGAGACTAGAGTTGATTTCAGTAAGTACACAAGAGCAACTCAACTGAAGTTACGGTCTGATTGAAATTGCGTTGCCATCTCCGGTTGCTTTGGTGACATCACGGTCTAAAGTTAAAAAGACAAACTTTTACTAAAAATTTATCAATGCATAAAATATTTTCTTACAGTTAAACAGCGGAAAGATGAGAAACAACGGTTTCCTAAAGCATACAAGCAAAAATATTCAGATGAGCAGGAATTCAATAATTTAGGTAAATAATAAATAAGTTTAAGGACCCGTTTAATAAATATTTTAAATTAATTGCTTATGCTTAAATCTGAAGTAAATAAAATCTTATCTGTCTTTCCTAATCTGCGTATACTGACACTGTTAATTTATATACATATTTCTTTTCAGAGAAATTTACAATGAACGTAGAAGAAGTTTTAGCTTCAGGAGGAAGCAGCACATCTTCGCCCAAGGTATTGCGCACAAGTAACCCAAAAACATACTCGGCCATTTCTGTTTCCGATATAGTTTTGACTGGGACTTCTCAGAGTAATGACTCAAAGAATTTTGAAATCCTTTAATATATAAATTCCAAACCTTCTTTTTTTTTATTCACGTGTCATTTCTTTCGAAAAGTAGCGATTCCTCAACAAGGTCTTTTAAAAGGAAACTGGTGGACATGCCAATTTCCATGGAAAAGTTGCCAGCGGCACCGATAAAAAAACATCAAATGCCATTATGGAAATGCAATTATCGCGCGACTTAAGAGAAAATCGACAACTTACAGCAAACGTGAAAGTTAAAAAAAATTTACCAAATAAAATTTGCCAGTGAAAACTTTTGTGAACATGCAGTGTCTGTACAAAACAAAATCCGCTTGGACTATTTCGGAAAAACAATTGGCATTATCATTATACTACAAATCCCCAGAAAATGATAAATATTTGTTAACAAAAACTTAATTTTGTACTTCTTGGAGTCTCTACCATTTTAAAATGGGTACAAGTTTATACTTTGAGGACGGGAATCAATACTACTCTTATAGATAAATTTACTATCAAAATTCAGTGCATGGATGACAATGAGAGACAGTGTGCACTCATTTTTCAAGTTCTAGATGTTATTGAAAGATTTCAAGATTTTGGGAGTTTGGAGCGAAATTCTAAAGTCAGAGATCATTGTGTGCTTTTTTTGTTAAGATGCCTGCTTTACAATTGGAAATTACCATTTGCATATTATGTTTCAAGTGGCTTAATAAAGTCGAAATAACTGACTTTATTACCGAAAGAAGTTCTTCTTAAACTCTTTTTTATAGGTTTTGAATCCTAGAACAATAGTATGCTATGGTAAAAAGTTTTGGAGCATCTAAGGACAATCCTATTATTGTTCTGAGTAACAAAAATATTTATTTCATATTTGACCCTCCACATCTTCTTAAAAATTTAAAAAACAATTTCCAGAAAAAGTTACGTTTTAAGATAGCAAAGTATTTCTTGGACGGATTTTACGGACACCTACAACATCGACAATCAGAGTGTTGAAGATTACGAACAAACATATCAATCCGACGTCGCCACATAGGGGTATTGTACACTTCTGAGCGGCCAAAAGTCCATTTTCTAGAATTCAACACAGGAAAAAAAAAAGATATTCTCAGGTAGCTAAATGTTCAATTAATCGTGTAATATAGTTTATTCTACCTTATTTCGAATTTGACCGCCTGGCGCCAGTCTAAACTTGATCGTTCATTTGAGTGCATGTGTGATAGTTTGTGTTGTTCGCTGCGTAACCGCGTATTTGACAATTATTTTTCGAGTAGTGTGCAAACAGATTAAAGCGAAAGCTATGGATTGTGATGAAGCAGGTAATTTTGTATGCTTTCTATATTTTTTAAGTAATAAAAGGTTTGGAATCTATTTTGTATACATTTTACAATAAGTGTTGTTTTCTAGTCATTTTTTTAAATCAAATTTTTATATTTCAGTAAGTTTGTTATATTTCCCGACATTTCCCGGCATTAATTTTAGCATTTTCGAATAGCCCGTGTTTTAGTCTTTACAACACATCTAAAATTGGTTCCAGTTTTTTCCAATATTTGACGCTATAGCACATTGAAGATGACTATAGCATAACTATAAACATTTTTAATGTCTTATATTTTAAAATTTCGTACGAGTGGTCGTCAAACCATTAACCTTGGATCCTTTGATCACTGAGTGTGTTTCAAGGATCTACATCTCATGTCTTATATTTTGTTACATTTTCTCATTTTTTTGTTATAGGGCCCTCAGGAGTTCGAGTTATAACTCGAAAACACTTGTTTGAGGTTACGATGCAAGAAATTTTAACCAATATTAATGAAAAATTAGAGTATTTGGAAAAATACGTTCTAAAATTAGGCCCATTTTCGAACGAAGATCTGAAGAAAATTAAACACGATCTGTCACGTTTTAAGTCAGAAATAAAAAGAAGATGGACTGACGCTCACTATATACAAGACAGTTTTATGAAAAACAATAAAACATGGCTAGAGGGGACGTTTTTTGTTTTACCGCAAGCTACAACGGCAACAGGACGACCGCTTAGATCTTTTTCTGATTTAAGTGAAAGAAGTAAAAGAAGAAAAACAAAAAATTTACGCGAAAGCACCGAGTTAGAAGTGCTCATTTTCGCTACACAATCAAAACTAGGGGAAAAGGGAAAAAGAGATGCCGCATTAGTGTTAAAAGAAATTAATACGACACCAAAACGTGCTACAGAATACAAAAAGGCATATAACCTAACAAAAGAAAAACCTTCGACTTCTCAATTGTCTCCAGTACAAGCCTTGTCTATGTTTGTGGAAGCTGACTTGTCTAGAAGACAATACGAAGTGATACGGAGTACTAATAAAAAAATTTATCCTTGCTACAGCATACTACAGAAACCAAAACAAGAGTGTTACCCAGACAAAGAATCTTACCGAGTAACAGAAACAAGTGCCGAAATAAACCTGCAGAGTTTAATAGACCATACAAGTACAAGATTATTAACGTATGTGGAAGAAATATTGTTATCGACGCTGCTGAAAGAAGAAGAAAGAGGCGCATTACTGTTAATATGTAAGTGGGGCTGTGATGGAGCACAACAAGCTCAATATAAACAAAAATTTGAATGCGATTCCAATTCCGATACGAATTTATTTCAGAGTTCTTTGGTGCCTTTGCAGCTTATTTGCTCCACTAATAATAAAATTCTATGGCAGAATCCAACACCTTCCTCACCACGTTATTGTCGCCCAATCAGACTACGATTTGTCAAAGAAACCAAAGATGTAACAAATGAAGAAATAAGCCACGTCAAAAATGCCGCAAAGAATTTGAAAAATACTGAAGTAAAGTTGGAAGAAAAAACTTATTCGGTAAAGCACTCTATGATGCTAACCATGATAGATGGAAAGGTGTGTAACGCTGCCACTAACACTACATCTACAATGAAATGTTATATATGTGGTTTGACATCCAAGGATTTTAATTGTTTAGAAAAAAAGGGAACGGTTAAATCGGAGACACTTGAGTTTGGATTGTCCATTCTACATGCTAGAATTCGTTTTTTAGAATCTGTTCTGCATCTCGCGTATAAACTACCTGTAAAAAAGTGGCAACTAAGAGCTGAGAATGACAAAGCAGCAGTAAAACAGAAGAAGCATGATATACAGGAAGAATTCAGGATCAAGATGGGCCTGATTGTAGACGTTCCAAAACAGAATTTCGGAAACACAAATGACAACACCAGTCGAAGGTTTTTTGCAGATCATGAATTATCTGCTGAAATTACCGGTATTGATGTGAATTTTATATTCCGCCTAAAAGTGATTTTAGAACTATTATCAAGTGGACATAAGATCAATTCAGAAAAATTTTCTATTTATGCTAAGGAAACTGCAGAGCTGTATGTTAAACTCTACCCATGGCATCCAATGACACCAACTTTACATAAAATTCTAATGCATGGATCGGAAGTAATAGAAAAAGCTCTGTTACCGATTGGTCAGTTGTCGGAAGAAGCTGCGGAAGCACGAAATAAATATATTCGAATGTATCGTCAGAATTTTGCGCGAAAATTCAGTAGAGAAGCCTGCAATATGGATATTCTAAACAGGCTACTTCTTAGTTCCGATCCAATAATTACAGGAATGAGACCAATTAGAAGAAAAACAACCAAACCCTTCATGAAGGAAACAATAGCTTTGTTACTTTCCGCTGAAGTTGACACCGTATCTGACGATGAATCGTCATCAGATACGATGATGATGACAGGATATTCATCAGACGAATAACCAAGGTCTTCTTCTAGTTAGTTTTTTAAATCTATCTAAAATTGGTGCATAAAAAGTTAATTTGAATAACAATATTATTTTAGAAATATTTATCTAGAATTTTTTTCTGTACAGCTGATAAAATTTTGTAAAAATTCATTATATTGAAAGTTTATTTTTATAATGTATAATTAAGTATTAAAGCATTGTATAAAGCTTAAAAGATTTATAATTGCTGTCTACAAAAGGTTTTACTTATTTCAAATGGATAATAAGGGCAATAAACGCAAAAATTGATATTTGCATTTTATTTTGATTATTTGCAAGATATTAAAAAAGTTTTGCTTTTTTCTACCTATTTAGAAAATAGTTTAGTTTAGTAAAAAAGTTTTGTCCGTCCAGATCGCTCAAATACCCGTATGTGCGTCGTTCGAAAAATTGAGGGTTAGTTTGCGGCCCAAGTTTTTAACAACTTGGTGTATGCTGCAATAATTACCTGTTATGCCACAGGTCAACTAAAATTAGATACCGCTATTGAAACGGCAACTCTTATTAAAAATATTAATAATATATTCGATTGCCTAAATAGCAAAATTTTTAAAGATGCCAACCCATTCAAATGTGACCTATCAATTTATAATAAAATACCTCAAAACACAATTACATCGGCACTAGAAATATTTAATAATTTAAAAATATATGAGGGAAACAAAGAAAGAACAAATGTATATTATATTGGAGGCTTTATTTGGACCCTAAGAGCAGTACTATTGCTATGGTATGATCTGCAAGGAGAAGGAGTTAGGTATTTTCTGACATCTAGATTAAACCAGAATCCTATTGAAAATATATTTTCTGTGATAAGAAATCAAGGAGGATTAAATCCCCAACCGACAGTAAAAGAGTTTCGAGGGGCTTTGCAATATAATATGCAAACACAATAGCTTACAGTCTGCATCTGAAGCATGCAATTGTGAAATAGATGAAAATGAAACTTTAATTTTAGAAAGTACCCATGATCCGCATGAACATCTTACACTAAAATATGTAGAAGCTTTGGAAGAGCATCAGGTTATATCTACTAATCGATCACCTTCCAATGCATCAACTAGTATCTTTTTACAAAATACATCTAAAATTTTTAAAACGCAGGCCACTTTAGAAATGTGCTCCGATATTTATGTAGCTAGTTTTATACACTGTGTCCGTAAAGTATGGAACAAATTCTTTTTTAGCTAAACAGAGCATTTTAAGAAATAATCCTGAAACACGTCGATTTTTGATTTTAATTTACCGTATTTTAAAATAATATTCTAATATACAGGGTGAATTACTTTCGAGTAATGACGTCACCGTCATTTTTTTTAAAAACACCCCCAATTTGTCTCAATTTTCGGATTACTCTAGCTGAGCTGATTCCAAAAATGTATCACATGTTGATTCAAATTGGTACAGGGTGGACAAAAATACAATAGCTTTGTGTGTGTTCATATAGTAACGCGTTAGTTAAATTAACAATATTATCAAAAATACTTATTGTATTTTTGATATTTTAATTAATTTTTGATTTTAATTAATTTTTGATATTGTTTAATTTTATATTTTAATTTAATATCAAAAATTAATTAAAATTTAATATTATGAGCACACACAAAACTATTGTATTTTTGTCCACCCTGTACCAACTTGAATCAACATGTGATACATTTTTGGAATCAGCTCAGCTAAAGTAATCCGAAAATTGAGACAAAATGGGGGTATTCCATTTAAAAAAAAATGACGGTGACGTCATTACTCGAAAGCAATTCACCCTGTATATTAGAATATTATTTTAAAATACGGTAAATTAAAATCAAAAATCGACGTGTTTCAGGATTATTTCTTAAAATGCTCTGTTTAGGTAAAAAAGAATTTGTTCCATACTTTACGGACACAGTGTATGTTTTAACCTTTATTGGCAGCATGATTGTTTTCAGTGTAAAAAAGAACTTATTAAAGATGACTTGCTAGTGAGTTCACATGAGGTTGTCCTTGCTGGAGAGTATGGCACTAATAGTCTAAGTCTAGTAAAATAAGATTACACTGCATGTAAATCAAAATATAAATTCGTACAGGTTGGAACAAATTTTATATCAAAGTTTAGGTGAGTAGAAAAGATATTTTCAAGAAAGTATCCAAATCATATAAGGGGACCATTGTTTAAATAATTAAAAACGGGTCATTTTTGCACAATATTTACTTTTTTAACTGCTGAGGTAATGTACATTTTAATAAAGGTCTTTAAGGTTTTTTTCTACAAAGCTAAAGGACAAATATTTCACCTAAGACTTACTAAATTAAATTTGGAACCCTATTTATTTAAATAATTATATATAAAATTTAAAAATCAACTTTGCAAAAAAATATTTTTTGCGTTTTAAATAAGCACTATAAATTATTTTATTTAATAGGAGAAGTTGCGCTATGTTACCAGTATTAGGCAAAATAAATTGGTTAAAAAATATGTAATAATTTATGAGATATTTAATGTGTTGATCAAATGTTTCTATATTTTTAAGTGCAAAAACGCGGTTGTTAACAAAAGACTATAGACCTGTTTAAAATCTCATTACTTTTATTTTTATGTATGTTTTCGACAAATGTATTGATAAATTCAAATTTCAATTTAACTCCCCTCTAAAATGACATTTGAAAGTTGTTCTAATTTGTTTATAATTTGTTTTTTTTTTTTTAATAACTTCGCGGGGATTAAACATTTTGAAATGCTGTTCGGATAATCGGGTTCCTGGGAATTTTTCACTAATTAACAAATTTTTTTGTCGTTTTTTTCTTCTTTTTTTTCCTTATTGTAATAGATATAGTTTGGCTTATAGAGGGGGTTTCATCAAGAATGTCCAATCTCTGAGTTGTCGATTCTAGACCTCAAAATATTAAGATTTAACCAAAATCTCTTAAATAAAATATGGCTCCTTATTGAGTTACAGGTATCCCTACTTTTTCTGTCTTTACACGGCAAATTACGTGTAGTAAAATTCACACTGGTATGGATATGTACACATTACTAGAACGTCATTCTACTTGACAATGTCATCATTAACTTTAAAGAGATGGCTTTTGAATGTTCTTGGATAACTGTTATTTGTAAATTGCAAATTATTAATTCAGTTAATAAATGTGATAATTTTTTCACTAACTATGAATTCAGTGATTGTAATAATTTATATGTACAACAAAAACTAATACTCAATCGAGAAAAGAGGAAAAGTTTTAAAGTGATGGAACGCTTACAACTTTGAACATCTTAACAAAAAAAAAATACTTGGATCACAAAATATAATAATATCCTCATATATTCTCTGCTTGGATCTTTCATAAATAATAAACAACAAATAACTTTTTATTAAGTTCACGCCTTAAATCAATTATTTATCAAATACACTATCAATAGTTATTATTTAATCAACAACTCAAAATATTCCCGATGCATATGAAATATTTAAAACTGTCACTAATTGTCTTGTCTTGTCATCATATTATTTGACTCAGTTCGTTGTATGACAAAGATAGCGAATGCTCGATTTGGAAAATATAACCACGGACATATACATCCCGCTATCATTATGTCATCTTTTCATGTTGCAGTCATTTGGCATCACCAAGAAATACTATCATTTTCGAATTTTAATTCGTGTATGTTTGTTGAGCGCATTTTTTAACGCCCTGTATCGTTCTCAGTTTTCTAAAATTTTAATTTTAAAAATTTAAATTATATACAAAAATTTTTACACTTCATAACCATTTTGACTTCCACCACATAAAAATGTGTATTTCCCATCATTTTGCCGCTTTTCGACGTTGCCACGAGTTAAAAATACCGATCTTTTGAGGACAGGTAGAAAAGGTCTATTGTAAACTTAGAGGATGGAATATTTTGGTAAAATATTCCATCCTCTCAGATTATAAACTACATAAAAGGTAGGTTCTTTACCTGTTCAGCTGGATTACCAAGCAAGGGTCTAAATATTTTACGAGTTGAATTGTGTTTATTTGATTTCATCTGTTAAATTAAAATTTCTCATACCGACTTAAAATATTTGTTTGAAAAATTCATTTTATATTTTCGTTTAATTTACTTAGGGTTTTTGGTCAGAATTTTTAAGAAACGCTTGGTTTGACATAAAATTTGGGACACGTACCTATAGCTAATATGTTAAAGAAAAAAAGTGATATTGTGCCGATATGTGCTTTTGATCTGGAGGTGAGTTTCGTCGGTTATAGGGTATGAAAACAAATACGTTCAAATAAGTCCGGAATTGGATAAACTGACTAATTCTAAGCAACTTCTATTTTATAGCGTTTTTCACTAAGTCAATACTTTTAGAGATATTTGCGAGTGAATATGTTCATTTTTCAACAAAAAAAAAACGTTTTTATACGGTTTTTCGCAAATAACTCAAAAAGTAGGTACTTTATTGAAAAAAAATTAGCAAATAGTAAATATAGCTTATAAAAAAGTGAAAAAATGGTATATGTGTCAGGTCTGTAGACCCAGTAGAAGCAGAGTTATTGCTAAGCTTTGTTTTAAAACCAAGAGGAGTAGGTAAACTAAATGGCAGATTCACACCCAAGAAAGTCACTAGAAATATCATCAGATAAATCTTCTTTTTTGGTTGATCATATCGGCCTTTGACGGTAATCTTGACTAAAAATCTAAAAATATAAGGAAGAACGCAGAAAATACAAAAATTGCTGATAAAATAAATAAACTGACCTATGAAATGCCAATAGTGTCAAAATTTGATATGAGTAAAATTGCCTGAGGTTGTACCAATTACAAACAAGGTGTACGGCGCGGGAAATTTGAATGACTCCTCTTGTTTAAAAACAGACTATAGTGAAAAATAAGCTCTTATATCTCAAATTCCAAATCGAATATTTTAACGTGAAATAAAAAAAATGAAACACTTTTCTGGGAAAACTTATTACAACTTTCTTAAAGTGTTTAAGAAAACGTTTATTTTTATTTTTTTTTAAGTTTCCAGCAGCAAGAGTAAGCAGGTTACGCTCAAAATACAGTTGTTCCTTTTTTTTTGGTTAAAAATATTCTAAAAACTCCCTCTAATTAACAGCCCAAATGGAATTAATCGTTACCACTTCACAAGTAACTTTATGTATTGTTTGTGTTTGTAAGTTTCATCAGTTCAAAGTGCTTATTTGTGGAAAAATTTGGTTTTAAAGTAAATTTTTTTAAATCTTTAATTTTGAAAAAAAGACTTTTGTCAAAATAACTTAAAAATTATTAGTGATACCAAATATCTTAAAGAGTAAAAAATGTAGGTGTTGCTTTTTTAAATATTTGGAATTTTTTGATTTTCTGGAAGACAAAAATTGGTTAAGATATGGCTGTTCAAAATTTGCATATACATACTCGTGACTAGTGATTCGTTCGAGGCCTTTCAACAAAACCCCTTTCAAAAATAAGCATTTTGAACCAATGCAACTTACAGATCATATACAGGGTTTCCCCGAAAATAGTGCGTTCCTTAAAGGTATAGATAGAAAGCACAATGTAGAGCAAAAAAGTCTTATAACATTTTATTCTAAATTCAGCCGTTTGACCAAAAAACGAAAATACATTTTGATATGCAAATTGATACTCAATTAGTAAATAAACAAGGGGTCCCATTAGATTAAATTTCACAGTCACAGGTTCTTCTACGCCATGTTGCCAGGTCATATAAATTTATGAAAATAAAAATTTACTCTTATGGAGAACAACGTAATTTTTGTTGAAACGGTTAACTTTAGGAAAAAATGTTACAACACCTTTTTGTTCTAAATTGTGTATTATATCCACACCTTAAAGGAACGCACTATTTTCGGAGACACCCTGTATAAACAATACATTTATCTAAAGTAACGTGTGAAGCGGTAACAATTAATTTTCATGACTTTCTTTTGCCAAAAAAAAGGGAACGATTTTATTTTCAGCGTAACTTGCTTACTTTTCACGCTAGAAACTGTTTTAAAAACACTAAAAAAAATTTTTTTTAAACACTTTAAAAGAGTTATGATGAGTGTTTCCCGAAAAGTGCTTTATTTTTTTGGTTATTTTACGTTGAAATATTCGATTTGGTATTTGACGAATAAGAACCTATTTTTCATTAGCTGCAACCCTGCTTCTACTGGGTCTACAGACCTTATACTGACACCTCTTTTTCATAAGCTATATTATTGCTAGGAATATTTTCTTCGATAAAATATGTACATACTTACTTTTTGAGTTATTTGCGAAAATCCGTCCAAAACGTGTTTTTCTATGAAAAATAAACATATTCACTCGCACATACCTCGAAAAGTATTGACCTAAAACTTTTATAGAACAAAATTTGCTTAGAATTAGAATTAGTCAGTTTATCCACTTCCGGACTTATTTTGCACGTATGTTTTTTCACCTCCAAGAAGGGGTGAAAGTCACATCCAGGACAAGAGAACATATCGGCATAATCTCACTTTTTTCTTTGGCATTTTAGCTACGTGTGTGCCAAATTTTATGTCAATCCAAGCGGTTCTTTAAAATCTGGAGGTTTTGCGATATTTTATCGTGAGTGAATGGAATAATAATTATTACAACGGCAATTATTGCCGTTGTCACTTTTAGATAAGAAGTCATTATCACAATGATATAGTCAGGTTAACTGAATTGTATAATTATTGTTTTTATCATTAAATGTGAAAACCTAGAATTATCCATGTCTGTCCGTCAATAAACACAACTCGTCTATTAGTACGACAGAAAGAATGACAAATAAGGTGTCAAATGAAAGCCTATAACCAAAATATGATATTACATGTGAGAAGTTTGACCTCGGACTGCCTGTTCCAGAGTTGCAACCGAAAGTACTGTTTTAAATTCGTCGAAATAGTACAAACTATTGGTCAACACGACTAAGAAAGACCAGAACAAATACATACTTCCGGTTCATGCCTGTCTGTTCGTCCATATCTGTAGGTGAACAAAATTCATCCGTCATATCAGCTGACAAAAAGTTACACGAAGGGTTCAAATATCGACTGCCGGTTCAACTTCCGGTCACTTTTTGTGAAAAATTAGAACTTACGATGTCCAATTGCTTGTTACAATTTTTTTTATAAGTGTTCTACTCTATCTATTCTGACTTTTCATTAACTTACTTAGATCACATATAATTTAATACAGTTTTGATGTCAGGGTCTTCAAAATTTATGTGGTGAGTTCCGGTATGTGATGAATGAAAAACGACTCCATAAGCAGAAGAAAAAAGTGTTCTCAAGACCTAAGACAATACATCGACTCACAAGAGCGTTGTGACAGTAGCAAAAATTCGAGTTGGGGTTCTAATTACTTTCTCATGCGGCTTACTCTCCTGACTTGGCCCCCTCCGATTATTAAGTGTTCCCAAATCTGAAGAAATGATGGGCGAGTCACAAAGTTTCACAAAAAAGCGAATATTTCGCGAAATGAACGTCAGATCGAAAAACTAAAAAATGCGTGTTCAATATTTTTCAAAAGTCTATCGAATGATACCAAAAACGAACCCCCACGGAAAGGGGTGAGGAGTAAATTAAAAATTTTAAATACGAACCCTGCGATATTTCGCGAAATGAACATCAGAGTGCCAGTGTGTGCTTTTTTTCTGGGGATGAGTACCACCCCCTTCTCGAGTGTGAAAAAATATAGGTCCAAATAAGTCCGTAAGTGGATAAACTAATTAAATTCCTTGTAACTTTTGTTTTTAGATGGTTTTTCGCAAATAAATCAAAAAGTAAGTATTTGATCGAAAAACTATTCCTAGCAAATATAAAGCTTATAAAACAGTAAAAAAAATGATGTATGTATGAAGTCTGGACACACAATAAAAACAGAGTTGGAGCTAATCAAAAGTTGGTTCTTATTCGTCAAATTCCAAATCGACTAGTTCAACGTAAAATGTCCAAAAAATAACGCACTTTTCGGGGAAAACCCGCCACAAATTTTTTAAAGAGTTTAAAAAAAGTTTTATTTTTGTTATATAAAAAGTATCTATTCTATCACCATCAGCATCAAAAGTAGACCGGGCAGTATCGTCGCCCCCGCTAGCGAAATTATTCCGATTCGATTTTTTTGCACAAACTTACTCAAAAAGAGGTCCTTATAACATATCCAAAGGGTGCCGGGCGGTGCATTGGTCGAAAAATTGTTTAAAAAATTTTTTTGAAACAAATTCACAAAAACAATTTTTTCATTTCGAACAATTTTTTTTAGATAACTTGTGTCATTCTGGGCAAAAAAGGTGTCTTGCCATTTTTGTTTAACATTGATTGTTGTCGAGTTATATGCGATTAAAAATTTGAAAAATGCGAAAATGGCCATTTTTAAGTCTTAATAACTCGATTAAAAGTTATTATTATGAAATTAAAAAGTGAGCAGATCAAGTTTCAAACCCTTGCTTCAAGGTCCTTAAGAGATTTTTGTCATTATTTTATTACAAAGCTGTTATTTTTAATTATTAATAATTAGCGCTATAGTCCCGGATTTATCGTCGCCCCTGTTAGTGAAATTATTCCGATTCGATTTTTTTGCACAAACTTACTCAAAAAGAGGTCCTTATAACATATTCACAAGGTGCCGTGGTCGAAAAATTGTTTAAACAATTTTTTAAACAAATCCACAAAAATAATTTTTTCACTTTGAACAATTTTTTTTTAGATAATTTTGGACATTCTGAACAAAAAAGGTCTCTTGTCAATTTTCTCTAAAATTGATTGTTGTCGAGTTATACGCGATTTAAAACCTGAAAAATGCGAAAATGGCCATATAACTCGACAAAAATCAACTTTAGAGAAAAATCTCAAGATACCTTTTTTGCTCAGAATAACCCAACTTATCTAAAAAATCGTTCGTAATGAAAAAATTATTTTTGTGAATTTGTTTAAAAAATTGTTTAAGGTGATACAGTAGCGATCAACAGGTAGCCAAAACGCGTTCCAAGATTGCGGCTGTAATTTTGAATATTTTTTCAAGATATTTGGCACACGTATCCGTAATATAATAAAGAATGGCGGTACAGAGCCCAATTTGAAAAATATATTAGGTAATATTTGAAAATTATTCTGTAATTAAATACAATATTAAAAAAACGAGCCTGTACCGCCATTAAGAAGAACAAAAAAATACACTTTCTTCAAATAAACTTTTTTATCCGATGCCTAGATTTTGTGTCATTTTGGAACTACTAAAATGTTTTATTTCATTAGTCCAAAACAAAATTTAAATTTTTTAATTCGACAAAATATTTCCACGCACAGGCTGTGGTCTGTATTAATTCGAGAACCAAGAGAGACAGCTCATTAACCGCCTTTCATTTTTTCTTAGAAAATAAACGATCTCTACACAAAGTACTTATAGGATAATACGCCGCCGTTATGAAATGATTGTAGGATGTTAAAATGACGAAGGATGTTTTACCCGGAAATCCGAATTTTATATACTTTTGTTATATTTAATACCCTAATAGCACACGACGTCCTTTGGACGTCCAAAATAGGTCAATTTTTGGTCCTAACGTCCATGGACCATAAACGGACGTCCTTTGGACGTCCGACGCTGGACGTACTTCGGGTGTACTAAATATGTACGTCCTTTGGACGTCCGGCGTTGGACGTCCTTCAGGTGGACTAAATATGTACGTCCTTTGGACGTCCGGCGTTGGACGTCCTTCGGGTGGACTAAATATGTACGTCCTTCGGACGTCCGGTGTTGGACGTCCTTCGGGTGGAATAAATATGAACGTCCTTTAGACGTCCGTACTCGGACGAAATACGGACCTTTTCCAATCGTCCATATTGGACATATTCTACCAATAAGGGGATTAAACAGCAAAATTATTTAATAAAATATTAACTTAATTATGTTAATAAAATAGTTTAAATGGAAAAGATTATAAATCATATTTAATTCAAAACTGTATATGTAGTTTAATATCTAATACATGTTTTTGTTTTTATGTAAAGTGTGAAAATCTGATCGGTAAATTATTCGTTATGTCCACTCCACATCAACAATAAATTGAACAAGAAATTGACTAAGTTATTCAAGGCCAAATTTGACGAGTACAAAATGTATGATTTGTAAAAGAAAATGAAGGAATTTGATGAAATAGAACAATTGGATATGTTTTATTTTGTCAAATTTCTTTATTTTCTGTTTATTCACGGCAAAATTGGAAGTAGAATTAACTTGTCGTCAATTTCTTGTTCAATTATTGTTGATGTAAAGTGGACTTTATAATGTTTTATTATTCCCGTTACCAAGATGATAGAAGTTTGGTGGTTAAATCTAATAAGCAAAAATATAATTTTTATCAATGTATCCTTACTACAGATGAATATTGAGAGCATCTTTTTGAAGTTGAGCGTACGTGTGCCCAAAATAGGTCCAGTTTTAGTCCTAATGCGGATGGACTATAAATGAACGTCCTTCGGACGTCCGACGTTGGACGTACTTACGTGTTGAATAAATATGAACGTCCTTTGGACGTCCATTGGACGTCCGTGCTCGGACGTCCGTTGGACATTGACATCGATCCGTGAGCGTCATCTGCAAAGAAGAAAATCACAAGCCAGGACAACCAATCCCAATAGTGAGTGTTTCAAACTTTTGTGTTGTGTTGTCAAAAGTTTATTTAATTATTTATGTTTTTCCTTACATACTTACATATTTTTTCAAGCTTTTTGGTATATTTTTCATATTTTTTACTATATTTCGATAAAAAAATTCTTCGCAGTTTTATCCTAATCAACATCATCATCATTCTATCCAAAAAGGCAAATCGCCAAAATCGCAATTTTATCATAATATGATATGTATATTTGCATTTTACCACATTTTTTCGATGTTTTGAAACATTTTTGTATATCTTTTGTGTATCTATCTATATTTTGTATATCACCCCTCCTCGGGGTGAAACTCACCCCCCAAATTCACATACTAATTTGTAAGTACACATACTTTGTAAGTATGGAATAAAGGTTGCTTAATATTAATCAGTTTATCGAAGTCCGGACTTATTTTGAACGTTTTTCACCCCAGAGAAAGAGTGAAACTCACCCCAGGGCAATAGCACACATTGGCACAGTATCACTTTTTTTCTTTGGCATGTTAGCTATGCGTATGCCAAATTTCATGTCAATCCTTTAAAATTTACAGTAAAAACCATCAAAGAATGTAGTAATACTTGTTTTCATGAAGTCGGTGATAGAGTTTGACAAATCTTTATGGTTGTTAAATATCTTTTAATTTGTGTATTCGATTTTTAAAGGTAGGTACTATATACGTCCATTTGGCACAATAAAAAATAACCTTCGACCGGTACATATTGCTTGTATCGATGCTCGGTGCATTGTTCAGTCATAAATTTTACCTGTCCCTATAGCGTCGGCCGTCGGTCGGGTCCTATTGTAAATTATTATAATAATAGTCCGTCTCGGTATTTTATTATTTCTGTCATAAGTATCTCTGTGGAAATGCAAATGCTGCTTGTAACATCCCAAAAACCAGCTCTACTATTAATTGTACTCGTATAAATAAGTGTATAATATGTACCTACCTACTTATTTATTGTATTCATTTATAGACCTGGATCCCGCGTAATAAAAAAAGTTGATTAACAGCAAGCTGAAAATTTGTTAATAGCTTCACGGTGTCTAGTCGGACAAACTTTGATGTACGGGAATACTGGAACCGGGGAAGTTTTAATTGTGGAACAGGTTAAAAACTTGGAACATCAGACTACCGAAAACGTTCCACGTATTTTGTCGGACAGAACTTCCAATTGATTTGTTACCATTTCATTAAACTCTTATGCAAAAATCAGACTGCGTACCAGTCTACTTTTATTCTCTTAATATTTTTACTTAAAAAAAGTGTACTACAATCATCTCGCTAAACTTAATATAACTGTTTTCGAGATAAACCCATTTTAAATCTGCGATATAACATAATTTTTTGCATAATATCGTAGTTAAATCCGAAAAATCAACTTAAAACCATAATAATAATTGTGCCAATTCTCATTTATGTCATTTATATTTTTGGAGATTTTTATGGTTTATAAGTTATTTTTCGAGTTTAGCGAGACGAATGTAGTATATATTTTTTAAGTAATAATATTAAGAGAATAAAACTTTTGATTCGAAAAGTATATGTAATGTAGAGTTCCCTCAGCGATGTGATATAATATTATTACAGTATAGCTCCCCGTGCATGACAAGCTTATGGAGGTAGCCCATATAGCCTAGGCTATAATATTATTAAAAAAATCACTTAGATGGGACAATGGCTTTAGGAAATTCGAGACATCAAAAATGGCCCATTTTTAAGGTGGTGCGTTAATTTCTTGGAGAAATGTAATTATAATTTAATGTAAATAATCTAATATCCAATAATTGTAAATTAATATAAGATGTAATATAAGTTCCTTAAAAAATATATTTTTTATTTCCCACAATACATTCTCCACAGGTATAAATATCGTCTCTAGACGTCCACCGAACGTCCTCCCAGGACGTTAGATGGATGATCGGCAGCAATACATTGGACCAAACTGGGACGTCCTATGAAGGCCCAATTGACGTCCACCGAACGTCCCTTCGGACGTTAGCTGGACCTCCATTGGGCGTTTGGCAACGTGGAATTTGGACCAAAATTGGACGTCCTGTTAAGGTCCAATTCACGTCCCCTAAGACGTCCGATTAAGATCCAATTTACTCCGATTAAGGTCCAATTTACATCCAATTAAGGTCCCATTTACGTCCGATTAAGGTCCAATTTACGTCCGATTAAAGTCCAATTTACGTCCGATTAAGGTTCAATTTACGTCCGATTAAGGTCCAATTTACGTCCGATTAAGGTTCAATTTACGTCCGATTAAGGTCCAATTTACGTCCGATTAGGGTCCAATTTACGTCCCCTAGGACGTCCGATTAAGATCCAATATATGTCCCCTCGGACATTAGATGGACGTCCAATGGACGTTCGGTAGCGCGACATTTGGACCAAAATAGGACGTATAAAGGACGTTCCTCGGACGAAAACGGACGTCCAATGGACGTCCCTAAAGTCCGTGAAGGACGTCCATTGGACGTCCTTGTGCTATTAGGGTAGGTACCTACCTATAATTCTGGTGATTTTTTAAATCCTCTATTGTTAAGAGAATTTACACCTTTAGCCAAAATTTTACGATTTTCTAACGGAAATTAACAAGTTATTTTAAATACGCACCAATTATCGATGTTGAAAGGAGTTTTTCAAGTTATAAAAATATTTTGTCTGATCAAAGAATATGTTTCCTCGTAAAGAATTTGGAAAAACACATTGTAGTGAATTATAATCGAAGATATATTTATAGTGATATTGTTGTTTTATTTTAAATAGGTAACTATTGGTAGCAGTTTTTGTAAAAACTGTGAATAAATTGCATATATAAAAAATGATTTTATTTGAAAAATAATAAATAAGATTACTAAATAAGACAGAAAATTTGTGGTTTCCCGAAATGCGCATTTTTTGAATTTTTGTGCATATCTTGCGCATATTTCGTAATTTTTTACCGCATATATATGCGAATATTTCATCAAAATTGATCGCATATAAATCCGCTCCCTAGTCATTGTATTCTGTTGGCTGATTCCAATGATTTGAGCCGCCGTACGACACGTTGGGACCAATGGGAGTGAAGATACGTAACTAATACCTATCAAGAGGTTTACTCAAACTTCTTTTCTGTACTTATACCTACCACTCGGTATAAGTACAAAAAAGAAGTTTGTGTAAACCTTTACACAACTGTGTAAATACTAAAGAAAAATCTAAAATATTAAAAAAAAATAGTGGAATCCGTTAATCTGTTCTCGAAAAAATTAGCTATGAAAATGAGCATAATTTTCTATATCCCTAACTTTTGACGAGCAGTTTAGCTTAAATGGGGAAAAGCGGTAAGCTTAGACCAAACACCAGTAGGAGGCATTCAATTAATTGAGGAAAAAAATTAAATGGATAACAATATTCATTTCAGTTATAGAAAAGGCATTGCCCCGCTAGAATGGTTGAAATCACAAGTAACAATTATTAGTCCTACAAAAAAGACAGGCGCTTGAAAGTGATAAGACCATTGAACAATAAGCCTGCGAACTGCCTTTTAAACACATTCTTAAAAATAATCCATAACACAATTAAAAAAAGGTTTGTTAAGAAATTCTTTTATAGACTTCAGAAATTCAACAACTTCTCCTGATTATGTTTAAAAAACGTACGGAATGCACTAAATGAAAAAAAGAAGAAAAAGATTTATCATACCGTTATACTCTAATATATTCTTACGTTGAATATTTGATGCTTCCCTGTAGAGTATAAAACGGACAGTTGTGTTTTTCCCGTGAGCTGCCTTGTTTAGTCTTCTTTGTCGTTCTATTCGTTAAATCCTATCCTCTCAAGTCACAGCGTCAGAAAGCAGTGGGTATATGCAGTGAACGGGAGGCCTATGTCGAGCAGTGAACGTTGGGGCCCTTTCGCGTTTATCATATGTAGAGAAGTCGCTTGTCAAAAACTGGACGTATGTAATCGTATTCTATTTGTTAAATACTCTCACCTAATATGTCATACCATGTGTGTTAATCCATTTTATTTCTACAATTTTAAAGTGTTATTACATGCCGTCATTTTCATTTGTCTACACCATCTTATTCTGCCAGTTAAATCCCATCATTTCAGACGCTGTACGTCACGATTGAACCAATAGAACCGTAGATACAAGACTAAGGCCCTTTTGACATGATGCTGTAATTGATTTTCATACGTCATTGTATTATATTAGTCAAATCCAGTTATTTTAGGTGCTGTACGCCACGATTGGACCAATAGAACCGTAGATACAAGACTAAGGCCCTTTTGACATGATGCTGTAATTGATTTTCATACGTCATTGTATTATATTAGTCAAATCCAGTTATTTTAGGTGCTGTACGCCACGATTGGACCAATAGGAGCGAAGATACGTAAATAAGGCCCTTTTGACATATTGCTGTATTTGATTTTTCTGTGTCATTGTATTCTGTTCATTAAACCCTACCATTTGAGCTGCTGTACGTCACAATTGGACCAATAGGACTAGATATACATAACTAGGGCCCTTTTGACTTGTTGCTGTATTTGATTTTTCTGTGTCATTGTATTTTATTTGCCAAGTCCTATTATTTGAGATGCCGTACGTCACGATTGGTCTTATAGGACCGAAGATACGCGACTAAGGCCCTTTTGACATGAGGTTGTATTTGATTTTTCTCTCATTGTATTCTGTTTGTCAAATCCTATCATTTGAGGTGCTATACATCACGATTGGACCAACAGGACCGAAGATACATAACTAAGGCCATTTTGACATATTGCTTGTTTGATTTTTCTGTGTCATTGTCTTCTATGATGTCTAAGGCGTATCTCTGATATGCCCTATTTTTAAATTGGACTTCGTAAGTCCTAGGTTTTCACCCACAAGCTTTTATTTGACACCTCATTTGTCATTCTACCCGGTATAATGGCGGAGGAGTTATATTGGCGGTCGTACGGACCGACAGAAAGAGTACCCAGCTCAAATATCTCACCTTTAGTACCATCCTTGGATTATAAGCTTTCATTTGACACCTCATTTATTATTATAGCTGGTATAATGACAGAGGAGTTACATTCGCGGTCGGACGGACCCACCGACAGACCGCCTAGGTCAAATATCTCACCTTTAGTACCATCCTTGTATTACCAGCTTACATTTGACACCTTATTTGTCGTTCTACCTGGTATAATGACGGAGAAGTTATATTCGCGGTCGTACGGACCGACAGAAAGATTGTCTAGGCCAAATATCTCACTTTTAGTACCATCCTTGGATTATAAGCTTTCATTTGACACCTTATTTATCATTCTACTTGGTATAAAGACGCAGAAGTTATAGTCGCGGTCGTACGGACCGGCGGAAAGACAGCTTAGGTCAAATCGCTCACCTGTAGTACCATCATTGGATTATCAGCTTTCATTTGACACCTCATTTGTCATTCTACTTGGTATAAAGACGCAGAAGTTATAGTCGCGGTCGTACGGACCGGCGGAAAGACAGCCTAGGTCAAATCGCTCACCTGTAGTACTATCATTGGATTATCAGCTTTCATTTGACACCTCATTTGTCATTCTACCTGGTATAACGACGGAGGGGTTATATGCGCGGTCGTACGGACCGACGGAAAGACAGCCTGGGTCAAATATCTCACCTTTAGTACCATCCTTGGAATATAAGCTTTCATTTGACACCTCATTTGTCATTCTACCTGGTATAATGACGGAGAAGTTATATTCGCGGTCGTACGGACCGACAGAAAGATTGCCTAGGCCAAATATCTCACCTTTAGTACCATCCTTGGATTATAAGCTTCCATTTGACACCTCATTTATCATTCTACCTGGTATAATGATTGAGGAGTTATACTCGCGGTCGGACGGACCGACGGACAGACCATGTAGGTCAAATATCTCACCTTTAGTGCCATCCTTGGAATATCAGCCTTCATTTGACACCTCATTTCTCATTCTACATGGTATAATGACGGAGGAGTTATATTCCCGGTCGTACGGACCGTCGGAAAGACAGCCTAGGTCAAATATCTCACCTTTATTACCATCCTTGGAATATAAGCTTTCATTTGACACCTCATTTGTCATTCTACCTGGTATAATGATGGAGGAGTTATATTGGCGGTCGGAGGGACCGGCGCACAGATCGCCTAAGTTAAATATCTCACCTTTAGTACCATCCTTGTATTATAAGCTTTCTTTTGACACCTCATTTGTCATTCTACCTGGTATAATGACGGAGGAGTTATATTCGCGGTCGGAGGGACCGACGGAAAGACAGCCTAGGTCAAATATCTCACCTTTAGTACCATCCTAGGATTATCAGCTTTCATTTGACACCTCATTTGTCATTCTACCTGGTATAATGACGGATAAGTTATATTCGCGGTCGGAGGGACCGAGTCACAGACCGCCTAAGTCAAATATCTCACCTTTAGTACCATCCTTGTATTATAAGCTTTCTTTTGACACCTCATTTGTCATTCTACCTGGTATAATGACGGAGGAGTTATATTTGCGGTCGGAGGGACCGACGGAAAGACAGCCTAGGTCAAATATCTCACCGTTAGTACCATCCTTGGATTATATGCTTTCATTTGACACCTCATTTGTCATTCTACCTGGTATAATGATGGAGGAGTTATATTCGCGGTCGTAAAGACCGACGGACAGACCGCCAAGGTCAAATATCTCACCTTTAGTACCATCCTTGGATTATCAGCTTTCATTTGATACCTCATTTGTCATTCTAGCTGGTATATTGACGGAGGAGTTGTGGTTACAGACAGACGGACAGACGGACGTGGATAATACAAAGTTTTCACATTTTTTCAAAATTGGGTGAAAACAATTAAACATGATGCCGACTGATTTCTTTATGAAAATAATATATACATTCTCAAATTGTCTATTTTTCGTTGTGAATAATATTGTATTCAACAGTGATGCCAAATTTCTGATGCCAAAATGATTGATAATGAAAGTGGGATATACGTTTTCATGTATATAACGGCAGCGACAAAACGGTAAAACACTGAACTAAATGTATATAATATTTTCACTGTACGATCATTTTGGACTCAAACATTTTATGGAATAAACTTATATAACTTAGTAAGAGGTAAACAAGGAAAGCTGATATATTAAAGTAACATCAAGGAATCAAATCTCTAACTACCGAGCTGATTAGACTTCTGGTAGCAAGTACAGGAATAAAGTTATTAAGGTAGTGTAAAGTGGCATCGATATACAGATGCCACTTTGCAAGACGATGCCAAATCGATGGTAAATGCATAATGTATCGATGCCAAATTGATAGTAGGATGTATATATATATATATATATATATATATATATATATATATATATATATATATATATATATATATATATATATATATATATATATATATATATATATATATATATATATATAGTGGCTAAAACACCCCCGTGGGGGTAGCGCCGCCTTCACAGGCTCTCTAGATCCATGTTTTCGAGGTGGATTCTTCTTTTCTTAGACTGCATTACATATCCGGTTCCAGCTCCTTCTGTCTCTTGCTCTTTCTTCTGCATTTCTAATTCCCATGTCCTCTAGATCTCGCTTCACCTCTTCCAGCCATTTGGACCTCGGTCTTCCTCTTCGTCTCCTACCGGCCGGAGACCACTTTGTTACTATGTTTACTATCGCCTCTTCTCCTGCTCTCCATACATGCCCAAGCCATCTCAATCTTTGTCTCTTTATTCTCCTGACTATATCTTGCCCCTTCAATTCCTCATTTATTTCATTATTTCTTCGACTCCTGTATTCACCTTCTGCTGTTTTTATTGGTCCTAATATTGCCCGAATTATTTTTCTCTCAGTTCTTCTCAAATTTTCTTCGTCTGTCTTGGTCATTGTCATCACTTCTGCTCCATACATTAATGTCGGTCTAATTAATGTTTCATAGAGCCTTAATTTTGTTGTTTTTGTTAATATCTTGCTTTTTATCATTTTTTTGTTGGCTTGGAATGCTCTATTTATTGCCAATGATTTCTCTTTCATTTCGTTTTCTCTTGTTCCATCATTTGACAGCATGACTCCTAGATACTTATATTTACTTACTTCTTCAAATTTGTATCTTCCTACTTTGACCTCACTATTGGTAGGTTTTTTTCCTAATCTTAACATTTTTGTTTTGTTTTCGTTAATACTCAAACCCACTGTTTTTCCTTCTTGAATGAGTTCCTCTACCATTTGCGTTAATATATCTCTTCTCTTTGCCATTATCATGACGTCATCGGCATATGCTACAATTTGACCTCCTCTATTTCTGAGTGTTCCTTTGTTCATTTTTCTGGTAATATATTCTATTGCCATGTTGAATAATGTTGTGGACAAACTATCACCCTGCCTCACTCCTTTGTTTGTTTCGAACTCTTCTGTTTCCCCTATTTGCGTTTTCACACTCACTCTGGTATGACTCATCGTCATTTTTATAAGTTTTCTTAATTTAAGAGGTACCTGTAGCGTTTTTAGTATTTCCAATAGTTGCTTTCGTTTGATGGAATCAAAAGCTTGTCTAAAATCTACGAAAAGTATTTCTAAGTTTATGTTAGATTCGTTCGCCTTCTCCATTATTTGTTTTAGTATGTATATCGCATCTATTGTGGATTTTCCTTTCCTGAATCCACATTGATATTGTCCTATCTTATTGTCTGTTGCTTCCTGTAATCTTCTTTGTATTATGGTTGACAACACCTTATATACTGTACTCAGTAATGTTATTCCCCTGTAATTTTAACATTCTTATTGGTTTCCTTTTTTATGTATCGTTATTATTTGCCCTGTTTGCCATTCTTTTGGCATTTTCTCTTCTTTCCAGATGTTTACTATCAGTTTGTGTATTTCCCTATGCAACGGTTCTCCTCCTAATTTTATGAGTTCGCTGTTTATGTTATCTTTCCCGGGTGCTCTTCCGTTTTTGTTATTTTTAATTATTTCGATTACTTCTTCGAGTGTTGGCTCATTCGTTCCATTATTTTCCCACTCTTCCTCCATTTCTGTAATCTCTTCTGTTTGATTTTCTGCCAATAACTCCTTGAAGTGTTCCATCCAGACTTCCATATATGGTTGATCTTGTGTTACTATTTGCCCTTGTTTATTTTTAACTCCACTTACTTTTGGTTTGAAACCTCTATTCTGTTCTCTGATTTTTGTGTAGAATTTCTTGGTGTTTTGAGTCTTACTTTCCGCCTCAATTTCCTCTAACTGACGTTCCATGAATTTTCTCTTATGTTGTCTTATTATTTTGTTGCTTTCCTTTCGTTTTTGTTCGTATATGTCTCTATGTTCAATTTTATGTGTCCGCATCCACTGATTTCGTGCTTTTACTTTTTCTTCAACTGATTCTTTACATTCTGTATTGAACCAGTCCTTCTTTTTTGTGATTTGCTTCGTCCCTAGTGTAGTCTCCGCCGTGTGGTTAATTGCTTTTTTAATATCCCCCCATATTTCTTCGATATCATCTCTATCCTTATTCAGTGCGGCAATTCTTTTACCTATTTCATCTCCATACTTTTGTATCTCTTTTGCTTCATTCAATTTTTCGATATTCCACCTCTTATTCCTCTCTTTCTGCCTTCTCATTACTTTCATCTTTTGTCTCAGCTTTGCTACCACCAGGAAATGGTCTGAATCTCCGCATGCACCTCTGTAGCTTCTCACATCCATTATACTTGATTGTCTTCTTTTCGATATTAATATGTGGTCTATTTGTGACTCTGTTTTTTGGTCTGGAGAAACCCATGTGACTTTGTGTTTTCTTGGATGCTTGAACATTGTACTGCTGATAGACATATTGTTTCCTGTCGCCATGTTGCATATTCTGTGCCCGTTGTCATTCGTTTTCTCATGTATTGTATGTTTGCCCGCTATTTGCTGTATATAATCCTCCTTTCCTATTTGTGCATTAAAATCGCCCAATATTAATATCACATCTTCTTTTGGTATTTTTTCTAGCTCTTCTTCCATAGTGTCGTAGAAATAATCTTTTTCCTCCTCTTTCGCATTTTCTGTCGGTGCATAAACATTTAGTAGGGATATGTTTGTCGGTTTAGCTTCAATCCTTAGGTAGGCTATTCTTTTGTTTATTAGTCTGACTTCCATTATTTTGTCTTTCATATTTCCAGTTACTATGAATCCTACTCCATGTTGTCCTTGCTTTTCTTCCCCTGAGTATATAAAGGTACCATTCTTTTGATCTATTTGTCCTTTCCCTTTCCATCGAATTTCCTGTAATGCTGCTATTTCTATGTTGTACTGTATCAGAACTGATGTTATTTCTTCCAGTTTTCCTACTCTAAGTAATGTTCTTATATTCCATGAAGCTATTCTTATAACACCACCTTCTCTTTTTTTCTTTTTTGTATTACCCTTCTTACTTTCTTTCTTTTTGCTAATCTTGCTTGTTCTCATGTCCTTTTGTATCATTGCCTTGTCCATTTTTCGTTCTGTTGTCGTCATAATGTGTTTCCGTTCCAATTCTAGTTTTTTAATGTTTGAGTTTCGTTTACTTTCTTTATTTTTTCTCTTGGACCTAGTTCTGTGTCTCCGTGTGGTGATCTTTCACTCGTTGTTCTTGTTCCAGTTTTATTCTTTGTAGTTTCTGCCATATTATCCTTTCTAAAATCTTCGGAATCGCTGTTCCATCTTTTGACCTGGTCTATATCATACTCGTCTCCGTTAATTATTAACTTGTTATATTTAATCTTTGCGTTGTACCCTTTCATCCTTGCCTCTTTCATGTGTTTTATAAGTATTTTGCGTTGTTCGATTATGGTTTTTGGATAATCTTCATTAACAAACCATTTCGATCCTTTTAATTTCCATGTAGCTTTAAGAATTTCCGTTCTTTTATTCCCACTTCTTAACTCTACCAGGACTGGTCTTTCAGAATTTCTAGTTTTGTCTCCTATTCTTCTAATGTCTGTGACCTCTTGGTTGGCTTTGCAAGGTATTTCCATTTTGTTAATGATGTCTTGTACTTTGTTTACCAACATTTGTGTGTCCTCATCGCGTGTTTCTTCAATGCCGTGTATTATAAGGTTTTTCCTCTTCATATCACTTTCTATTTGGTCTATTCTATTTTTCTGCTGATGCAGCTCTTGTTTTAGAAGCGCATTTTCATTTTTTAGTTCCTGATTCGTATTTCTTAGTTGTTCAAGCCACGGACATGGTGTCCATTTTTTTCGAACCCTGAAAAAAACTAATAAATATTTTTAAAAAATTTAAACGCAGAATGAAAGACTACATTAATATCGAGGGCCGAAAGTCCCTTAGAATAAATAAAAAGTTTCTTTTGAATGAGATATTTGAAATTATAACTCACACTACATTTTCTCTTAGTTTTTCACCCCTGTAATTTATTAAAATAAACATAGAAGTTTTCAGGGACATTCGGCCCTCAGTAAGAACGTAATCTTTCATTCTGCGTTTAAATGTTTCAAAAATACTTTAAGTTTTCTCAGGATTCGAAAAAAATTAATCCCCATTTGAGTAGAATTGCAGCCGAAAATACATACCCACCCCCTTAAAATACTGAGCAAAAATATTTTTTTAAATCTTTAAATAAAACACCTTGTATAAGGAGGCATATTTTATTTAAGCGACTTTTGTTAAATCTTAATATTTTGAGGTTTAGAATCTACAACTCAGAGATTTGACATTCTTAATGAAACCCCCTCTATAAGCAAAACTATATCTTTTACTATAAAGAAAAAAAAGAAGAAGTATTACGGTTGAAAATTTAGTAGTAACGTTTGTTGAGTTTTGGTTGTTTATAACCGATTATTTTGTCCTTGGAGGATGTATAATTTGTATGTTTGGATGTATATGCTTTTTGTGTGAGTCACTGAGAGTAGATTTTTGTTGTAGTTTTTGTTTTTGAACGCCTTGTTAGGAAATCAACAACGTTCATTCTTTTTCAATAGACAAATTTTGAGAAAGCCCTTGAAGCCTGGTCGGCGATTTGAATTCTCAGTTTTTAATTGAAAATGGTAGTTTTTCGAGCCTTTGATGGGATGTGCTGAGAATTCTTCCGTTGAGGTTTCCGTTTGTGTGCTGGAAATTTGGGGCACGATAAGAATTTTTGGGAAAACCCTCAAATATTAATTTAATGTATTAATGGCCAGGCTGAGAGTTGTTTAATGGACCCTTTTGCATGTTAAAGGTAAGCTGAAGTCATTTTTATTCAGTTTATTGGTTCTCAGTTTTAAGAAGTTAGTTCAGTTATTTTTATTGTTTTTTTCTTTTGCTAGGGTGTTCCGGTAGTACAAAATTGTATGTATTTATCAATCCTGTTTGAAGAAGTGGCAATAGAAGTACATTTATTTAGTAGATTAGAAATAATACATTTGGCAGATTTATTTAGAAGTTCTATATTTGACGTTTAACCATTTGACATTGTGACAAAATTTAAGGAAGATTGCAATGTGTTTATCCAGGCAAATGACTTGTTATTGAGAAAAAAAAAGAACGGTAACAGATTTTATTTTATTTTATGGGAGAAGACAAGAATAAACAAGGGACAATTTAGGTTGGATTAAATGGGTTTAAAAAGGGGACTAAAATAAAAAGATTTTATATTTATGTGAAGGAAACAGCTGGTTCTGGTTTATTTTTTTTTTTAATTAATTACCTAATTTTGTTCTTATAAACTGTTGAAATCAAAATTAATATTTGTATGAAAAAAAAAAGGATTTAAATTTATGTTGACATTACATTCTCTATAGTTATCTAGTGTTTTATTTGAACTGTCTGTCTCATGCTCACTCTAAATCTAACCAACTAATTAAAAATAATAATTCCGACTGAGAAATAGCTGTGGTACATTTTTGGCGGCCAACTTAAGGGGCTTTTCAACCACCCGAGATTTTTATTTTTGTTTAAATAGTTCAAGTAAGACATAGGTTACGTAGAGTTACAGGAGTTGAAAATTAATAATCTAAAGTTAAATGTACTTTTATTTAAAGTGAGGTAGAGGTTTTCTTGTCTTATTTTTTTGTGTGTTTAATTTCTCTAAAAGAAAATGTCGTTTAAACTTGATATTGACCGTTTGGTCAAAGACGAACTTGAAGTTGAGTTGCAAATGAGAGGTATTGTTTTGACTAATTGTAACATAGAAGAGTTAAAGAGTACTTTGCGTAGTTGCCTTGTTTTAGAAAAATCTGGCAAAATCCTTAACTTTGATTTACCCCCTGATATTCCTGCTGAGTTGACAAGTTGTGAAAATAAATTAAAAGAGATTCAGGATATTGTTAATGTTTTTACAGGTACTGCAAACCAAGTAAGGAGAATTGAGACTAAGTTTGCACATCTTTCTGGTAGATTAAACCGTATTTACAGTACAGACACTGATGAAATGTCAAAGCGTTCTGCATTGTTAAAGAAATTGATGGATTTGATAGGTGAATATACTACTAAGTCTAATGTTTTTAAAACTAGTAATGTTGTTTCTGTAGAGATGCCTACTGTTCCTAATTTTTATCATCATATTGATTTATCAGGTCTTAATTTAAATGATTCTAATGGTAATTCTACCCCTACTCGAAATATTTCTGCACCGAATGTGAGTAACCAAACAAATCAAACTTCGAATTTAACAGTTAATCCCATTGTTTCCTTGTCATCTAATAATTTTTCTTCAGAACCTGTATATAAGTGGGGAATTAAGTATTCTGGTAAACCGTAAAATTTTTCTGTATTTCTTGAAGAAGTTGAGGAGTATTGTAGGTCACGTAATGTAAATAAAGTTCAGTTATTTTCTTGTGCTAGAGATTTATTTACTGGTAACGCTTTAGGTTTTTATAAATTGTATAGGAACTATGCTAGCAACTGGGATAGTTTAGTGAGCTTAATGAAGGAAGAATTTACCCTTTCTGCAGATGAGATCTGGCAGCATATTCTTCATACTACTCAGGAATCTAACGAATTGTTGTATGTAAGTTCGAACAAATGCCAACACCAGTTCCGGACAGTTTAAAAATGCAGGTGTTACTTAAAAACATTTTACCTTTTTATCAGGAAAGATTAACTTTAGTCGAAGTAAAGAGTCCTTTTGATTTATTTGACTTGTGTCGAAAAATTGAGCAAACTCGAATTAATATTGAGTCGTTTAAGCCTTCTTCTAGTAGTAGAGCGAATTCTTCTCGTCATCACGTTGTACAAGAAGTAGAGGCGTTTGTACCTAAATGCTGGCGCTGTAATGAGATTGGTCACGTGGTTAAGGACTGTAAGAGACCAAAACGTGTGTTTAGATGCTTTGGTTGTAACAAGGAAGGTTTTACTAAAAATAATTGTCCTCGATGTAATTCACAGAATCGTAGCAATAATTTTATCTCGAATCGGAATAGACAGTTAAAGATCGAAAAGGAAGAAGGTAGTGATAATTTTTATTCATTTAAGTTAGTTTTAGATTACATTTTAGCACAGCGTAATGAAAGTGAATGTGCTTATGTAGAAGTTGTTATCTTAGGTAAGACAGCATTCGGTTTATTGGATTGTGGAGCCAATAAGGTGTTTGTAAATATGCCTACATGGGAGATTCTACGTAGTTTAGGTGTACATTTAAAAACTGTTCCAGATGGGTCTTGCAGAGTTGCAGATGGTAGTCAGAGTCCTTTATTAGGTGTAGCTTCGGTGCCTATAAAACTTCGTGATGTTGTTAAAGTAATTGATATTTTCTTTTGGCCACAGTGTAGACACTCTTTAGTACTAGGTGTAGATTTCTGGGTGCGAATGGGTATTGTACCAGATTTACGAAAAGGAGAGTGGTTTTTCTCTTCGGAAGTTGAGTGTTCCAGTGGTTAGTTCGATACAATAGGAATCTGAACTTCTACCAGAGCAACGCAAACAGCTTAACGAACTTGTTGATTCTTATTTTTCTAGTATCGATCCAGACAAATTAACTTGTACTAATGTAGTTAAACACAAAATTGTAGTTAGTCAACAAGAACCAATCAAGCAGAGGTTTTATCCGGTATCACCAATTAAGCAGGATATGATCAACAAGGAGCTGGACAAAATGCTGAAGCTTGGTGTTGTCGAACAGTCACACAGCGGATGGTCTTCACCAGTGTTGCTGGTACCTAAAAAGAATGGGGAATGGCGTTTTTGTGTTGATTTTAGGAAAGTAAATCGTGTTACTGAGCGAGATGCTTATCCTTTACCCTATATAAATAGCATTTTAAGTAAGTTAGGTGGAGCTAGATATTTGTCAACAATGGACATTAAGAGTGCCTATTGGCAGGTGGGTCTTACTGAAGAGAGCAAGCAGTACACGGCGTTTACTGTGCCAGGGCGTGGACTTTTCCAGTATTGTCGTATGCCTTTCGGACTGCACAACGCTCCAGCTACGTTTCAAAGGTTAGTAGATAATTTATTAGGTCCTGAACTCTCTGAGTATGTTTTTGTGTACTTAGATGATATATGTCTTGCTACGTCAACTTACGATAAATATGTCGAAGTTTTGACAGAAATCTTTGCCAGATTGAAAAAACCCAATTTGACCCTTAATAAAGAAAAATGTTCTTTTTGTGTGTCAGAACTTAAATGCTTGGGTTATGTTGTTAACTCTAATGGTCTGTCTGTAGATCCGGCAAAAGTAGAGGCCATTGTGAATCTTCCACGACCTACCAATGTCACTGAAGTCAGAAGAGTCCTTGGAGTTATAGGATGGTATCGTAAGTTTGTAAATAGTTATTCAGATCTTATTTCACCTGTGTATAGATTGTTACAAAAGAATAAAAAGTTCGTTTGGGACAAAGCTTGTGAGGAAGCTTTTCAAAGTATTAAAGATGCTCTTGTCTCAGCACCTATTTTGTCTAGTCCTAATTTTGACAAACCTTTCTACGTACAAACTGATGCGTCAGCGTATGGTCTTGGAGCTGTCCTTACTCAAAAGTATGATGAAACTGAACATGTAATTTGTTATTTGTCTAGAACTCTAAATAGAGCTGAGAGGAACTATAGCAGTGTTGAGCGTGAATGCCTCTGTGTTTTGTGGGCGTGTGAAACTTTACGAGCTTATTTAGATGGCTATAAGTTCTATGTAATCACTGATTGCTACTCGTTGTTATGGTTGGACAATTTGAAGGACCCTCAAGGACGACTTGGTAGATGGGCCTTACGTCTGCAATAATTTGACTATGAAGTACTGCATCGCAAAGGTAAGGATCACATAGTTCCTGACACCCTTTCGCGAGCTTTAAAACTACCTGTTGATAGTGTACATATGATAAATTCTGTAGAAATAAGTAATGTTCAAGCAATAAACTCCGAATGTGACGAATATGATTTTTCTTCTACCAGTGATAAATGGTATAAGAAAATGTGTAATAATGTAAATAAAAATCCTTTAAAATTTGTCAGATGGAGACTTGCAAATAAGTTGTATAAATATATTGATCAAGATTTTCCGAGTTTAAGAGATGATTGTGAATATTGGAAACTTGTAGTTCCAAAAGATTTTCGAGATAAGATACTTCAGAGGTGTCATGATTCTTGTGTTTCAGGTCATTTATGTATCTACAAAACATTTCATCGTGTATCTCGCCTTTTCTATTGGCCTTTTATGAAAATGGACATTACCAAATATATAAGGAAATGTGAGGTTTGTTTAAGGACAAAGCCTGAACAGAAAAGTCCTGCAGGACTTATGGGACAGGCTGTCGAACCCACAAAGCCTTGGGAGATCATCAGTATGGATTTATTTGGACCATTGCCCAGACGTTCAGCTGAAAATACTTGGATTTTGCTAGTTACTGATAAGTTCAGTAAATTTCCTCTTTTATTCCCTCTGAGAAAGGCAACTGCCACTTCTATAAGTAAAATTTTAAAAGAAAACGTATTTCTTTTGTTTGGTGTTCCCAGAGTCTTAAAATGTGATAATGGAAGTCAGTTCAAAGGTAATATTCTAAGATCTTTTTGTCAAGAGTTTGGAATCAGATTTCTTTTTACTCCAAATTTTACCCCTCATCCAAACCCTACTGAACGAATTAATCGTATCATGAAAACTATGTTGATGGCTTATGTTAAAGATAATCATAGGTTGTGGGATGTTAATTTACCTGAACTAGGTTGTGCTATTAGAACTGCCAAACATGAGGTGACAGGTCAAACACCATATTTCATTAATTTTGATTGTGAGATAATGACTCATGGAAGTGAATATCATCTAAAAATAGGGAATGAAGAAAATAAACAACCTGTTTATGATCGTTCTAAAAATATGAATAAGTTGAGAGACTGGGTTAAAAAGCGGATTGACAAAGCTTCAGATAACACCAGAGAGATATAATTTAAGAAGAAGAGATGTTCATTTTGAGGAAAATGATTTAGTTTGGAAAAAGAACTATGTTTTTTCTGATAAAGCTAATTATTTTACATCTAAGTTTGCTAATAGATTTGTTGGACCTTTTAGAGTAAAGCGTAAGGTTGGTTATTGTACATATGAATTAATAAATGATAATGGTAAGTCTATTGGTCACTGGCATGTGAAAGACTTGAAACCTCACCCACAGAATCCACAGAATGATAGCCACGTTGAATCGGATTCTGATGTAGATAGTGTAACATAGTATGTATTTGTAACAAGTTTCTTTGGGATTCAATTCAAAGCAACTTAATTTTCTTTCCGGAAGGAAAGGTTGAGTTATTACGGTTGAAAATTTAGTAGTAACGTTTGTTGAGTTTTGGTTGTTTATAACCGATTATTTTGTCCTTGGAGGATGTATAATTTGTATGTTTGGATGTATATGCTTTTTGTGTGAGTCACTGAGAGAAGATTTTTGTTGTAGAGTTTTTGTTTTTGAACGCCTTGTTAGCAAATCAACAACGTTCATTCTTTTTCAATAGACAAATTTTGAGAAAGCCCTTGAAGCCTGGTCGGCGATTTGAATTCTCAGTTTTTAATTGAAAATGGTAGTTTTTCGATCCTTTGATGGGATGTGCTGAGAATTCTTCCGTTGAGGTTTCCGTTTGTGTGCTGGAAATTTGGGGCACGATAAGAATTTTTGGGAAAACCCTCAAATATTAATTTAATGTATTAATGGCCAGGCTGAGCGTTGTTTAATGGACTCTTTTGCATGTTAAAGGTAAGCTGAAGTCATTTTTGTTCAGTTTATTGGTTCTGAGGTTTAAGAAGTTAGTTCAGTTATTTTTATTGTTTTTTCCTTTTGCTAGGGTGTTGCGGTAGTACAAAATTGTATGTATTTATCAATCCTGTTTGAAGAAGTGGCAATAGAAGTACATTTATTTAGTAGATTAGAAATAATACATTTGGCAGATTTATTTAGAAGTTCTATATTTGACGTTTAACCATTTGACATTGTGACAAAATTTAAGGAAGATTGCAATGTGTTTATCCAGGCAAATGTTTTGTTATTGAGGAAAAAAAGGACGGTAACAGATTTTATTTTATTTTATGGGAGAAGACAAGAATAAACAAGGGACAATTTAGGTTAGATTAAATGGGTTTAAAAAGGGGACTAAAATAAAAAGATTTTATATTTATGTGAAGGAAACAGCTGGTTCTGGTTTATCTTTTTATTTTAAATTAATTAACTAATTTTGTTCTTATAAACTGTTGAAATCAAAATTAATATTTGTATGAAAAAAAAAAAGGATTTAAATTTATGTTGACATTACATTCTCTATAGTTATCTAGTGTTTTATTTGAACTGTCATGTCTCATGCTCACTCTAAATCTAACCAACTAATTAAAAATAATAATTCCGACTGAGAAATAGCTGTGGTAGAAGAGAAAACGACAAAAAATTTGTTAATTAGTGAAAAATTCCCAGAAACCCGATCATCGGAACCGCATTTCAAAATTTTAATCCCCGCGACGTTATTAAAAAAACAAATTATAAACAAATTAGAACAATTTTCAAATGCCATTTTAGAGGGGAGTTAAATTAAAATTTGAATATATTAATGCATTTATCGCAAACATACATAAAACTAAAAGTAATTAGGTTCTACAGAGATTTATATTCTTTTGGTAACAACCGCGTTTTTGCAAATGAAAATATAGTAACATTTAATAAACAAATTAAATATCTCATAAACTATTAAACAGTTTTTAACCAATGTTTTTTTGCCTAATACTGGTAACATAGCGCAACTTTTCCTATAAAATAAAATAATTTATAGTGCTTATTTAAAACGCAAAAAATATTTTTTTGCAAATTTGATTTTTAAATTTTATATATAATTATTTAAATAAATAGGGGGTCAACTTTAATTAATAAGTCTTAGGAAAAATATTTATCCTTCAGCTTTGTAGAAAAAAATCCTAAAGACCTTCATTAAAATGTAAAATACCTTAGCAGTTAAAAAAGTAAATATTGTGCAAAAATGACACCTATTTAATTATTTAAACAATGATCCCCTCATATGATTTGGATACTTTTTTGAAAATATCTTTTGTATTCACCTAAACTTTGATATACAATTTATTCCAATCTGTATGGAATTACATTTTGATTTTTTTTTATTTTATTAGGCTATACAGACAATTGATTATTTAAAAAAAACCAAATGACATTATGTGTGAAATTACAATATTTTTGTTAAAGAAATTTAATGATGTATTCAGTAAGTTTAAAACTAAGTACGGAGTTAAAAGTAATATTAAAAAAGAATTAATAGAAAGTTTGGAAAGTAAATATTTTAACTGGTTAAACACATGCACAGCCCATAAAACTAAAATAAAATTATTGCGTGCATTAAAGTGGGAAAAAGAAAATATATTTAAAAAAGAAGCAACAAGGAAATCTAAGAAACCATTCAAAAAATAGGAATCAAAAAAATTTACGAAACCACACAAAAAAATTAAAATATTGTCATCCTAAGCTTAAAAATCCGTTTCCCCCCTTTACGTTTTATAACAAAAATATTCATATTATTTCAAAACCTGGTCCAAATAAACTAAAATTTTTACAATACTTACCCGTTTTATTTTACGTTTATATTTATATTTACATATTTTGTGCAATTTAGTTTTCGTTTCTAACACTGAAGGCAGTTATAAGAATATATTTTTTTATTTTCAACGTTGATTTATTTCTTAGCTACGTTTAATTTACAGTTTTGCAAATAATGCATTTTTCTGCATTTTGCAAATTTTTTTATGGGAACATCATATTCGTCATTATTATAGAAAGATTAAATAAAAACAAAAATTCCTTCATGAAAATATGCACTATTTCAGATTTTTCGGTTATGGGGTTAATGTAATTGAAAATAGACCATTTGACCAAAATTAGTGTAGAAGGGGGGAAGAAATACAATATGCAATTTTTTGGCAATATTTTAATGTATAACTTTATAAATAAAAATGTTTGATTGGAAAAATGAGTTCTACTAAAAAATAATTAAATAAGATAAATTTTTTTAGCAAACTGTCAATTACTTCTTCTTTCTTAAGATTTTTGGACTCTGACAGTCAGTTTTCGGTCAATTTCTATATAATAGGTTAAAAGTAGTTCAAAAACGCAAAACGTGCGACGTTGCCGTATTTATTTCAAAACCTTTTAGAGCAGGGGTTCTCAATCTGTGGTACATGTACCACTGATGGTACATTTCATTAGGTGCGATGGTACACAAAACGCGAAACCACAGCCAAAATCCAGCATGTTTGTAGTTAATTAAATTACCTACCTCCATAGATACTTCAGTTAGGTGGTACCAAAAATAATTAAAAGCATTTTGGTGGTACATGGCTCAAAAACATTGAAAACCACTGTTTTAGAGGATTCCTCTAAAAAAATTATTTTAGCGGTCCTCTATAATATGTGTTTACAGAATGGCAATCTAACCTAAAAGTTTTAGAGGACCGTTAAAAGTTAAATTTGAGAGGCCTCTTAAATTTAACGGAAGTGTTACAGAATACACCCCATTGAAGAGAAAATCTATATATGAGAAGTAAAACACAAAGGAAGAAACTACAGAAAGGAAATGGAACATTGTAACGTTACAACCTTTAGGCAGGCCGCACATCAAAGAAACTTGAAACGTGAAACATGAAACATGAAACGTGAAACATGAAACGTGAAACATGAAACGTAAAATATGAAACGTGAAACATGAAACAAATAAATTGTGAAAAAAGTAACCGGTTTATGTTATCTGAACTAATTGAGGAATTTGTATAGTCGTAAATAAAATACACAGTTTTAAATAAAATTTTAATATTCGGCAATGGAAAGGGATGACGAGCTTGTTGCTGTAGTGGCAACTATTTTATTACTGTCTAAAAATATCAAAAACATAAAACGACGTTATTAGGTGCATCCATATAATGAGATCAATCATAAACACAGCACATATTTGGTTGCAAAGGAATTGAATAATCACCCTGCCAAATTTCAATCGTTTTATAGGATGAGTATACCCAAATTTAAAGCATTGGTTGATATTGTGGGTTCTACTTTAAGGAAAAAAGATTCTAACTTTAGAATGTGTCTCAGTGTTGAATAAAAACTACTAATAACATTAAGGTAAGTTGTAATACCAAAAAAAATATTAATAATAGTTATAACAAGTAGAAAAGTCATTAAGAGAGCTGAAGAAATAATGCGGAGCACTGCAAAACACTCGAGATACGATCCAGAAAATAACAGCCCGACAGTGTCTCGATACATTAAAACAAAAACTCTCCGTCTACTCAGGACGATTAAGAAGGTATAAAGTTAGTAACAACCGAAAATGTGACAATACACTTTTTGAGAACTCTGAGAAGGCGTTCTACCGAAAACTCAATTCCACCGTAGAAATTGTCGACAAGTCTTACTCAAGCCAAGAAGAGATTCAACGGTTTTTGGGGAAATCAACTTTCCACACCAGCTATTCTTAACAACAACGCTGGCTGGATAGATGATACGACGCACAACTGTCACCACTACGTCACATCTAACTACGAACCATTCACTACTGAAGAGGTCTCAAATATCATCAAAGAGCTTCATAACTGAAAATCTCCTGGACCATACGGAGTTCAGAACTTCTGGCTTAAGAAGTTTTGGAGTATTTATGAGTGCTTATCAACATTAATTAATCATGTTATTTCTAACCCGCAGGAAATACCATCATTTCTAACTCAGGGAACCACTTATTTAATATCGAAGGATCAAAATAACACCCAAGATCCAACCAAGTACCGCCCAATTACTTGTCTTCCAACTTTGTATAAATTGGTCACATCCTGTATAACCCGGCGTATCTACCAACACTGTACTTTAAACAATATCATAGAGCCTCAACAGAAAGGATGCGCTAAGGGTTATATGGGTTGCAAAGAACAACTTGTCATCGACTCAGTCATTTCTAACCAGGCATTCACCAAAAAAAGGAACCTCTTTACTGCCTTTATTGACTACAAAAAGGCCTTTGTTTCAGTGCCGCATGAACGGCTTATCGATATATTAAGAATATACCAAGTCGATGATAACATAGTGACCCTTTTAAGGAATATAATGACAAGATGGAAGACTAAAATTCACCTCCAAATACCTGGTGAAATCAATATCGAAACGGAAAATATCACAATCAACCGGGGCCCGTTTCAAGGAGACTCGCTGAGTCCATTGTGGTTCTGTTTGGCTATGAACCCCCTATCACAGCTATTAAACTCCACTAACTCAGGTTTTAGCATTAAAAACAACAATACTGTAGTAACGAAGCTTAATCATCTGTTGTATATGGATGATTTGAAATGAATGGCTTCTACTCGAGACAATCTAAAATCTAGAACATATGCTAAAAACAGTAGAAACATTCTCTAATGATATTAATATGCACTTTGGACTAGACAAGTGCCGCGTTTTAAATATAGTCAGAGGAAAGATGCAGCCCGGTGGTTTCGATATGCAAAATGGCCAGAACATCAAGGCCATGGGTGAAAACGATATACAGTTCTAGTCAAAAGTCCGTACCCCCTCGTATCTTTTGAACGGTTATACCTATAATAGTGAATTTTGGAGGGAGGAAATAAACGGACGTAAGCTTCTTAACTAGTCATGACAGTTGACGTAATTATGACAGATGACTTTACAGCGCCACGGTGACAGATAATTTTAAATGGGACCTTATAGCAAGTGATACCTCGTTTGAAAGGTATTGAAAATACCTATTCAGTCATACTAATATTGTTTGAGCTTAAGGTAATTTTGATGAATAAACGAAATAAATATAAAATTGTAGTTTCGCATTTAATTATTAAAAATTCAAAATTCCGCTTATGATTGATTACTTGTCAAAAAGGTTGACGTTGACGTAAAAACTACTAGACAATTGAAAAATGTCAACTTTTTTGACAAAAAAAACCATAGGCGGACACTTGAATATTTATTAATTAAATGCGAAACTACAATATTATATTTATTTAATTTATTTACCAAAATCAACTAAAACCCAAAAAAATTAGTATGACTGAATGGGTATTTTGAATACCTTTCAAACGACGTATCACTTGCTATAAGGTCCCATTTAAAATTATCGGTCATCTGTCATAATTACGTCAACTGTCATGACTAGTTAAGAAGCATTTTCTTCCTCCAAATTTCACTATTATAGGTATAACCGTTCAAAAGATCCGAGGGGGGTACGGACTTTTGACTAGCACTGTATACAAATATCTTGGAGTAAAGCAGGCGCGGAAAGTTGACCATAAGCAAATGAAAACTGAAATAACTACTGAGTTTATACGAAGGATAAAACAGCTGCTTTGTTCACAGCTTAACAGTAAAAATTTGTTTAAGGCACTAAACACCTACGCTTGTTCCGCGCTTAGCTATTCATTTGGTATTGTTAAATGGACAAAAACAGATATAGAAAATCTTCAGGAAAAGTACGAACACACCTCACAAAGGCACAAAAACACCATCCTAAAAGTGCACTAGAAAGAACGACATTACCACGGAATCTAGGAGGAAGAGGACTTATGTCCCCTGAAACGGATGGTTCATTACTGGCCATTCAGGATCAGGTTATACCAACCAGAAGTTACCTGAAATATATCGTCAAAGACCCTCAAATACTTTTTGATGTAGAACATGTCGTGGTCTTTTTATTTTTGGGATATCGCTGGAAGCATTTTTTACTATCTCAACCGACTAGAACCTTTAGTTTTATTTAGTGTAATAAACGTTTGCTGAACAAGCAGATTTGGCTCCCAATTTTTTTTAAATTGATGTAATGTTCATATTTGATTCTTGGCTAAAAAGTTTGCCGAAAACTGCCATATGGTATCCGTGGGCGTTTAGGACTAAATAGTGACATGTATATAAATAATAGTTGCTATATACGGTTTTTGTTTTAGTAAAGGGTTTTCACTATCCGAAGCATTAAATATGATTTATGATGACGACGATATGGCTGAACAAGTTGATGAGATGTTTATAACTCCACCAGAAGTAAATGTAGAATCAGATGAGGATTCAGCTGACGAAGACGAAGGGGAATGATCTGTAACTTAACTGGTAAGAAGTAATTGACCATAACGGATTTTATATTTTATTTACTTACGTATTTTTAGGGCGGCAGCTAAGGGCAGAAGCTGAAATAAAGCTAACAAACAATGCACGAATAGGAGCTGATGAGAGTGAATTAGATGTTTCACAATTGGAGGTACAACCACTACTGGGAGAACCTTCTACATCGGCAATAGCTCAATACACCAGGGAAATAAGGCAAAAATATACCATGTGCGGGACACTTGAGCAGCCAGGTTGCAAATGGGTTTTTTTCGGTACTATATACCTAATACATTATAAATACAAAAATGCCCGTCACAGTTTGGACGAGAAATTTAGTTATTAACAAATAAGGGTCAAAATGAGAGTTTTTTTCGTTTAAATCGCTGCAGGTAAAAATAGGGCGTTTAAATATCTTATCTATAATATTTTTCTTTTAGTAAATGAGCCAAGGTTTAAAATAGCGTTTTTTGAATTTTGGTCCGATCATTTGTTGCTTCGGATATTGCAAAATAAAACTAAAATTTCGAAAATAAAAAATTTGCTATAACTTTTGCGAAAATGAATTTAAGACTTTCATATTGCATGAAAAGTTGAGTAAAACAATGCACAAAAATTTTTAAGACGATTCGTCAATTAGTTTAAATTTTAATTCAATGTGTTTATCGCAAAGAGCTTTTTTTTCGCAATGTTATTGTTCAGAAAATAATAATGATATAGCAATTCTGTGAAAACAATATAAAAGAACAATAGTCATATTTTCAACGCATTTAAAAAAATCATTAAAAAGTCATTTTTATCACTCAGAAAATATTTTACTGAAATAGAGTCATTTTTGGCTTATAAACAATTTAAATAACTTTGTTAATATTGACTGTAGGCTAAAACTACACTGGGATTTGAAAAACTGGTATTTTTATAGCAATTTTCAAAGAAAAACTTTTCACCTAGGTTAATTACGGTCAAAGTTAGCCACTTTTTTTATTTAATTGACGACTACTTTGTTTATAACAATTAAGCAACCTAACTTGAGCTATTTTGAAGTTAAAGATATATAGTTTATGTGTAAAAGTTTGAGTAAACTTTGAACCTCAACAGAGTGGTTAATACAGTTTTAAAAATGGCTTCCGAACGGAATTAATTCGTGGTCGGTGGAGGGGAATTAATAAAATCCGTGCACTCAAAAAATGAAATTGATTCTGCAAACATATGCTGCGATTAATATCGTCGGAGCTTGTTGATGGATTTTGATCATAATTTTTTTAATTTGTATGTACTCGTAGTCTTATAGAGTACGTTATGTACACACATCCCCACCTAACATTACAAAATGTTAGGGGGAACTCCCCTTATCACTCAGGGATATGAAAAATAGATTACGACCGATTCTAAGACCTACCGAATATACATATTTAATCTCATAAAAATCGGTCAAGTGGCCTCGGAGGAGTATGGAAACTAACACTGTGACAGGAGAATTTTATAGATGTAAATATATAGATGGCTATTAACAAGTAGGGGTTGGTGATAAAAGAGTGAAAATTAAGGGTTGAATGTATTTTTTAATTCTACATTATATAAAATTAAGGTAAATAATTTTGTCAAAAAAAAAATAAAAAAAAAATGTCAGGGGGGCAGCACCCCTTATAACTTATGAGTATAAAAAATCGGTTAAAATCGGCCAAGCCGTTTCGGAGTAGTATGGTAACTAACACTGTTACAGGAGACTTTGATGTATATAGAAGTAACTACGAATTAAATAATTAAAGTGGCCAACTTTGAGCATAATTAACCTAGGCAAAAAGTTTTTTTTCTGAAAATTCGCGTAAAAACACCAGCTTTTGAAATCCTAAAGTAGATTTACTCTATAGTCAATATTAACAAAGCTATTCAAATTATTTATAAGCCAAAAATGACTCTATTTTGCTAAACTTTTTTCGGAGTGATAAAAACGACTTTTTAATGATTTTTTCAACACTTTGAAAATATAACTATTCTTCTTGCACGTGGTTTCCACAGCATTGCTATGTCATTATTATTTTCTGAACAATAACATTGCGAAAAAAAGCTCTTTGCGATAAACAAATTGAATAAAATTTAAACTAATTGACGAATCATCTTAAATTTTTTGTGCATTATATGGAATGTTTGACTCAACTGTTCGTACAATATGAAAGTCTTAAGCCATTTTTGTAAAAGTTATAGCACATTTTTTATTTTTGAAATTTTAGTCTTATATTGCAATTTCCTAAGCAAAAAATGATCGGACGAAAATTCAAAAAGCGCCATTTTAAACCTTGGCTGATCTACTAAAATACGAATACTCTAAATAATATATATAATTACCCTATTTGTACCTGTAGCCATTTAAACGAAAAAACTGCCATTTTTGACACTTATTTGTTAATAACTACGTTTCTCGTCAGAACTGTGACGGCATTTTTGTATTTATAATGTATTAGGTATATAGTACCCAAAAAATCCATTTGCAACCTGGCTGCTTAAGTGTCCCGACAAAAACCTTATTTCTCTGGACTGCAACCCGACAAATCTGCAGATCAGCACAGAGAGTGGATAAATGACAAACTGCTACAAAAGAATTCTACTACATGAATTAAAGGTGATTTAGAGCCCATGGTTCGCTTATTTCCAGAGGCCGATTATTCCAAATATAACAAAATGTCTGCTATTCAATTGCTCGAGTTGTTTTTTACTGATATGTTCGAAATAACACTATCAGAAATTCGGTGTTTTGTTGCTATTCTGATTTCGAGCGGTTGCAATCATTTACCGTCAAAAAGGATGTACTGGGATATGAAAGATGTTCATAACAAATTAGTTAGAGTTTGTCTGTCCATGGTATCTTCAGGATCCTTCTGTACAACCATAGCTCAAAAGCTTGAAGTTTCGATAAAGTTTCCACCTTCAAGGTCCACGTTTCTACTCCGTATAAAAGCACTGAGTACACGTAACATTTAAGGAGCCTTATTTTTGTTTTTAGAGTGATGTCATGGCTCTTGAACACAGAGCTCATAGTCAAGAGTGCACTCTTTGCCTTTCCGATGCGACATTTAATCTCTTGAGTATTGTCCCACGACTCATTGATTATAGTGCCCAAATAGTTGTATTGTGAGACACGTTCAATTCTAATTTGGTTCACATACAGATTTACTCCAGTTATGTTTTGCTTGCTGATGATCATTAGCTTGGTTTGCTGGTGTTTATATCTAGTCCATATGTTCTACTGGTTTCAGTTATTTTATTCATTAAGTTTTGCAGCCCTTTATGGTATTGGAAAACACTATTGTATCATCTGCATATCGTAGGTTACTGAGCTTGACCCCATTTATTGAGATGCCTTCATCAATATCTTTTAGAGCCTCTTCAAAAATGTGCTCTGAGTACAGATTGAATATCAGCGGTGAAATTAAGCATCCCTGTCTCACTCCCCTTAAGATTTTGACCTGATCTGTATATTCTCCATCTATTCGGAGCACTGCTGGTTGATTCCAATACAGGTTAGCTATTATTTTCAGGTCTCTTCCGTCAATCCCTGTCCTCTTCAGCACTTCCATCATTTGTTCATGTCGGACTCTATCAAAAGCCTTTTTGTAGTCAATCAGGCATGCAAAAACATCACAGTTGACATCTCTACATTTCTGAAATAACACCTGCACACTAAATAAAGCCTTCCTCGTACCAACGGCGTTCACAAATCCAAACTGATAGGGCGCAATTTGTTCTTCGCATTTTCGGTAAATTCTATTATGGATGACTTTTAAAAACAGCTTGAGAAGATGGCTCATTAGGCTTATGGTCCTATAGTCTTCACAAACTTTTGCTCCTGGTTTTTTGGGCAACGGTACAAACTCAGATTTGAGCCACTCTGCTGGTATTTTTCCTGCCTTGTATATGTCATTATATATTTCAGTTATTATTTTTATTTGTGCTTCATCTAATAGCTTTAGCAGTTCTGCAGGTATTTCATCAAGTCCCGGTGCCTGTCCATCCTTCATTTGTCTGATGGCTGTGGTTAGTTCTTCTGGTAGGTTTTCGGGACCTGAATTATCTTCAATGGTGGGTTCTTTTCCTGTTCTAAGGTCGTGGAAAAGTTTCCCCAAGTATTCTTCCCATACTTTCCTTTTATCTTCTTTGGTTATGGCAAGATTGCCTTCATCATTTGTTATTTTTCCGCTGCTGCGTTTTCGGAACTTTCCAGCTATTTCCTTCACCTTTCGATGGACATTGAAATTGTCATATCGACTCTGATACTCCTCTATTTCTTGACATTGTTCTGTTTTTTGTTTCTCTTTTGCTTCTCTTATCTTTCTTCTGACGATGGTATGTATTCTTTTATATTCTTAGAGATTTTCTTTGTTCTTTTTTCTCTGATCCATAAGCTCGAGTATTTCATCGGTCATCCATGATTTCCGTTTCTCTGTATCTTTCTTCAGATGTTGTTCTTTTATTTCTCTCACTGTTTCTTGTATGATGGTTAGACTTTCATCTATGGTTTCTGCATTTCTGCATTTTAGCATCTTTGTATTGAGGTTTTCACTCACCCTCAGTTGAACATTGGGATCTTTCAGTTTTCTAATATCATACCTCTTGATCGACTTACTTGTAAGTACCCCTATACATAAATGTACCCCTGTACATAAATTTTGAAAAAAAAATTTTTAGTCAATTTTAACCAACATCTTTAAAATACATAAGAATCACCCAAAAATAAAAAAATAATTTCGGCTTTGATGGGTTAATAAAAGAAAAAATGTAAAAAAGAAACGTTTTTAACCATGAAGTTAGAAATAATTTTAAAATTTAGTTTAATTTCTGTCCAGTCATCTGTTCATTTTTTTAAACATTTTTCGTTAAATTTGTTACACGTAATATAGTATTATTTATTTGTAATATGTGTTTAAATATATGTTCGAAACTCCAGTCTGAAAAAATAAAAAAGGTGGAGGAGGTAAACTACATAAATAAAGGTTTATTTGTGTTGTGTTTAACAAGTACAAAGTTTTAATTAGTTGATTTGTTTGAGTTTGTTTAAAATGACTTTTCTTTTGATTTGTTTTAACCAGTGGTGTCCTTTTTGCAAAAAACAAGTCAAAATGGGTGATTTACTACAGACTGATATTGCTAGGGTCGTCACAATGGTCGAATGTACAGGGAAGTTCCTGAAATATTTGGTAAATCACCATCAACCATCCATCGCTGTGTAAGTCGTTGAAGACAAACCAGGGAGTATGTAAGAAGAACTGGACAAGATAGAAAACGTTTAAACACGGTTGTAGATGATAGATTTATAACGTTGCTAACATGACGCAATAGACTTCCAACGGCAGTTCAAACCAAAAACCTGTTGAAAAATGTTCGTGGAACCATCTTAAGTGAGCGCACAATGGAGACTTAAAGAAGCCGATCTCAAGTCACATGTGCCAAAAAAAGCTCCCAGACTCCAGATACACCATCGTGCAGAGTAACTAATTTTGTCGAGTACATCAAAATTGGAATCAGTGGAGTTACATTCTCTTTACAGACGAGAGCTGTTTCTGTGAAAATTTAAATTTCGTTGTTTACGAATATACCTCTCCAACTAATAAAAACAATAATAGACGAGCATTTTGATCTTGTACAACCTAATTGTAGTATCCCTAAACAAATGTTTATGGACATCATAACCTTTTTATATAATCACACTTTTTTCCCGTTCCAAGATCAATTTTATCAACAAAAAATGGGTTTGCCGATGGGTGGGGCTGCTTCTCCTATACTGGCCGAAGTTGTCATGAATAAACTGCTTTACTTTGTACATCAAAACGTGCAGTTCAAATTTCCATTTTTATATCAATATGTCGATGATCTAATCACCGCAGTACCACGTACTGAAGTACAAAGCACACTTGACATATTTAATTCTTATAACACACACTTGCAGTTTACAGTGGAGGAGGAGGATTCAGACTCATCGGTCCCTTTCCTAGACACTAGAGTAGTTAGAACAGATAATAACATCATCTGCCTGGATTGGTATCGTCGGATACCAATTCAGGTAGATTCATTCCGTTTCATTCTTACCATCCTATGAAACAAAAAATCAACACTGTAGTAGGAATGAAAAATAGAATACTTAAGATATCACACTTAAGTTTCAAAGATCAAATCCTAAAACTTTTGTTTGACACTTTAATAGAGAACTGTTATCCATCAAAATTGCTCAAAAAACTATTATATTCCAACGAGTTAAGAAATGAGACAGTAAACAATGTTAAAAATCAAAATGACCCAAATTTAGAGAACACCACAAAATATGGTCTACTACCCTATATACACAATTTAACAAAGCCACTCACAAGACTGTTTAGTGACTTCAACATAAAGATAGCGAATTATAACAACAGAAAGCTTAATACATTTTTTTCTAAGCTTAAAGATCGCACTCCAACATCTAAATGTAGCAATGTCGTTTATGGTTTGCCGTGTGAGTGTGGACAAATATACATCGGTCAAACAAGTCAAAGATTGAGCAAAAGATTAGCGCTCCACAAAAGTGATTGTAGACACAAACCACAAGCTACGAGCCTAAGTATCCATGTCTCCGAAAATGACCATAGGGTTCTTTACGACGATGTCGTAATCTTGGATAGGGCAGATAAAGACTCTCGTCGTAAATTCTTAGAAATGTGCTACATTAACAACTGTGCTAACGCGATAAACCATAAAAAAGATGTTGAACATTTAAGTACTATTTACACTTTATTACTACAGCAAAATTTCACAAAACGAAAGAAATTACCACAGTCATATGTGAGCGACCTTCACTTACAATAAATTCAATGTATTTTTGTTCTACATCTAGTTTCTACTACATATTTGTGTCCTTTTGATATCTTTCTTTTTACCTTTAAATGTATAAAGTCAATCCTTCAATTTTTAACTTGTTTATAAAGAAAATTATCTAATTCTAATGTCCAAAATTCTACCAATTTAAATTTACAATTTTAATGAAGTATTACGCTTAAATTTTGTACTCCACATCTTATAAAGGAGAGTCGTTTCCTGTAAGTGAATCGGATATCGGGTCTGAGTGGGATATTCCCTAACCATAATATATTTTAATAACGTATGAGACATGGGGAACGGGTGACGAGCCGGCATTTTAACAAGTGGCAGTTGGATTGTTGATCGTCTCTACGTTCTCCACAACAAAAAAATGTGTTTCAATGACAAATCTATTGTAAGAACCATAATAATTTTCTTTACATTTCAAAGATCACCACTGCCTTCCGGGTTAGTGAGATCGGTGGATTCGAACGACAGTTCAACAAGTGACAGCTGAGCTGTCGGCCGTTCTAACGATTTTCATTGCATTCTTTCACCTTTGATCCGTCCGTTGCAATTGGTTGGGTGGGAGGTTCTGAATTGGAAACTTGCCGCAATTACATCATGAAAAGGAGAAGAAGTGATTTCAGACAGCTGTTCGAATAGTGACAGTCGAATGGTTGTTTGAGGTTACGTGTCTCTTCTCTCGAAATCTCTAAACGGATGAATATGTGCGGTTGAGTTTGGAATTTTAAATTTCCCGGTCAGACGTAACAAAACAGAAGACGACGTCGACAATCGATGGATCGATAGGTGTCATTTTGTAAAAAATCAATTTCTAACGACTTTGGTCTAAATTTTCTTACAATGGATTAGGGTTGGATAGGGAGGATCTGACTCAGTTTCGATATCTGGTTTAATTAGCTAATAACAACAAAAATAGCTGTCATACTTATGTATACACTCAACAGACAAGGTCAAACATTATGGATCCTTATTGTCACTGAACACTAGTGCACCTATTTCAGTAAGAATTGCTTTTTCTATCTTTAAGCATATTTGTAAAGAATGTTCTTTGTAGCAAGTCCTGAAGAAGCCTAAAATCAATAGGCGAAAGCTTGACAATAATAAAAGGCACTCACTTTGAAGCACCAGTCTTTCATTGCTTCCTCAGTACCAGGGTTCTTCTTAGCTGTTATCTCAGTACTTTTTTTTATTTACTAGTAACCCAATTACTCCTTGGACGTATATATATATATATATATATATATATATATATATATATATATATATATATATATATATATATATAAAGCAGTTAGGTAATATTGACTGACACTATGTAAAATCTTGTTAATTTTGAGGTTGCAGTCATAAATTTCAGGTCGCAGTCATAAATTTTTCATAAATAATTATTTATAAATATATATTCATATATATTTCAATATATATATATATATATATATATATATATATATATATATATATATATATATATATATATATATATATATATAGTAATGTTTGAATAACGGCAATTCGGTCAGTTGAAAGAAAACTCTATTTGTTTTAAGTCTCAATATTTCGTCACTATTTGGTGACTTCTTCAGGAGAAAACTGCAAATTTATTAATATTAGACATGGACAAACTTAAATATTTCGATACTTACAACTATAAGAGTAAAAATTTTTTTTTAATATATAATAATACCTTTCCACCTTAAAATTTCGTAAATGTATAATTTCCTTTTTTACTTTGACCTATTCACTAAAAATTGTATATATCAGATAACATTCTATTAATATAAAATATATTACAGTTACCATAACTCCCCAATAAGTCAAAATAAAATCTGTCATTTTCTAAATCAATTTTCAAAATAATGTTAAAGAAATTTAAATTTTTACTCTTATAGTTGTAAGTATCGAAATATTTAAGTTTGTCCATGTCTAATATTAATAAATTTGCAGTTTTCTCCTGAAGAAGTCACCAAATAGTGACGAAATATTGAGACTTAAAACAAATAGAGTTTTCTTTCAACTGACCGAATTGCCGTTATTCAAACATTACTATTTAACACAGTACGGTCGATAATATTTGTACAAATATATATATATATATATATATATATATATATATATATATGTATATCCAACACTTTGAGGACTTAAAAAAGTATAAACCCTACACTTTGAGGACAAATGGTCAGTTTGGGGACAGTCCCCAAACTACCACTATATAATACCCTACAGTTTGAGGACAGAGTACCCAAAGTGTATGAAATATCAAAATATTTACAAATCATGTAGTTTGAGGACACCTGTAAGTTTTTAATCCTTAGTATTGTGTATAAGGCAACGAGTATACGTATAGTGAAATCGATGTGTTTTATCGCCGGAAATTGTGATATTTTTCTTGGATGCGCCAATGTGTTCGTTATACAGGACGTAGTCAGAGAAGTCCTCTTCTTCTTCTTGAAATTCTTCTTCTTTTTGGAATTCTGCTTTTTTTCCCATCATATGTCAACACGTCAGCTGACATTCATCATAAACAGAGTAGTAAAAACGTTCTTCTTTCTTTTTCGAATTCTTCTTCTTCTTTTCTTTTCTTCTTCTTTACGTGCCATCTTTGCGACGAAGGTTGGCAATCATCATTGCTATTCTCACTTTCGACACTACAGTCCGAAAGAGTTCAGTTGAGCTGCATCCAGACCATTCTCTCGAGATTTCTGATCCAGGACATTTTTCTCCTACCTATGCTGCGCCTTCCTTGAATCTTTCCCTGCATAATTAATTTTAGGAGTTCATATCTGTCACCACGTGTTATATGACCAAGTATTGAAGTTTTCTTATTTTGATGGAATCCAGTATCTCCCTGTTGTTCTGTATTCTCCTTAGTACTTCCTCATTGGTTATTCTGTCTGTCCAGGAGATTGTCAGCATTCTTCGACCCGTCCACATCCCAAATGCTTCCAATCTATTGAGGCATTGTTTATTGAGAGTCCATGTTTCCACACCATACAAAGGAACAGAAAATACATAACATTTTAGTACTCGCTTTCTAAACTCTTTTTTTAACGTCATTTATATATCTTGTAACAGAGTAGTGAAAACGTTCTTCTTTCTTTTTAGAATTCTTCTTCTTCTTTTCTTGTAACGTCATTTATATACCATTCAGTGCTACCTTCATGTCAAACGGCAACTGTCATTCATTCAAAATATACAGAGTATAATCAGAAACTCGTAACATCCATATACTGGGTGTACTCAGAAAGGCAAAACAGATACAGTGTAAAGTTGAAAAATAAAAATAAATCAGGAAATCGTCACGGCAAAGTATTGAATATTCGCTACTTATCAATTATCTAATAGGTCTTCTATTTACATGAACTACTCAACACGGGTATCCTACCGCATGTCCACGCTTTGACGCAGACCTTCCATTTAACGTCCACTGCACGGCACGGGTCTACGTTATTTCATATTATGGCCAAACCATCGAAGGTCTACGGCTAGACACGTCTCCCGTTGAACGTCCACTACACTGGTGACCAAACGACTTAACGTACAAAGATACGCTACAAACCACGTGATTAAATATATCGAGTAGAATGCAACGACATAGAAAAAGCAAACACGACGTCATGTCAAAGAGTCCTTAGGCTTATAGCGACCAAGCGGCTTAGCGTGCAGAGAGATATGACATACTAACGCTCGGTTTCATAATCAGTTAAAGTGGGCTTTAAATTTTAAGTTGTTGTTACCTTTATCAATGCAATTCATATGTGTAAATGTCAACGCTAAAGTGAACTTTAGTTCACTTTAAGTTGATTATGAAACCGGGCGTGAGTGTTAGAATTAAACAAGTAGAATGGAACGACATAGAAAATTTCAACATGGCGTCATGCGAAAAAGTCTTAGGCTTATAGCACTTAAACAGTTTAACATAGACATATGACTAGTGTCTGAAATATATGCAAAATGCATGTGCATAATACATGCAGCATATTTTTTGGGTTTCTTTATAAATGCTTATTATGCTATTCATATTTACTTGATTAAGAGCATATTGCGGCATACTTTGATGTATTTAAAAATCTATATAGAGGGTGTTTCATTAATAATGTCCAATCTCTGAGTGCTCAGTATATTAAAACTATTCGACGTATCATTTTCATACTCGGCAGAAAGTGTAGGTACTATACAACCTATGAAATTATGTTAAATAATGGTTTCCGGCTATTACCAGAGGCGAACGACAGGGGAAGTGAATGGTTGACCCTTCCCAAATTTTACGCCACTGGCGGAATTACCATTTTGTCACAATTTTTCGATTCTCCAATACTCTCTATGTAAATAATATACTTTTCACTCGTAACGATATAGTCATTCGTTTTAGAGATATTTCAAGTTAAACAATTAAACATGTAACAGGTATTTTGATTAATGAATTGTGCCGCTTCATTTTTAATTATCAAAAATAAACAATAATTTTAAACTAATATATCTGATAAAGGAATAACATGAGGCTTTTCATAAGCAAACGATGTGCGAACATACTTATGGGTTATCATTTTCTACGTTAAACGAAAATTTGAAAAAAAGTGACATGAGGCCTTTCATAAATAAGCGATTCACTTATAGGTAACTCGAGAACGACTAAAGAGAATTTTATAATTTTTATGTTTTTGGAGTTGCCTTCGTCGAGAATAAAATAATAGGTATTAAAATAAGTTCGTTTCATGCTTGTCCATTCCCTTAAAGTATTAATTTTAAAATAGGGTTTTTATAGTTGCGTCTATAAATATTACTTAAAGTATTGCCAATATTTTACACTTTATTTAGTCATCATCCAATCTTCGCTTGTCCACTGCTGGACATAGTTCACCCTCATAAGTTATTTCGGTCTTGTGCCTTGTGCATCCAAATCCTATGACAACGTTTTAGATTATCAGTCCAACGTGTTGGTTGACGACCTCTGCTTCGGTAGGCATGATCTCTTGGCCTCCATTCCAGTAGCCGATTTGTTCATTTGTTATCTATCATTCGAGCCACGTGACCTTCGCAGTTCCATTTCAGTGTTGCTATTCTCTCTATTGCATCAGCCACTCCTGATCTTTGTAGTAGCTGGCGGTTTGGGATCTTATCTAGTAGTGAAAGGCCCAACATAGCACGCTCCATCGCCCTTTGAGACACACAAATCTTTTGCACTGTTCTCCTTGTCATGGTCAACGTTTCCGCTCCATAATTCAACACTGACAAAACACATTGATTAAAGGTTTTTCTTTTGAGGCATATTGATATATGTTAGACGATTTGAAAATATGATTCAGCTTGCCGAAGGCTGCCCAAATCAGTCTTATAACGGCGGAGAAGCTCAACATTTTGGTTATCTTTTACTATGCGAATCTCATGACCTAGGCATTTATATGCCTACTTCTTATGGATGTCTAGGGCCCCATGATGCCTTAAACATGTAATTCAAAAAGTTAGCAAATAGCAGTTATTTGTAAAATTATTAATATCGCTAAAATTATTATATTATAAATTAGTATAGCAGTTAATTGTTAAAATTAAATAACATTTGTTTCATTCGGGGGAAAAGTACAGGTGATAACAAAAGACTAAAAAAGCAGAGTTGAAAAGACATTATAAGTAAAAGAACAAGCAAAATAATACTGTAACTGTAACAGTAATAGGCTACGGCACTGAAAAATAAAAATATGAAGAATACAACAAATAGACTAGATCGTTCAATTCTCACATTATTCTCTTATACTGAAAAAGTTAATGTCATGTTCTTAACTTGGATAAAGTTGGATTAGTGAATAATATTGACACTACTCCATATTCATAATAAATCTCATATCTAAATTCCAAACACTCACTTTTCTAGCTTTTTTGGCTGCAAAATCTTTAACCAAATCGTTAAGTCTAAGGCTTGAAAAAGCTCAGCATTTGAAATAAAACTATCCAAACTAGACAATCTAGAATCGGCTGATATTTTTTTTACTGCATCGTAATGGTTATATTAGTTAAGTAAAATAGCTTTTACAGCATGTTATTTGACAGCCCATCTTGTAAAGTTTACTCTTTTTGGAAGGAGTTTCTTTTCGTTATTGCTATTTTTTGACAATGTTTTCCAACACGGTACTGGAGTAGATTCACTCATGAAAACGTAAAATTCTTGAATCAACATGAATATTTTTGTTACTGCCAAACAACAATCAGCCGCATGTGTGCCTACTAGATTCAATTAAAGAGCGGAGCATGGAACATACTCAGCTAAATTGTTAAGTTATTTTATTAGAGCTTGTAAACCTATATATTTGCCTGAAATATTCGAGGCATTATCATATGACTGGCCTCTCATATCGCACAATGGAATATGCAATTCTGACAGTGTATTTAAATAATTTCCGCCATGTGTGCTTCAGAGTGATCATGAAATTTTCTACAGGCATACCATCACTTAAAACATACAAACATAGTATGATCACTGTCAACTGGTCTGAATGGGTGATGTCTGGTGTAGAATCAACACTGAGAGAATAGTACTTACTTTTCTTTAATTCATCCCCAATAACAGAAGCTACTTTTTTGTACGTTAACTCTATAAACTCATTACAAATTATAGTTTTGGACAGGCCGCGGCCTAGTGGTAAATCCGGCACTGGTGGTACCTGAAAGAATACGGGAACCATGTTCGTTCGGAATCCCTGTGACTTGAAAGTGTTCGTTCAGAAATTGGATTAAAATAGCCTACAGTGTTTCAGGAGAGAATAATAATTTATTAATTCTTTTCACACAGACAGATAGTGTTACATTATTTACAAAAAATCCGATGGCGTCATCACCTTAATGTGTATCACTCTGTACAATTAAATTTGGTTGTCAAATGTAGGTCATTAAAATTAAAAATCGACGTGTTTTAAATTTTTTTCAACAGGCTTTGAGTTTAAGAAAAATATTCAATTTATTCCATACCAAATTTACGTAATTTACTATTTTAATTGAGAAATAAGCCACAATTTAAGTTGAAAAAATGACTTTATTGACGCTTCGACTTTCAATTCGGATGTCGTGTTCTAAATACAAAATGTTAATAAATTTAAAAAAATTAGTTGTTCAGTAAAAAAATTCTTCTAATAATTTAATTATAATCTGACTCATTCATATCGGCAAGACATATATTATATATTTTAAAGCAGAAAACTTTAAAATGATAGTTAATATTTATGAGTTGCGTTTCTGGGACGACTTTATTGAAATTTTCAAATGGCAACTTTCTAGATTATATGAAAACTGGCAAGGTGTTACCTACCAATTCATAAAAAAGGTGACCCAAATCAAGTAAGTAATTACCGTCTAATAACAATTTCTTTGATATTTTCAAAAATTTTTGAATACAGCTATTTACAAAGACTTA